>NC_133820.1:94918593-95220113 GCF_047830755.1 Zonotrichia albicollis
GCAGGGATTTTATTTGAGTTCTTTCCTTTTTGAATTGAAGCAGTTTACATGGCTTATAATACAATATTTGTAACAATATCAATACAATAATAACACTACTGTATGAGTTCTGGCATACTGATATGGTACTTAAAGCATCACAATTGTCTGGATATATTTCCCTTTACCTGACCTCCAGCCATTCATTGCAACCTTGAATAAAGAGCATCTGAGTCAGCTGCTCTCATTCTACCCCCGTAGAAACTGCCTGTCTGCTGATAGCCTTTTCTCTCTATTTCCTTAGACACCTGTCAGCACCTACAGCCCTCTTTCTAATCTAGCATCCATTGGTTTATAATTAGACTTTGAAGAGTAAAATGATTTTAGTCTGACAGATATCAGGAAGCCATATTCCCCAACAAACAGCATCCTTATTGCATTTTCAAGTATTCATGTTGCTTTGCTTTTCTTGCTGGCCTTGTTACATCTGTTGAGTTTGACTCTCTGTACTGAAGCAAAATAACACCTTGTCAGTAATGCGGTTAAGCTATTAAAAATATTACAAACAATTGTCTTGATTTTTATAGGCTGCAGGTTTAATGATGTTCTACATCATGTCCCTCAGGTCTTGGATAGTAAAGGATCTTGCCTACTGTGAGGATCTCAGATTTCACTGCAGAAATATCTACCCCTCCCTATTGCAAAGAAAACCTTGAAAATACTATTGCAGCAACAATAAAAAAATCTGGAATAAATGTTATATAAAAGGTAGGTTTATGATTTTTATGATTACACATGACTTTGGTGAGGGCAGAGGGAAGGCACAATTATTCACTATTTCTGAATGTTTGCAGGAGTAATACTGATGGCGGAAATTTCATCTTTGGGAATGCTTTGACACCAAAGACTTTAGAGCAGTAACAATAGCATTCTCTCCTGAGTTTGTGTAAATAAGAGTAGTCCTACTGTCTCATTTATTGTTTCTGCAGATTCAGACCTTGATCTTGAAAGCTACCCCTGGAAAGTGCTGCAGTGATATGCAGTAGTGGTGTGCACAGGTAAGAAGCCCTGACTGTGCAAGATGACAGATCTTGCAGCTAAGAAAACTGACTGCAAAAATTCAGAGAAATTTAGTTTATCTATATTAAATTTGCCTTTGCAGAAACTGCAGTAAGTTGAAATCCTGTGCTACTAAAAAAGATTTCATAATACAAAATTCCTGTTCACTAATTGTCCTTTACTCCAAAAGTCAAAAGATGCACCTCTTCCCACACTCCCTGGCGACATGCAGACACCAGCATGGAAGTAAAAAGGATTTTAGTGGAAAATCTGAAAGGTTGATACCTTCCTTTTGATTCCATTAGGTGGAGCTCTCAGACAAGAAGAAATGAACGAAAAAAACAACCCAGCAGAAGCACCCTTAGGAATTATTAGTACTGTACTATGCAGGTATTTTTCCCTGCTGAGAGCTCTCTCTTCTTGATAGAACTAATTTTTAGCCAACTAGAACTCTTATTACATGCTTTCAAAACTATTATTCATCAACCTGCCTCTACAACTAGGTTTTAATTAGCTCAAGACATTACTGAGATCAAGTTGCAAACTTTGATCTGTAGCCGCAGGTCTCAATGTAAATAAACAGACTGACAAAGAAATAGCTATGGAACAGGGAAGAAGAGCAGATACAGAACTGAAGAGCAATTTATAAAAATCAGATCATTCGAGCAAGTTATTGACCACTAATGATAGAAGTTCACTGACATTAATGGTGCAGGATTCAGCTGAAAATATTGTCATGCAAATGCAAGGGCATAAATCAAACAAAAATGGCAAAGTGTTTGCTACATGATTTTCTGCCACTTTCCCATTCTAGTTTCTACTTTTTTTTTTTTTAATCTCATAATTAACATATACATTTTTGAAATGTTTTGGACAAGCTCTCCCAGTTCCTACACAAGAGGAAGGATGAAAATAATCCTGTTTAAAGCACTGTATGAGCAGAGGACAGAATGCTGGATGCATATTTTCAAGATTTTTGGCTCTTATACTACTTGCTTGTTAGGTGTGGTAAGTTAGAAATGTCAATACTTTTGCCAAATAAATTCCTGCTTTTGACTAAATTGGAAAAAAGCAAACAATATTATAAAGAATATTATCTGAATTAATAGAAATTAATTTGGACAGAAATTGTCCAGAGATATACGGAAGGAAAGAGTCCAAACTGTTTTCTATTAGATTCTACACCTTAGTTAAGAGAAATTATTAACTTAATTTAATCAATTTAACTGTAATCAAATCTTGCTAGTTTTATCTTTTATGAAGGCAAACAGGACACATTCGTAACCAACAATTTCAGTAAAGCTTAGCCTATCTCTTAAATTTATCCTTGATACAAAAATACGATCCTTTAATGACTTCTGAGGTATGATGCTGGAAGGTGGTTGGTATTTTGTGTTTGAATATCATGTCTGGTTCCAGATTTTGCAGTAAAATATTTTGAGGACACTTGAACAGTCTACAAGTCCATTCCATTTTCAGACTTTTTAAAACCTGTACTCTATTGTACCAAAGCCACCTTTTAACACATTGTGCTAAAATAAAAAATATACAATGCCTGTGAGACATGAGAACTTGCTACTTCGTTTCTATATTGAAATCAGTTGGCCTCAATATTTGGCAGGCTTTACTTTTACACATTACTCTATATTTTTTTCACTAATGTAAAAAGAAATCTTTTAATATTACAGTCTGCTCAATGTAGGAAGGGTGTCTTTCCCCAACACTGAAGCTTTCTCCCTCACTTCCATATTCTGCTCTGCACTTCCATATTCCTCTCCTCAGAGGAATGTTTTTTGACAAGGAATATCTTTTAAGCTGTTAATTTTTCCCATGGGCCCCTGCCACTGACATTAGAAAAGGGTCACATGTCAGACCTGACCTTTCCTTCTTGGCACAGACAACATGGGGCAGGATTGTTCTGGTCATACTGGGCAAAGGACACTGCTTCTGGTGCCTTGTAGCTTCCACAACTTGTTTCAAATTCAAGAGGCACAAAAAGCCAAAACATCAGGAGCACATGGAATTTTGCCCTTGCCTGCCTTCAGGATGGCTTTAATGACTACAGCATGGGTAGGTAGTTTTCAAGCTCTTGTCTCTGAATCTGTTCCCCTGTCTGATGACAATACATATCTGTGCTTTGATATGCTCCATTTTTGGTCATATATGGTTATTCATAGTCTCTACCATAAATTATCCTGAGACCCTTACCTGTAATGGAGAGAATTATTATTATCCCCATTTTATGTCTTCAGGCTACTTGATTTCTTTAGCATTTTCTGTGGAGCCCAGGTCAGAGTACGAAACTGAACCCAATTCTGATGCATTCCAGCTCTGCCCATTGAAATACACTGCAAGATAAGGTGATGTTGCACAAACAGGTGAGTGTAGGTCTGACTTAAAGTGTGGGAATGTAGGTTATGGAAGTCTTACCCCACTTGCCTAGATTCCAGAGAGAACTGAGCAGGAGAAGGGCCAAGATGGTGCAGAACTGAACTATTTTGGTGCTCCACAATGAGCCTCTGATAAAGTTCTGCAGGCAGAGAGCACAGCTGGTAAGATTTATCTGGCTAGGAATGGCAGAACCAACATGCCCATTTTCCCAGTGTAAACCAAAATGCTCTTTCCAAACCTGAAATTTTTCTACCAAGTGCCTGTTCTTAGGAGATGAATATTTTTCCTTGGAAATTTTTCCAGCAGAAAATTCTCAACAATCCACTATATGTCCTCTTAATTCCCCTCCTGCTTTCCAGTGTCCATGTCCTTGAAGGGGAGAGAATGTTTGCTTTTCCATGATTCAGTATTTCCCTAAGTACAGCACGGTTAAAAGACAGATAGGAAAACTTAACTGCCAGGATTTCCATAAAGCTCAATTAAAAGTGCCAAGCTATTGTGACTAGCTTTGTCAAAATCTGGGTGATAAGCTCTGCTGTGCAGCAAATCGTGCTTCTTTCACAAGACACTGGTGAGGAATAGCAGGTTGTTACTTCTCAGGAGGCTGCAGGCACACGAACCTTTGGATGGATCTCCTCAGCTTGCATCTGACCCATGCACCCGGAGCTGAGCTGCCCCTTTGAAAAGGAGGGTCTGAGAAGACAGCCAGTGCACGTGCTCTGGGCTCAGAATGGAGACAGTGTGATCCTGACAGGAAAATAACATTTACACAGCCAAAATCCTCATCTGTTACTGATCATGCTGCAGTTATCTTTCTTTTCTTTGCCCGATAATCAGGCATGATGCTTTGAAGTGAGCATAAATCCACTTTTCTTGACTTCTTTGCCTATCTTTTTGGAAAAGTGTTCAGTGCTTGTACTGTGTATCCCAATATGGTTTCTTTTTGAATATCTGTTTCAGAAAACATACCCCTACTGCAGCACAGTGCAGCCTATAGCAATGAAGGGAAAAATAATAAATTCCTTAAAGACAAATATGGCATTCTGAGTGCTATACTTGGGTCAAACTTGAACCTGAAAGGCTTCTTGGGACCACTAAAAAATATTTTTTCCTAGTATCACAATAGATTATTGGAATGTTAGAAATTTCTGCTAGTGTGAATAAGTTGAATTAGCTGAACTCATTATACTTCTTAAACCAAGTTTTTATTTGCTCTGAATAAATTCAGTCTCCTATTTAGTAGCAGTCTCCTCCTCCTAAACTTCATTAAAGCCTCATCCTGTCAGTGGTTGGGCATCTGCTAGTAAACACGGGTGCTTTGAGAGACTCCTGAGATCTGTGATAAACAAAGCTTCCCAGCTGAGTTACATGTTTCACTCAGGACTGATCTGTTCAAAACCTGGTAATCCTGCACATTTTTTTAAACAAGTTTTGTCATGACCAGCCCTGACCTACTTTTCCCAGTGCCTTATTTGCTGCACACACGTTTCGCCTTTCCACTGACTATACTCCAAACACAGGCTGCCTTTTGCTATCCCTTAGAAAAATTGCTCAAAGCAAAGTGGGCTCTGATGAGGGGACACCAACCTCACTCTGATACATAGAAGAAAGTACAACATATTGCCAGCACCCATCAAGCCAGAGGTATTAACCTGCTCCTCAAGCAAGCTTGGCATTCATTTCTCTTAGCTGGCCAGTTTGACTTATGGCACGGAAACAAAGGAGCAAGTTGAACATAAACATGTGACTCCTGCAAAAAGAAAAATCTATAGAAGAAAATACAAATGCCTTTAAAGGATAACAGCATTTAACAGTGACCATGTCTAACCTCTCTTTACTACTACCAAGAGACAGATAGAAGACAATACCAGTTCACTCCCTGCAGAATACATTGTTCCTCATCTTTCAACAGACTCAGGATGGGGCCTTTTGTTAGTTATATTGATCTCTTTCACACTGCACATGGGCTATCATTTTTTTTCAGGACATCTTTCTGCTCTTTAAATGACAGCTTGATTGTTGGAGCAAATCTCCATCACAGCAAAACTGTGTATCTAGTGGTGGAATGGAGCCATTAGTCTCAAAGTACAGTTCTGTGGTCACTGGCTAGAGAAAATGATTGAAAGTTGAAAGAATTCTGTTTTGATGTTCAATATTCAAATCTTTAACTCATTAGGGATTCTCTAAAGGGGCATGCAAAAACAAATGAAAACTTCTCCACCAGCTCTTCTGCCACTGAACTCAATATGATGTCAGGCAACCTCTAGATGTTTTCTGAAGAGTTCACTTTGGGCTTGGTTTTCAGTAGATATTTTTCATTCCAAATGTACCATATAAAAGGGCAGATTTTAAGAGCAAACAAATCTATAACCTAAGGTATTTGTAAAATGTTCGTGCAGGAGTGTGTAGGATGAGCTAAGGGGAAGGGAAGGGAAGGGAAGGGAAGGGAAGGGAAGGGAAGGGAAGGGAAGGGAAGGGAAGGGAAGGGAAGGGAAGGGAAGGGAAGGGAAGGGAAGGGAAGGGAAGGGAAGGGAAGGGAAGGGAAGGGAAGGGGAAGGGAAGGGAAAGGGAAGGGAAAGGGAAGGGTCTAATTAATTTGTATACTTCTCTCTCCCTGCATTAACTTAAAAAAATACTAGATTAGCATATTTAAAGAGTCAAACAAAAAAAAATTATAGACTTCTTCACCATTGTACCAGGTAGAAAGGAGAAGGCATTAAAATTTCATGGAATTTCTCTTTTGAAATCTGATGGAAACACAGCTGAGCCATATTAGCTATCGGTTAGGATGAACATGTACCTAACATAAGCTCTCTTCTGCTCTCTAATCCAAAAGACATGTATCAAAAGTGTCCACAGACAATTAGGTCAGAGATAACTTCATTGAACCTCCTTTTTCTTAACTTGCCTGCTGAGTTTATTCCAGGTTTTCAAATTCCTGTTGATAAAATTGAACAACAAAAGTGCATCTGGGGTTTATGCAAGTAGCAATTTTAGGAGTACCTTCATTCTCTAAACAGCTTGACTCTTCTCGTCAGGGAAACGTATCTGTCAAATCACATGTTCTTCTCCCTAAGAGCCAGTAACAGTTGGCTGATATCTGAAAAAGGATGATATTCAAGAACTTGCAGTATTTCACAGTTACATTCACAACAATACAGCAATGCAATCACATCCCCTTTCTACTCATCCTGGACAGAAGAAATAAGTAAATCACCCAAACCTGGTTAGTGAAGCACTGCCACAGGCAGGAGTATGACTGAGCTTTCCCAAGCCCCAAACCCACTGTAAAACCAAGGGACATATAACTTGCTCTCGTGGTATCTTAGAAACCCCAAGTCGCTCTAGCTGACAATGACATCAAGAATAAATCCAGCTGGTATCAAACACAGCCTCAGCTAGGTACAGAATGAAATTCAGCCTGGGGAATACAGTGAATATGGTCCCTATGACCAGGCCATACCAGTTCCTGCATCATCACACAAACCGTCTTCCCTCTTTTTCTTGGATGAGGTGTCAGGTTTGGATCAGGAGCTGCACAAGGACAGGCCAGCAGTGTGTGAGGCAATAGCACAAAGACTACCCCAAATGTAATTGCCTGTGCCATAAGCCAGATGAGTAGAGAGAGGCTGAGAGGGCGTCTAAGTAAACCCAAAGGCAAACAGATCTGTCCATCCTCTGCTGTTATCTCCCCTGAAAACATAGGAGGGCTTATATCTGTAGCTTCAGGAGAGTCTGAGAAAGTAGACATACCTGATTTTCTGCCCCAATTTGAAGCTTTGAGTTGATAAAGATTCAATTCTTACAGCCTTGAGTAATTTTAGTTACTTTTTCTTGCCTTTCTTTTCCCAAACACTCTAACCTGTAAGTGGAACTCCAGTACCCCAGGAGGGTATTACTGATGTGATGCAGCCTGACAATATGTAACTCCTGTCTCCCTCCTGCATTTCTACTCTCAAGTATTCCATAAAGAACAGTTTTTTCCAAGCTGCCTTGTGCCTAAAACTCAGTTAATCTGTTCTTTGCTCTGGCCAATAGGAGCTTTTTCTTCTCCCCTTAAATGACCATTATGTTATACCTCTCCTTGCTGTGAATTTCTCAAAAATGTAAACTCTTACACCCCCTTACATTAAACTGCATCTTCTGAATATTGCATATGGATTATAAACTCCTATGGTTTTTCTCATTACTTTTGTTCATCCAAATAGCTTCCCAAAGGGAGGTCCATTAATTAGCGTATCTGATAATTCAGATCTTGTTTTCTGGCTCACTCTTTTGAGAGGGAGATATGTTCTGTTTGTTAGATTGCTCTTCATGCTGCGTGTTCATGTCTACCCAGGCTTTTGTGTTGTGTCCATCATCATGAAATGTGAGATGGTTGATAATTCTCTTCTGATTTACAGAACAAATACTGTCTCAGCAACAGTGCATTTTGGCCCAAAAAGCAGTTACCTGAAGCCTGACTTGTAATCCGTGGATTTGTCCAATCTAATTACTGCCACTTCCATCAGTGTTTTTGTGATATAGACATGCATCCACTCAGGAAAATCACTAAAGCTACAGAGGTAGCTGCCAGGCAGTCATCACTTTTGGCTTGGAAATTATTTGAAAGATGCTATAGAGTTGGAGGGCTCTGATAAGCATCATCAGTCCCTTAAAAAAATGTGTTTTCCATTCTTTCTGCTCACATTCAAGTATTATTTTAGTAGATTAGACTCAATTTTTCACTAATTAACTGTACTTTCTGGTAATTAGGTAAAATACTGGTTTTGTTGAAGTCAGTGAGTAATAAAACTTTCTACAGCAAAAAACTACTGACTATATCAATTTTTAAGATAGTAGACTGAGAGTTGGGGTAAATTAACATGCATTGAGCACTGTGCAGCAAACCCAGACAAACTGCTGCACTCGAGCTTGTTTGTTCACAATTGCCTTTAGTGTTTCTAACATGTGTGACCCTCTTCAATGCAGACACATTCCAGGAACTGTTGGCCATGTGCACTCACTGGGCAACTTAGACATGTTTCTGACACTCATTCTCCAAGGAATTGTTCTGTAAATCTGAAAATCATTCTAATAAACCAGAAAATGTCTTCTTGTATTTTTCTTGGACTTAAAACTCCCACTAAGCCATTAGAAACTGGGCATGCAATGAGAGAACGTATTTAGAAATGATCAGTCTGTGTTTGACTACCTGCACCAGAATTGCCTCTAGCTAACACCAGTGTAAATCACAAGCCTTTCACTGACACCCCTGAAATTATATGCAAAAGCAACTGCCCTATAAAAATAAGGGTATTAGGCTGGTTAGATGTTTTCATTGATAAAGGAATTCAAAAATGTGATTTATTTCAACCTCAACTCATCAGTGTCCTGCCCAATTTGCTGCTGTCCTTACTGAAAGAGGGAAACGCATTAGTTTTGCATTGCTGCAAATTTTGGGGTTATGGTGAGAGAATATAAACAGTTAAACTTCTCTGAGCAGCAATCTCTGTCTGTACAAGCCTTATTCACCAGCACACACCACTGGCTATTTCCTTGTCAAACACAGCAGCCAAGTCCCAAGGATCCAATGGTTTCGGATCTCCTCCCAAGCCAAGGACGCACCATGAGTCCTCGGGATTTGCTCCCATTAGTGGAATCCAGGATGGCATAGACTGTCCAAGCCTGGGGAATTTAAAACTGACCCTGTCTTTCCAATAGATTTGAGCAGGTCTGAATAAACATCCTGGCAGGAGGACTGGAAAGCCAACTAGAGCAAGGATAACTTCATTTTGGCTAAGATTGCTGGTGAAATTAACGAAAAACAGCCCAGGCTCCTTGCGCCATCTACGTCGCACAAGCATCCCTCACATTAGCATGGGATTTAATTTGGGCATTTAAAGCTGCCTGCATTATCTTGTGACTCTGGGTCTTTTTACCGATCTTTCCTGCATGCTCCTCCTTGCAAATGTATATTTGAAGCAGCACATTTTCAAAGGGAATCAAGAAAAAGAAAACTAAAAGCTGCATGTATTAGTATTCCCATTTAATTTAATATCAGCTTACTAGGTGGAAATTAAAATGATTTTTCTGTCACTGTTATCTCTCTTCACTTGGCAAAGATCGATTTCCTTCTTCCCTGCTGCTTACTAATAAGACATCTGAAAACTAAGATGGTTTTTATGTTTACTTCCTTGTTTAAATCAGCTTTCTTAACTAAGGACAGCTTTGGCAATATATCTGTTGCTTAACTTGTGATTTTTGTGCTGGCTCAGGCTCCACCAGTGACAGAACATCAAACTCAGAGAGACTATATATTTTTAATTACTCAGGAATGCCCTCATGCATAAGTACATGCAAATTAAACAAACGGATTTCAAAACCGGTTCAGAACAGATTGCACATTACACAATCACATTTTGGTCTCAGAAATGATGGTGCATTATTTTGCTTCTCCTGCTGACAATACGGAGGTTATCAGCCATGCCTTGCCATTCCCACTGCTGTGCCTGGCCCTGCCAGGTTTGGTACCACTTTATTGAGAGCAGCCAAGCCAAGGAAGGCTGGTGGCAATGCACAAACCATTGAGTGTGAGCTGAACAACTACTCTATGTGGAATGGCACCTTCCTACAAAGGAAATACTTATGTCCAGCAAGTGGATTAGAAAACATTTGTCTCAAAGAATAGCACATGAGCACCCAGCCATCTGCCTCCAGAACCTAGCGCATCTTTGAATTAGAAATTATAAACTAATGAGCAGAGTTGCTGTTTGGAGTCCAAGCTGCATTGTATGAACTTGATACTTGCACCCCAGCGGCAAGACAGCTCTACACAAGATGCAATCATTTCAAAGGACAAGAAAAGTTCAGTGAAAATTTTGCAGGGCAAGGTGGTCATACCAAAGGAAAAAGGTGGAAAAACGGCCATCTGCATACTGCAGATGGGGAACTAAAGCACTAGAGACAGGGGTGGTGTGGTGCTAACCATCCCTTCTGCACAAAAAAGCTGAGTTTTTTTGAAAAGCTGTGTAATGTGTCCTGCTACACATTCTCTTGAGATATTATCTCATACCCTTTAGACATTTCACTGCACTGAAAGTCTTCTTATTTAAGAGCCTAATATTTGTCTTTCCTAATATTTCCTATTTTCTTTCCACTCCATCTTAAACTCCCATGCTTGGCATTAATAACAAGAGTATTTTCCCTCTAGAGTATTTTGCCTGGAATACTTATATAGCAGTATCTTACCTTTTCTCCCTCAAATTTGATTTTCCTTCATTTATCCACTTTTTGTATATTGAAGTTTAGGTCTTTCTTTCTCCCTGTTGATAAAGTTGCTCTTGTCCTTCCTGGGGGGTTGATGTCTCATGTTTTCTTTCAGCCCTTTCTTACACAGTTCAATGATGTTCTTCTGCATTTCTGTATTTTTGATACAACTGCAATCAGAAGTGAAATCCAGCAAGAATCTTCTGTGAAGATGCACCTTGTCAGTCCCCACTGGAGATCAAGGGTGGCAACTCCTTGCATCGTACCAGAAGCAGCTGACAGCACAGGAGCAGCCCGTGTCCCGCCCAGGGTGCCCTCACCTGCTTGGGTGACCTGAGGGAGGGGTGCCTGCATCTCTGGTTGCCTCACAGCGCAGGGCTGGTTTGGGGCACCTGGCTCCTCGCCTGGAAGCCCGGTCCTGATCAGCTGTGCCGGGCAGGCAGGCAGGCAGGTGCCTGGACACACTTCAGGTGCTGAGTGCCAAGGTTGGTGCGCACGTGATGTGCCGCTACGTGGGCACTTCTGGCGCTGCAGAATTCGGGGGTGAGTTGAAAGCTAAACCAGACCTGCTGCTGGGGGTGAATTTGCAAGCGATGTTCTTTCGTGCAATTTCCATCTTCCTGTCCTATTTTCGTGCTATCTGTCCTGGTGCACCTTTGGTGCATGTGCCAAAGGCCACAGAACCGCAGAGGGAAGCTTGGCAGGCTGTGACCCATGCCGACCTGCATGAATTAAAAAAAAAAAAAAAAACCTTTATTTTTTTCGGAGGTGGGCAGGAGTGACCTTTTTGCTTAGAAAATGGAGACAAGCCTCAGCCTTCCTCCCCGCTGCCGGCCCCCGCTCCAGGTCGGTCTCTGATGGGGAATATGGGGGATGAAGATGCTAAGTGCAGGCGGAGGGGATGGACAGGGAAAGGAAATCCCGTTCCTTCGCACCCCGTTACAGTTGGAACCACAGCACAGACCCGGGGCTCCCCGGCGGCTGCGGGAGGCGGGGGGACCGCAGGAGGCGGTGGAGGAGGAGGAGGAGGAGGAGGAGGAGGGGGCGAGCGGCGGGGAGGGGAGGGAACACCTCGGAAGGCGGAACACGCCGGCCGGCGCGGTCCCAGGCTGCCGCGGCCGGGCTGCCCGCGCTGCCCGCGGCTCCCTCTGCCCCCGCGCGCTCCCTCTGGGGCCGGGGGCGGCGGCGCCCGCCGCGTCCCGCCCGCAACTTTCCCTCCCCCGTGGATGGCTCTCGTCGGAGACCTGCAGGGCAACCGGGCGCTTGACACCTGTCCCCCATGGGCCGCCCCCGCGCCTAAGTTTGCCGGCGCCCGGCCGCGCTCCGCCGCCGCCGCAGGGCGGGCTTGAAGGGGGCCGCGGTGCCCATGGCCGGGCGCCCCGCCGCGCCGAGCTGTCCGTGCGCGCCGCCCCGTCCCGCCCGCCCGGGAGCCGCCGCGCCCGCCCGAGCGCCGCAGCGGGGGCGCTGAGCGAGGCAGCCCCCGGCACTCCGCCACCGGCTCGGCGCCAGCCGCCGCTGCCCGCCGGGTCGCTGGCGGCGGCGGCGGCGGGGGTGGCGGCGGGGCCGCGGGATCCGTCCGCGCTCGCTGCCCCCGTGTAGTTCTCGAGTCGTCTGTCCTCGGCGGCGGTCCGCGGGTGACATGCAGTCCCTCATCTCTCCGGTGACCAAGGCTATCCTGGTGGCTTTGTTCATCTTCGCCATCCTGCTGATCCTCTACGTGATTCTGTGGTACATCTGCCGCGATGTGGATTGCGACCATGGGATCTGAGCGGCGCCGCGGGGCCAGGGCTTAGGAGCCGGGATTCACCCCGCGGGGCCGGGAGCGGCAGCGGGAGCCCCTCCGGGCGGCAGCCGCCGCCACCGCGGCCGAGCAGGGGAAGAGAAGGGGAAGGAAAGAAAAGAAGAAAAAAAGGAAAAAAAAAGAAGAAAACAAGAAAGCGAGCGAGGGACCGAGCCGAAAGAGCCCGGAGGACAACTGCGATCAAGAAACCAACCTGAGCTTGACCTTCAGAGACCAGGGTGACCCGGTGAGTCTCCGCTCTCCGCGGCGCGGGGGATGCGCGGGTGCGGCGGGGCTGCCTCCCTCTCTTCCTCCCGCTCCCCTCCCCTCACACACACACAAACACACTCGCACACGCACGCACATGGATGTGGCACAGGCGCCCCGTACACACGCCGCTTACACACACACCCGTGGATGTGCGTGCCTGAGCGCCCGCTGCACGCAGGCATGCGTGTCCCTTGGGGACAAGCAGGACCCGTCATGCTGGCCGGGGTAAATTGTGCCTGCCCCCGTGTCCGTGTCCCCCCGCTTTAAATTTTTCGAGGTGCCAAGGCGCCAAAGGCAGCGCGCCCACGGGAGCGGCGGGGCGCGGGTGCCGGAGCGCGGCCGCCGCGCTGCCTTTGCGGCCCCACATTGGTATGCAGGCGGTGGCTGCGCCGCCAGGCAGACCTAAAAGGTGAGCCCAGGGGATGGGAAAAGTCAATGCTTCATCAGTCCAGGGGCAAGTCGGGAAGTTACAGAAAATGAAGGGAAGATGTCAGGTACCCGGCTAGTGCCAGCAGGCAGACTTCGGGGAGGCGATGTGAAGCAGGATGAGTTTCTCCTTTCTAGGGCCAGGTTGATGGAAAGAAGTGGGGGAGATGATGGAAAAATGTGCATGGGAAGTTCTGGATGGTAGCGCTCCGTGTCTGGTGCCACTGACGCTGCATTTCCTACGTGCTGCTCTCTGTAAAAGGGTTAACACTCAAAAGGGTTTACCGCAAGCTGGACAATTTCAGAAAATGTTGATCAAAAGTACACAATTGGTGAACATGTACATGCTGACTTGTTGGGACACAAGAGGGGAGGTATCCTGCCCAGCGTTTTTCCCACCTGAGAGAATTTGTTGTTGGCGATTTCTGCTCTTACTGTTTGGTTGTATTGAATACCCTGGGCTGAAGCAGAGACAGCAACACATTGTGTTTGACGTGGAAAAGACCTGCTGAAGGAAAATGGTCCCAAACACTTGGGCTGTAACTGTTTCTGTCCTTGGCAGACAAGCTGTCAGGGATAGGAGCAAACTCCAGCTGCGTGCGTTATCCCTGGCGGGATGTGTTCGGGTGCCGCAGGGTGTGGGTGCATGTACATCGTGGGGAGGAGGAGAAACATCAAATTCACGTTTCAAGCAGGGGAACAGGGACTCAGCCAACTGTGAAGTGTAATCGTGTGATTCGGGGTGATTTGACATTGAGTATTGGTGACTGAAAGCTCACCTTTGCAACAGGGGTCTGTACGTGGAGGAAACTGTTGGAAGGCGATTCTCTTGCCATTTTGGTTTGTGCTTCTGCTCAGACTGTATTTTGAAGGGCTTTTGACCTGACTAGTTGATCAAACATGACATTACCGTTAACACACGCTACTAATGTGATTATAACAGCAGTGACATCAATGTTTCCTTGCCCTGCAACTACAGTAGCAATGCATTTGTTTACTTCCCCCATGCACGCTCTGAAATGTCTGTTACTCAACAGCTCTGAGCAGCAAGAGAACAGGGAGGAGGAGGGGGAAACTTACAGACATTTAAAAATGGCTATAGCTCTGTTTCCCTTATCCATGTAATGATGTGGAAATAAAACAACCTCCAAGTCCTCTTCATCTTTCTTTTTTTTTTTTCTTCCTCCAGTCAGTACACTTTTTCTTTTTACCAAAGTGGCAAAAATCTCTTCACACTTTGACATGTCAGGTTGTGTCACATGTTCCCTTCCGAATTAACAGCAGTGCACACCTTCTGCCCCTCTCCCAGCTGGCAGGAGCTAGCGGGTGAGACAGTTATAAAGGCTTTGCCATTTAGTGTTAATTATTTCACAGTAAACCAAACTGTTATTTATAGAACTGGATGAACTGTGGCAAATTAATGTGGTTTTCAGAAATCTTTAAATATCAAGAGGTATGTGTGCGGGTGATTAAATATCTGAAGTGTTGATATGACCAAACATATTTTGTACTACCTATCATGACTGACATTAATCAACTTAATAATTGTAGAAACCATGAAACAGTCCCTTCAGTTATTGTCTGATCATTAGCGTTCCCAGCTGGCTCATTATTCTTTTAGGCATATTGTTTTTAGGAGACAAGATGTAGAATTTTTTTAAATGCCTGATTTTATCCTAAATAAGGTGAATATATATGTATTTATATATAAATATGCATATAAGGTTTGCATACAATCAAATGGGTATTTTCAGCCTCACAGAACTGAAAAATAAGCAGAGGAATGAGTAGCAGTATTGAATTTGATTTGTACTTGTAGTCACAGATGTGTTGGCTTTAGTTCAATATTCTGTGTGTTCATTATTGTGTACTAGCAAATGTAAAACCCTAAAGATCTGAAACACACCTTTTCCTATTGCTGCAATGCCTCATAGAAGGGAATGATATCCTGGCCTTGCTCAGCTGTGTGTGGAATTTTGCAGTTGGTTTTGACAAAGTCAGAAATATATTGTCAGATTAGCATGTGAATTTGTAACAGCATAATGTTACCCAAGTTGAGAGAGATATTAAAACAGTAAAAAGGGTAGAATTGATTATCGTGGAATATGTAGAGACGTTGTTTTTGTTATTGGTTACTTGTTTGCTCAGAAGTTTGGTGATAATTTTATTTCTCTTTTGGGTTTGTGCTCATGCCTCAACTCAACAATTTTCACCATCTTGCTCTCTTTTAATGTATGAGAGTATTTCAAAGGTCAACTCTGAAATATCCCCTGTGACTGAGATGCAGTGCACAGGTAGATATAGATCACCTGTAAGTGTTTTTTGCAGTAAGATAGGTTGTAACATAATGAGTAGCACTTTTGTTTAAAGCGAAGATAACTTGTTATTGTGTTTCTACTTAAGCCAAGAGAAATTTTTTACCCTATTGCAAAAATTAGCAATTTCATGGTCTGAAAGTATGTTTTTGGTCCATTTAATAGGCTGCTCAAAAACTGTGTTAAATGATATTTCAAATCTTTGCCTTTTTTTTTTTTGTGTGGAAAAAGACTGTGAAGTTACCACTGCTTCATCCGCAGAAGTGTAATGAATTTTATGGATTAATTCCTACTGCAGGGTAGCGTGCTTGTCATGGTCCTAGCAGTCTTGTCACATCAGACTTAAACATGCAGTATGTTTCTGGATAAGTCATTCTTTACCCAATTCCTAGTCAGGCAAATTCCCTGCAGATTTATTAAATATTTTCTGTGCGTGGCATGTAAGAAGAGTAACCAGGCAATAAAAATCACAGATTTTCTCATTTTCCGTTTTCTTCCCTATAAGATGGGTTAATAAGAATCAGTGTCTTCATGGTGTGCCCTCTGTGCATCTGACACCATTTCCCTAAAACAGGCTTAAAATGAGCATTGAAGATGATTCCAGCACAGGAGGGTCTCTGCAGAGATGAAAGGTTAGCCAAGGTCCAGGGATGGACAGTGATGCATCCTCGAGATGTCCTTGTGTCAAACAAGTGCTCAGATGGACTTTTTCCCCTCCAGGTGAGTGTAAAGCAGGGAGCCTTCAAGCTGCTGTAAGGCAGGACATGTAGATCTGCCCTATGCAGCTCCAGCCCCATTTGTTGGAGGGCCCAGTCTAGGACAGATTTTCTACTGTCTGTTCTATGCAAGGCGATGATTTGGTAGTTGTTCCTTGCAGTCTTAAAATCTGTGAGCCTTAGGTTATTGGTAATGTGACAAGAACTTGGCCCAGTTTGTTTTTAAACAGCTCAGAGGTGGGATGGTTGGGATTAATTGTACAGCTGATGCCACCATTCTAACACTTGAAACTGGCAGGGCCCTTTAAATGACAAATTTGGGGGCAGTTTTAGGGAATACAGTGTCACTCTAACAAGTGTATTAAACCTGCAGCGTGAGCAGGCCATATCTTGCTTCTTGCTTGGCTGGAATAACAGTCTTGCATTGCTGGTGTTCATACAAACTCTGTGTGAGGAGTTATTGAAAAGGTGGTCTAAGGGAGTCGTGAAAAGCAGGCGTGTTTGCTCCTCACCTAAAGATCCATCTCTGCTCTGGGTACATGAGCCTGGCTGCTCCCTCCCTGCTGCATGGCACGTCAGGGCTGCAGCTGGGCATTCAAACATACGGGAAAGTTCCACTGCTGTTTCTCAATGGGTGACTTTTCCCCCAGTTTTTCTTTGATGCATGAGTGTTTTCTCCTTTCCTTCTAAGCATTAATCCTCAGAGCTGTGACTTTGTGCGTAATGCGGTTTGTAGACAAACTGCACGGATTGATTTTCCTGAAGTGGGCTGACCAAATGATGAGTGTATTGGAAAGCAGCACACACTTGCTTATTTGCTGTTCTACATTAAGCTAGTTTTTTTGCTGAAATATCCTAATATCTATTAAAATAACTTTAAAAAATTACTGGTTACTTTTAATATGCATTGCTGGTATGGTATATGTAGTTGCATAGCAGCATCTGCTCTTCTTAGAGGCATTCTGATAACTTTTAAAATTTTACCCAAGTGAGAAAATGTGAGTTTTAGCTTGGAGAAGGTCATAAAACTCTCTGCTGTTGAGAATTGCATTCTTATTTTGAATGTTTTGATATATTACTTTGGAATGCTAAAGATATTTACAAGTCATTAAATCATATGTAAAGGATACCAATAAGATGACATTCAGACATTCTATATTTCATTTTAGAGTGTAGTTTGAATGTGGATTACATTTGAGAAAAAATGTGGAAAAAATTGCGTGTGACTGATTAAGAAAGACAAAGGTTTGGGAAAAGAAAGAAGTGTTGTATCAAGGCAATAGAAGAGAGACTCCAGTGTGTTTAAATTTTAAGAAGTGGTGCTAATGGAATGGAAAATGAGAAGCTTAGAGGACAAAAATTGCCACTTTCCTGTACAGAAACTGTATGTACATATAAATATACATGCATACATATGCCTGTATATATGTATATACATTTGCACAATATGTGTGATGAAATTAGAAATTTGCAACTCTAGAGCAAGCTGAGATTCTTTACATGATTTTTTTTTCCTTTTTCCTTGAAACTTGACTCTATTAATGCCCAGTTGGAATTTACTTCAAAACGAGATAGTGTTTCAGGTGCTTTCTTGAGGACTCAATGATCAAAGATGAATGATGTTGAATATTGGGGTTATAAATTAATCATTTTATAAAGAAATTGCTACTGCTCCATTCACTTTGGAAAAAAAATTCTGGCTATGTGGGCTGCAAGAACTACATTAATAACAAATAGATTTTATGTCTTGTGTTTTCCATTGACCTCAAAGAGACAAAGTCTCTACTTAACAGGGAAAAATCCTATTAGGTAATTAACCTGTTATGACCAAGAAATATATGTGAGAAAAGAATATCTCAGAGAAAAGATAGCAGAACTCTAATATTTTGCTCAATCCAGTAATAGCCGATATCTTCTTGCAAAAGTACAAATGTACAACTCCTTGATGTAATTAAACTTCTGTTTTTATGTTTTGAGTGCAAACGATGAAAAAATCCTCCTGAAGTTATGAGTGTTAAAACTTATTCACAGAGAAACCCGATGCAGGATTATGATGCTTTTTGGGTATTACGATATTTTATGTAACACCTGAGTAAGAAAATGTTTCGGTTTGCATGAAATACAGCAATGTATTACCAAGGGCTAGGGGGAAAAAAGTGCATTTTGTATGAATAGCCTCTTCTGTATTGATTGCATATTGGAGTAAAGCTGAACTCATGGAGAAAATTTTATTTCCTATTCAGTATCCATTTCAGTGTTGAGTTGTGACTGCTGTGAACCCTATTAAATAGATACTCAGTAAAGTCATCGTGCTACCTACATCAAAAACGAAACAAGGTCTTCATTAAGTTGTCTTCTTCATGGACACTGTATGTGACATAGTTAGGTAACCTGCAGTGCAGGTTTCTTATATAGCTCTTATGATTAATGCACTCCTGAACATGCTATCATCACCTCCCTTGTGAGATATGTGTATATAAATGGGCTTTTGCCACTAATCTCCATTCTAATGACTTGTTTTTATTTTCCACTGCAACACCATTCTGGCTTAAGAGGTACAATAACTGGGAGTTTAATGAAGCCTTGGTATCAGTGAAGATAAAAGGGAGACACTGAGCACACAGAAGGACATCAGCATGTGTTTCTAGTGACTGATACAGCATAATTCAGCTTGGCTGCAGTGACCATGAAACAGTGAAGTTTAGGATCCTTAGGTCAGTGAGGAGGGAGCACAGCAAGCTCTCTACCCTGCCTGTCAGGAGAGCTGACCTTGACCTCCTCAGGGATCTGCTGGGTAGGGTCCTGTGGGATGAAGCCCTGTGGGATGAAGCCCTGTATTGGGGCCCAATACAACTGGTTGATACCCAAGGATTGCCTCTTCCAAGGCCAAGAATAATGTATCCCAAAAAAGAAGGCTGGCAAAAATGCCACGTGGCCTATGTGGATGAACAAGGAGCCTCTGGACAAACTCAGACACAAAAAGGAAGCCTACAGAGGATGGAAGCAAGGATAGACAGCTTGAGAGGAATACAGTGAGATTGCCCAAGCAACTGGGGATAGGGTTAGGGAAGGTAAAGCCCTGAGAGAATTAAATCTGGATGGGGACATTGAGGGCAACAAAAACCCCTTCTATAGGTACATACCTACATACCTGGGTTATAAAAGGAAGACTAAGGAAAATGTGGCTCCTCTCCAGAAGAGAGTTCCCAGTAATCTTAATCATCCTTACATTTTACATCTACAGTTCCTATCCTATACTATACTCCTGGATATGGTGAGATGTGGAGCTGAAGTGGAACCTGGCAGTGCGCCACTAGAGCAGGATGATCACTGTGCTCATATGTGGAGGGTGAAGCCTTCACAGATCACAGTGGCCTGAAGGTTGAAGACAAAAATTGCAATATACTTATAGCCTGCTTAATTCTTACACCTCTGTGGGAACTCCAGCACATTTCTAGGAGCTAGAAATTAATTCAGTTACGTCGCTCTGACTATAGTATAATCATGCTGGTCATACCCTTGTGTAGTGTAATTTTTTCTGTAATCTCGTCCAGTTTTTATCTTTATGTTTATCTTCAGCTGTACAAAGCCTGTCACATAGCTGTCATGGCTATACAGGTAGTTGGTACTGTAGGATTTTCAGATACTGCCTGGCTAAAATGTGAACTGTGGCTTTGACGAAAAAAGCAATCTCATGGGAATGGCATGCTTCAACATCAAACCTGTCATCTCATACCTAGGCTACTCACAGCTTATATTTAGGTGGAAAGCAGATTGCTAACTAGAGAAAAAGGCACTTAATGCAAAAGGCCATTGAACCTTTTCTTCCCAGGCAGAAAAGCCTTTTCCTCAGCGCTCGGAGCTGTGCTGTGGTACCTGTCTGGATGGTGGGCAGACTCAGGGAAGCTGCACAAGGTGAGAGTGGGTCCCCTTTATTCTGACATTTCATCATACACGTAAGTGTATGGTGAAATGTACTCCAAATTTACAAGACGGAGCTATCAAGAGTAATTATTTTCAGTGCAAATCCAAGATAAATGAGAGCTGCAGTGCATCTGTTGTCAGGGGTTTAAACAGTGATTCTCCTGTTAGTATACAGGCTCACTGCTATCCCCCACCTTATTAAACACACAAAATGCCACATTTCTATACCTCAGTTGTTATTTTTTTGCTTGAGATGTATCAAAAAATGATGAAAACATTTTGAGCCTAGGAAAAAAACTTACATATTTGAATGCATAAACTGCTATTTTTGAGAATTCTGAAGTGACGTTAATTTTTTCTCTCATGTGGGCTTACAAGCCTGGAGAGATTTTAAATTGAAAGTGGAAGAGAAAACTTGCTTTTTACTTGAGTTCAGGAAAGCTCTCTTAGTTCTAAAAGGAAATTATGTATGAAGCAGTAAGGTTCTGTATCGTATATTAAATTCACATGACAATTCCCTTTTTAAAATTTTATACAGTATTCAGGTGAATAGATAGAATATGTAATCTATTTATTCCAGACTTCTGTGAACCTGCTGCTGACTTTAGGAATGAAATGTTTTGACTGTTCTTGTCCCAGGAACAAGATATTGACACCAAATTCCTTTAGTTTGGAGTCTGCATGTTGGAAGTGCTGTGAATTCCAAGGATAAACATGTAATGGTTTTATGAAATAGTATTATCTTTATTATGAGCCAAGGGGTCCTTCTCTTACTTTTGGCCACACAAACAAGGTCAGCTGGAAGGAGGGTAGAGCACAACAGAAGCGGGGACTGGCTTGGAAGACACTGCAGCCACTATTGTGAGTCATTCTCTTTTAATCACCAAGGCAAAATGCTATGGGCATGTGGGATGATACATAAAGGAAACCAGAATTTTGCTTGCTGTGGAGGAGCTGTTCATTTGTTACAAACATTCAGCTGACTTCAGTGGAGTGGTGCCAATTTCTGTTAGCACAGGCGTTGGTTCTGAGGATACATATAGGCATTAATAAACAATTGGAGTCCTTCTTCAGGCTGCAGAAAGTAGCAACCAAGTAAGGCATGCAGCTAGGATGACATCCAGCCACCTTTGTCACTCTTCAGCCTGTGTAGCCAGGTACCTTTTTTGAGTTGATTTGGCAATGATTGATATAATACACAAAACTTAAAACTAGTAACATCTATTAATGTGTAATGTGTCTTCTATACAAAATGCTGCTAAATTAAAAGGCAAACTGTTATCTCAGGAAATATAAATGTTCATGATAGTCGGTTGGAAAATATAGCTGTGTAATGTGTGCCTTTGGTTCAGCAGAGTTCATGAAAGAAAGTGAACGAATCAGCACTCCTGAGAGCCTCTGTATGAACCAAAATGGAGTCACTCTTGGAGAAGCTTATGGATATTCTGCTACTAATTTATGAATGTCAGCTGGGCATCTAGATTTCTTGTAGACACTGTGGTCATCTGGATGACTAAAAAGATGAAATGGCTGATGTGATAACTGTAAAAATAACTTAAAGCCTCCTGAAATTCAGCAAGGAGGGTTTCACTGAAAGGCAGCATCCTGGATGGGATGTACCAGTGATAGCTGTGCCGTGTGGGGTGGGAAAAGTTCTGCGGGATGGCTTGCTAGTAGCTGGAAGAAAAGATTAATTTAGTTGAAAAAGATTAGTATAAATGGATGGATGGATGGATGGATGGATGGATGGATGGATGGATGGATGGATGGATGGATGGATGTCAGGCAAATCCTCTGGGGAATGGCATTTCCCAGGTACATTTCACATGTGGAGAGGCACTTTGAAGACAGAAGAGTCGACCCTGACAGAGGATCTCCAGCATCTGGCAAGGAGTGGGACTGCAGAGCTGTGACCTCAGGCCATGCTGTATTGTGGCAGTCACTCTGATGCAGTCTGGAAAACAAGTTCAGATGCACAATACAATGTTTAGTGTGATGTGCCTTACCAAGCAACATGATGTTGTGACCCAGCATGAGCATGTAGCTATCTGTTATTGGATACTCAATTAAATAACATTTTGGTCTGTGTCGTAAAATGCATTTCTTCATTTCCCATTTTTAAGATAGCTGTTGTTTGAGTTAAGCTTGTGAATAACCTTTCTTTTATAGTCCTGTGATTTCTGCACTAGAACTGTAACTTCATTTCTTTTTGACCTACATTTGTATGAGTGGAGCAGTTGCATAGACTATGAAATATGTTTATTTTTCTCTTACCATTTCAGTTAGTAGGTAGTTGCAGAGCTCTTTTGTTGTAAGAGTGTAATGTTGCTTTTATAACTGGCTGGATGGTTCTACTGCTTGATTTCAGTTCCAACACAATCTCCTCATGCTTTTTTATCCTAACATGCAGCCCTATAGCCACCTATCAGACTCATCCTCCTCCCACCAGAGGTGTTCTGCTAGAAACCTGGGCTGGATTTCCTTGCTCCTGTGTAGGCAGCAGGTTTTGTGCCCTGATAGGGGACAGACTGAAAAATGCAAAATTATCATCACCTCTGAGTGTCACGAGAGAGGAGAATAAGCACTTTCAAAGCAGAAAGTGACTACATTTTTCATTCCCTTGCTGTAATAGTAGCAGATGGTACTTGTGGACCAGAATAATTTGTCCTTTGAATAATGGTCCTTGCTAAGGAAAGCTTAATTTTGTTTTTTCCTATGTGTAAAAAGTCATTTTTTTAAAAATTTAAACCCACTTGTAAATCCTTCTTATCTGCATTTTGCTGGTTTCTTTTTTACCAATTATAATGGTTCTGGTTTTCAAAGTGTTCTGTGTAATATCTGTTACATTAAAGTTTGCACCAGGAGGATTTATTATCAGGAATTAAAAGAGATGCTATACAAACACACATATGTGCACACATTTATTACCAGTGATGCTTGAATTGCAAGTGGTCACTTCATTTGCCTATTACCACCAAACTCATTTTGATTTCCTTGTTTTGCTTAACTTTAGGTCACAGTTTATTACAATTTGTTATGCAGTTTATGAGCTGGGTCGGTGCCCCAGAAATGAAGGGTGAAACCACTTGGTTTGGCTTGCAAAAGCAGCTCCTGGAAATCTTGACAGTGTGAGGTTTCTCTGGCCTTTCATTACACTTATACCAACAGGAGAGAGAATGGAAATAAACCCCTTTGCAAATTAAAGGCACTTCTGAATTAACTTTCTGGGTGGGCTTTATCTCTGGTCAAGATGGTGTCTCCTTTTCTACTCAGCACCTTGGGTAAAGGATTCTCTCTTTCTAGGGAATCCTCAGCTTTCATGTGTGGAATGCCCTTATTTTGGTGCTGTAACACCATAGAAACTCTTGTGGTGTTATAACCAACACTGAGATTTGGAAAGTCACTTGATTTTCACTTGACTTGAACGGCTCAGCTCTTAGGTTTTTGTATGTGTATCTATGTATCTATGTATCTATGTATCTATCTATCTATCTATCTATCTATCTTTATATAAATTTTATAATCTGATATAAAATGCAAACAATAAAATCTTAATCTATAGTTTTTATATTAAAAAGCTATCTAAAGACATATGTGTACAGAAACCTGTATCAGGAAATCAGGAATGATTAAGGAGAGGAGAAAGGAAGTGTTAGTTTTAGAATCCTTGAAATCTAAAATACAATAAATAAAATACAATTTTTATCCGTCAGGCTTCCTGCAAAGTTTATAAAGAATAATGATGAACAAATTAATCCATCCTAAAATATTGCTTTATTACTTAGTTAAGGACAAAAATAATAAATAAAACTAGAGACTAAACAATATTTCTTCCTTTAAGAAAGGTTTTCTGTCTCAGGGAGTTAACCAAAGCATGAAAGTATTTCTGTAAACATCTCACAAAAATATTTTACTTTTGCGCAGTTAGCACTATTGCAAGTTTTTTCTGTTTATATTTGAGGGTGGTTTATGCCTTTTTAAGTGTGCAAGACCTACTGGAAAAAGCCTAGTCAGTCGTAGAGAAAATTATTGATTTTTCTGTATGTTGAAGTGCACTGGTGTGGAAAGGATGGTCTCACACTTCTGAAATATTTTTCAAATGTAAACAGCAGTCGACTTTGACCAGCCTGCATTTGAGTTTGCTCAAGACTCAGCACCCTGGAGGCAGAAGACTGTAGCAGTAGCAATAATACAATATCCCTGTAAAAATAGAACAAAAACTGTAATAACAGAAATAATATCTGGCCTCTATACTGTAAATACAAAAACTACATACTCCATGATGTCCAAACACTTTACAGAAAAGATGGGTGTTGGTCCCACTGCTAAAGGAGAGGAAACTGAGGCTGAGGACGCTGGGGCACTTCCTTAATTTGCTACTTGGACCAGTAGCAAATCCCAGTCCAGTGAGCTGCCCTTGACACTGCTCTGAAACAAGATAATAATGTTGGTGATTACTGTGTTTTGATCTGAGTATGTAGTGGTAATGGATTGCATATCATACACTATAATTTTATGTAATTTTCCAAACATTTATAAATAATTCAAACTTCAGGTTGGATGTGGCACATCAAAGTTTATCTTGCCATATCCCCTTTTTGCATCAAAGGAACATTGAAGACAGTGCTGACATGTTATAGCCATTAAATAAAAAGTGAGATTTTGTAATGAATGATATTTGAGTACCAGTTTGGCTTATAATGGTAAAGAGCTTTGCTAATAAATCTGGTTAGAGCACTGCCATCCCAAGGAATATATTGACTCTGTAAACCTTTGTCATTTTAAAGGAAGACTAAAGGCTGTTTTTGACAAGATGAGAGAGGGTTGTTTGGTAGAGAGGGCAGGGTTCTTTACTGTGACCATTCCCCTTAAATAATATGTCATTATTTTTAACAACATATAATATATGTCAACTTACACTGAAGTGGGAACTGCCACTTTCAACAAAAGGAAGCATCATTCTAGACTCCAACAGAAAAACCAAAGCAACCCCAAACTGCAGATTTGGTTATATTACAGCATAAAACTAGAAATGTTTGAAGATACCTTTGACCTTCAAGCTCTTTTGTTAAATATGGGAACAGCAAATGACATTGCTGAATGTTTAAAGTTGCATGAACAATCACATTTTGAAGTGAATTGCTAAATGTTTAAAGTTGCATGAACGAACACATTTTGAAATGGATGTGGTGCAGACAAAATCTAGAAACACTTAGGAAAGATTCAGAAGGTAGAACTGCCTAATAAATTAAGAAAGAACCCAGCATAAGCAATGACTGTCCATGGTACATTGGCTAAAACAAACATGGTGTCTTGTTAGGGACACAGAAATAGAAACCAAACCCATTTCATGAGATGACTTGGCTGTTTTAAACTTGGAGAGATGTGTTACAGGCAAACTTCCCTGGAAAGCATGTGAAAGAGATAATGCAAAAGAAACCAACCTGGAGAATCCCGTTAGTGGGTGAAAATGCAATACCTCCTGTGACTGGAGATTTGGAAGTAATGAAATTTCAGTCAATCGATTATAAGTCTCCCTAGGAGAGAAATGCCATTTTCAGTGGAAACAAAAGAGATGTTCTGTTTAAATTGTCCGGATGTTATTAGTACAACATGATTGCTTTTCTAGGTATTGTAATAATCTTTGCAGCAAAGAAATGTAGAGAAAAGACCTGCAGGGATCATTAGTTTAATCTGTTGAAATGTGCAGTGCTCCACTGCCCTCTTTTGCCATGCACCTGGAAGAGCAGCAGCAGCTGCAGTAACAGGTGCCACCACAGCAATGGGTGCCTTTTCCTTCCAGGGCATGTGCTTTTTGAAAGGGCTCACAGACCAGGGACAGCACTCAAGTGATCCTTTGGGAATCTTCTCTTTCAAGTTACAAAAGGAAAAATACTCTGAATAGGACCTCTTCATTTACATGCATAAGAACTAAATATTCATTCTTCAGTCCTCTAGATTTTCCAATTAAGTCTTAATCTATACTTAGAGTTTGATCCCAAGCAAATTTGTTTAGAAGGTACTGATATGCAAAACATCTAACATGCTGATGACATAGAGATGCTGAAGAAATGGAGTTAAAAACTGCCATCAGGTCTTGCCCTCCACATGCATTCTGCTGAGAACCAAATCAATCTGCTTAATATCTCTTTTGTAAAAGTATTTGCAAAGGAGGAAACCACCATAATAATTTACTATCTATCTGTCTTGCTTAGCACTTTTAAAAATTCTCTGCTAGCCTTTCAAACTCTCCCTGTTAGTTCAGAGGGTGCACTTGAATAATTATGTTTATAGTTGTCTTTCTGTTTTTCACAGTTGACAGTACCCTCTAGCAGCTTGAAAATTATTTTGGTTTTCCTACAATTTTCACACTGAAATCTGTGTAGAAAAGGAACAGCCTTGGGCTATTGGTGCATTACTGTCGTGCCAAGACATATATATTTTTTGATTTTGCACAAGCATCACTGACAATAAAAATACAGATCTTGGACCAGTTTTTATCTGTCAGGCTTCCTGCAAAGTTTATAAAGAATAATGATGAACAAATTAATCCATCCTAAACTAGAGCTATCTCCTGGCTAAACTTGTTTGTCTGCATTTTTACAGCAAGCATTTTAATTTTTGTGTTTTGTGGGGAAATCAGCCTCTTATGCATTCATTATTTGTACAAAAATATAGGTGGAAACATACAGAAGCATATGACATGGAAAATCTTCATGCTTGTACGTTGCGTGTACATTCTCTAACATCAGTCTTTTGGAGATTATTAGACTCTGAATTGCAAAATCTGGCTTATAGCATCTAACCAAGGTTTGCTTTTAATGTGAAGAGTTAATAAATACTCTGAGGATTTTTAACTTTTATTTCTATACTTTTCTATGACAACTCATTTGTTGCTGTTGAAAATAACAAATATTTTCAAATATTTTTAATTGATATTTCCACCAGTGAAAAAGTGATGCAGTAGGGTATCCACTGCAGTATTGAAGTCTGGGAGCAGGGGAGATGCATGGAAGAAAGGGAGAAGACTGTTGGGAGGCAAAAGAACATTGCACAGAGAGCGCTGTTTCAAGGAGGCAGCAAATCTAGAGATTCAGAGTGCACCTTAAGGGCATGCAGGAGTGCTAGGATACAGTGGATATTTTTGCCCCTGACAAAGGAGGAATGATGAGGAGGACTCCATCATATCAGAAGGTTAATTCATTACTTTGTTATACTATATTATTCTATACTATATTACATTCTATTACATTACATCTGAACTGAATCTGCTAAACACTCAACTGCACTCCACTGCACAGCCTTTCATGATTGTCAGCTGTCAGTCCCAGCACACACACACGCTTGGCCCTGATAGGCCAGGGAAACAAAACAACATCACTTTGGGTAAACAATTTCTGTATTGTATTCTACTTTTGCACAAACACAGGCACAGCACATGAGACAAGAATTGTTTTGATCATTCTCTGATTTTCAGAGAATGTGAATCCCAGAAATATTCTTGGGAAGATTGCCTTGCTTTTCTCTGTGAGGAGAAATGGGGTGACAACAGGACATATGGAAATGGACACTCCTGAGCCCCTTTCTCTTCCTGATCAGATCTACATTTGGCCCCAGGGAATTTTGAGATTATATGGCTTTAGCAACATGCCTACCTTCTTCCTCTAAGGACACTGAAGTAGGAGCTCTGGCTGCAGCCCAGCTGAATCCCGGACATGAGCAGGCAAGGCTTGTAACACAGCTGCCTGACAGATCTGAAAGTTATCTTGCACTGGCAGCTTTGTGATACCAAACGTGTTGAGATAATAAACCTCACTGAATTCACAACAATCTATGATATGCTTTCTCTGGCCTTGCTTTGCCTTGCTTTGCCTTCCATTTCTTGGGTTGGCTTAGCTTGGCTTGGCTGGGTTTGGCTTCCTTTCTCTCGCCTTCCCCATCTCTGTTTATCTACAGGTGTCAATTCCTTACTGACACAGCCTTCTCAGGGTCTTTGAAATATTTGAGTTCAGTTGCAAAGGTTCCTGCTTTGCTTATTATAGGAAAAAACTTATTTTAAACCAAAATCCCAGAAAGCTAAATTGCACTTTCAGGGTACTCATCTGACCCACTATCAAGCAATATTTTTTCTAAGTCTTAATTTTATTTTATTTACCGAAGATAAAATGTGTCATGAACCAGCACCATGACACAGCAACAGCATTGCAAACTTGTAATAGAAGGACTTAACTACCAGGGCATGGGATTAATGGAAAGCATTTACATTAGTGTTTTGATTTGGATCAAGAGCATGTGTTTAAAATGAGACTGCTGGTTTTTGCCATTTTGCAGACCTTGGATCACATCACACACAGATCTCCCAGTGAGTGTGAGAGGTCTTCTCTTTAAGCAGCACAGAGTGCAGTCTAGAAGCTCTCCTGATGTGCTCCAGCTGTTGTTTAGCAGTGATACCGGTCACACACAGCTGCCAGAAAAATATGGATGTCTTTTGGAAGCTGCAGATCTTTCCAGAAGCTCCAACTTTAAGTGCTTCAGCCTCTATCTACCTCCAAGCTTACTCCACAATGTTGGTTAGGATTGAATCCACAAAAGTGATTTTCCCTGTGTTTTGTAGGATTTTCACCTGTATGAAGCAATCATTGGTGGAGTCCAGAAACTGCATCTGTAAACTCAGTCTCATGACATTTGGGCAGCTTGTGTACCAGCAACTGAAGCTCTCCATCGTGGGTATTTTGAATTTGATGACTCTTCTTTATCTAGCAACATCCAGATAATATTTTTTAGCAACAACTTGATAGTATTTTTTAATTCTAGAAGTGCATAGCAATAGCTGTAAAATCTAGTTTAATTATGGCTAGTATAAGGAAAATACTAAACTGTTCAAATGTTGTGGTTTTATAATTTGAGAATTTGTGTCATTTTAGATATAGATAATTCTACAGTTCTGTTATTTATGAGTCCATAGCTCTGATCTATTAAGCAGTTATATACTTGGCCCTCTGGGTTGCTGTTATTCTGCCAGGTGATTATTTTTATATTTTAAATGCACAGTATTTTGTGGGTGCAACTGTGAAAAGATGCAAAAGACAGTAGGTGTTTACATCCTGTTGAACTTCAAAGGAAGCTGATTCCAAAAAATGTCAGGATTTTTAGGCATTCCAATAAAATGGACAGTAAAAGGATAGCAATATACACCAAAATATTGAGAATTCAAATGGGATGTTTACGGAGGCTGTCAAAAGGAAGTGGGATAATCATGTATCAACAGAACTGCATACAAATTCTATCAATTATTAAAAACACATGTAAAAAGACCTACACATGATCCTTAGGTCAGAATTATGGTCTGATCCTCTGTAAAGAATTTTGGATATTTGTAACCAGTTGAGAAACAGCTGAAGAAAAACACCTGTGTAGCTAGCTAAAGAGACAATAAATCAGTAAATAACAATAAATGTGTAGGGGACAAAGGATGCAATTCTTTAATATATTGAAGCTAGGAATCCCACCATTGCCACTCAGTAAATTGCCTGTTTAGCTATGGTTAATTACTGATACAAATGGTAGAAAAAGATATCTTTGAATTTCTGAAGTATGAGCAAATGAGGAGCAGCACACATGAATTTAAAAGTACAAAATCAAAGCAGATAATGCCACATCACTCTGGGGAGAAAAAAAATTGCTATATATTGTAAAATGTCTAGAGGGCAATAAAACATTCTAGATTGTGTCTCTCAAAGCACTGTGTTGAAAAAGAGAAGACTGATTTTGGTACAGTAAACACTTGTACTAACATTGACAAGCAGCTTACTGGAGCACTGCGTTAAAGGTGGCAGGTGGCAGGAGTTGGGACCATTTGCAGTGAGATGGGTGAAAAAAAAAAATTGCAAGGCGTAGTTTATTTCACATCTCATGAGTGGTCTGCCTTCACTACAGATTCCTTTGGCCAGAAGCATCCTTTGTCTTGTGTTAACATGATAGTAGACTTCCCTCGGGTTGCAGGGTGGTAATAATAGTTGATTAAAAAAATCAAGGATGTGTTCTGCAAATTTCACTTTCCCCATTTGCAAGACAAATTTTGCTGTGCAGGATTTAGTTCAGGTTCATTTCTTTTAATGTATAGGGGTCTATTCCACTGGACCTATTTTGTGGGATTCATAAATGATTATTTTTTGGATGGCCATTCTTCCTTGGATTTTCTGTCTTGAGTGGCAGCAAGAGAAGCCTCCATTATCTAATTTAATTACCTTGGATCACCATCTCTGCAAAGCTCTGCCATTCTCCATCAGCTGAACACCATGAATTAAAACTTTTTTTTTTTTTACTCTCCCTTCTCCCTAGAGGAACACCAATGAATGCCAACTTTTCTTCTTAGATCCATAAAGATCCACTGCCTTAGTGAGGTCTTAATATCTACCCTTTGATGAGAGAATTTGATCCTAAGATGTGTCCAATTACAAAGTAGCCAAATAAAGATTCACTTCATAAAAGAGCTTTTCTGGGAGTTACTGGTGAGCCTCTGTGATTTTTTTATCCAATCACTACTTCATTACTTCTGAAGCCCAGTGGTTTTGCTGAATGTGTGACATTCATTAGAAAGCAATGTGCTAATCAGAGCACTCCTGTTTTATGCTAGATGTTCCTTTTTTATTACAGTGCTACCTGACATTTTGCTTGACATTTTAGAAGCTGGATAGAAATTTTTCACTTTCAGTCTTTATCATGCTGAATGCATGTGAGTGTTCTGTCTTTTCCATCAAAAAAATCAGGCAGCATATTGCTGTCCCTCTGAAGAGGGAGATCCTGGGGCTCTGAAGAGGTTTACTGGAGTCACTGGATCTCTCTGAAAACTCTGGCTCCATCTTTTCAATTTTCTTAGGATCAGCTTTGAGTTTTTGAAGGTGTTGATAATCCAAATGTAGCTTCAGAGCAGAGAAACCTCAGTATATATGGATCCCATCAAAGATCCAATAAACAAGAAATCCAAACAAATAAAAAATGAGACAGCAATACAAACATATAATTAAAATGACTTGAATGACTAACCTCTGTGTTGGTGAAAACACATGGATAATTTAACAGCAAATTGTGGTAAATACTATGACAGTGATGACAACTGTCATGTTTGTGTTTGATTAGATTCTGTTCTTAGAATCATCAACTTTGACTTTATAATTTCATCTGACCCATTAGCCTCCCCATACTTTTAGGAAAAGTGTGTGTCTAATGATCAGGATTGGAGAAAAAAGTAGCATTTTACCATCCTGAAAGGTTCCCAGACTCAGTAACAGATTAGAAAAACAATTCCTGAAATGCTAATTTTACAGAATGCTCTTTTAGTCTGAAGATGCTATTTTGAGCCAGACACCTGCTAAAATGCACCAAGAGAAGTCAGGTTCACCCAGGCCTCACATTGAGATGGTGCTTTGGGATGGACCCTCCTGCCCAGCTGGGGCTGCTGATGGGAGCAGGATCTGGGGAGAGCCTCCAGAGGGAGATGCTGCCCAGCAAACCTGCCACCAGGGCATAAGGAGAGCCTGCTCCATGGCTCTGCTTGGCTCCCCTGGGCTCCTGGGGCTTGGGTGCAAGCCAAGCCCTGCTTCAACTCACAGCCCTGAGCACTTGGCTCTGGAAGTCCTGGTTTACCAGCACAGGTCGCCGGAGAATTTCATCTCCCATGCTTGTTCTTGCTACTCCCAGTGCTGCTTGCAAGGAAGGTGACAATTTAATGAGATACTTGGCATTAAAAAGGTCTCTGTGCTGTATCCAAGTGCTTAGTTCTATGAAAGCCCATGTTTAGCTGGCACTCTGAAGTCAGTGAGTGCCTGGATCAAACTGTAAGGGCCGTGCTAGGGCTTCCCAGGGATAGGGCACCCCTGGAGCACCTGAGCAGAGCAGGAGCAGGAGATGCCCCAGCACCAGTGGAGGCCCACTGAGGAGCACTTACACTTTTGGGGGTTGTGTGGTTTGGAACTTTTGCAATTTGTCCTATACCTGTTACTTTTCAGCGCTTGCTCAGGCACAGGCTGAGTGCTGAACTTTGTCTGGAAGTCGGCAATGTCACTGTACTGCTCAGCAGTTTGGCAACACACTGAAAACCCCACCATTAGCTTTGCAGTGTGAGCATGTCCCTGCTCACTTCATGGGCTCAGATAAGCTTGTTAAGTGATGGAGACTGACATTTGCTCCTGGAGAGAGAGGCCTTTATTTGGAAAAGTTATCAGATATTAGAATGATTCATCTGCTACTTGAGGCTAACTGTTTAGCTTCCTTCAAGTCAAATTAAACAGTTGCTGTTGGCATGAAAAACAGGGAAGGCAGGCAGAGTAAGAGAAAGGACAACTTATAATTAAAATCAGGCTTGATCTTATACCACACTTCATTATACCACTGAAGAAAATGGCTGGTTTTACTTCCAAATATTTAGACACTGCAAGCAATATTCATCCATAGCAACGCAGCTTTAGACTAAGCAAGAGCTAGTATTACAGTAGGAAGATTAGCTAAGTACTTTTAAATGCTCTTAAATGGCAACATAATCTTTGAAAAATATGTAGTGTGGGCCTTAAAAAAATTGACATTGGCGTAGTTATGAAGTGACAGCTGACCTGCAAGTGTGGTGTTGCTTAGCAATACTTCACCATCAGGCAAATTGGGAAAGTGGGCTAGAATGATTTACACCAGGGAAGAGATAAATGCTAATTTTCTCTAGAAGATTCAGGTTACTGTGGTTATTAGGAAGGATATTAGATCATAAACACCTCTCCACTTCTTCTTCCTTTTTTTTTTTTTAAAGGTGTTGAAAAGTACTTCTCCTATGAAGACAGGATGAGAATGTTGGGGTTGTTCAGCCTGGGGAAGAGAAAGCTCTGGGGAAACCTTATAGCACTTTCCAGTACCTAAAGAAGGCCTACAAAAGAGCTGGGAAGGGACTTTCTACAAGGGCTTGTAGTGATAGAACAAGGAGGGATGGCTTTAGACTGAAGGAGGGCAGGTTTAGATTAGATATCCAGAATAAATTCTTTGCTATAAGGATAGCAAGGCACTGAAACAGGTTGCCTAGTGAAGTTGTGAATGTCTCATCCCTAGAAGTGTCCAAGGCCACATTGGATGGTGGCCCTGAACAACCTGTTATAGTGGAAGGTCTTCCTGGCCACTTCCACCCCCCAGGAGGGTTGGAACTAGATGATCTTTAAGGTCCTTCCAACTCAAACCATTCTAAGATTCTGTGATTCTATGATTTTGAGAAAGATCATCAGTTAAAAAACAGTCTGTGAGAATGCAAGTGCATTTGCTTCCAGAACAGTAATTTCAGAAATGGTTGATAAAAAAAATACATTTGGAGGGAAAGAATCATTAATAACACAAATAAAATTTTATTTTAATGCTTCTGTAAACGTTTTCTTAGCCATTTAGATTTCTGGATCAGTTGCCAGAGTCCCTGTGGGTGGGATGCTGAACCTGCCTGAACTTCAGCTGCTGCCAGAGGCTGTGCCAGCCCAGCTGAGCTCACTGCAGGACCAGAGATAGTTAGCTGGTGGTCTGGGTTGAGACACATGAGGCAGAAAAATAAGGTATTTTGAATTTGGAAACTTGGTGGCAAAGTTTGAGAGTTTGTTGTAATCTTCACTGCAGCGTTGTTCTCGCCTCTCTGCCACAGCTCTCAGCTGTCCTATCTTCTATAGTCCCAGCTCTCTGGCTGATATTCCAAAGTCCCAGCTCTCAGGCTGCCACAGCTCTCGGCTGTCCGGGGGATTCCATACCTTCTTTTGATGTTTGGTTGTGGTGTTCTTCCTCACACGGGGTCACCAGTTGTTGTAATCTTCGCTGCAGTGTTGTTCTTCCCTCTCTGCTGGGGCTCTTCTCCTTTCTCCGCAGCACAGTCCTTTCTATCTTCTCAGGGGCTCCTCTTGGGCTCTTGACCCACCCCTATTTATCTCAGTTATCCTCACGAGCTACAGCTGCTGCCCAACTAAGGACCCTGCAGCTCGTTTGGAGCAACTTGGACCCACACAGATCTTACAATACAACATATATTCAGGCCCCCACATTTCCCCCCTTTTCTTTTAACAATTATACAATCACAATACACATACAGTTCCAGCTCTCAGGCTGCCACAGCTCTCGGCTGTCTTTAGATACAACCATAGAATATATATATATCCCTATACAGTCCCAGCTCTCAGGCTGCCACAGCTCTCGGCTGTCTTTCGATGTTCCAAGGCTCTTTTCTTTAAAGGCCATATTCTTCCAGCTTTCTGCTGCTACAGCTCCTTAATTCAAAGGCCATATTATATTCTGCAGTCCCAGCTCTCAGGCTGCCACAGCTCTCAGCTGTCCTATCTTCTATAGTCCCGGCTCTCTGGCTGATATTCCAAAGTCCCAGCTCTCAGGCTGCCACAGCTCTCAGCTGTCCGGGGGATTCCATACCTTCTTTTGATGTTTAGTTGCAGTGTTCTTCCTCACACGGGGTCACCAGTTGTCGCAATCTTTGCTGCAGCGTTGTTCTCATCTCTCTCTGCTGGGGCTCTTCTCCTTTCTCTGCAGTACAGTCCTTTCTATCTTCTCAGGGGCTCCTCTTGGGCTCTTGACCCACCCCTATTTATCTCAGTTATCCTCACGAGCTACAGCTGCTGCCCAACTAAGGACCCTGCAGCTGCAGCTTGTTTGGAGCAACTTGGACCCACACAGATCTTACAATACAACATATATTCAGGCCCCCACAAGAGTTTAATAAAGATAAGAAGCTTTTTCTCTCTTGTCATGTTTTCATGTGCAATCCACTTTCTATGCATCCACAGCAGTAAGTAAGGAGAGGGAAACCATTTTGCTTCACATTGGTTGCCTACTCCAGACAGATCTCTTACTTGGTGTGAGAGTAAAGTGAATGCTTTGTCTATCAGACTTTCTTGTTATACCCTAGGAGACACAGGATGCATTGATGCCTTCTAGTGTACTGTGTGGCTGAACAGGACAGCTTTGCACAATATGTGACAGAGGTGCTGTGCTTTCTCCTTTTTTACCTAGAAATCTTTCCTGTGTCTTAAAAACCACAAGAAAGATAGCTGAGGTTCCATTTACACCCACCCACCTCCCTCTTAAATCTGCTGGTTTTACTGCTGGTTGCAGACAGGCAGTTTAATTGCACTTCCAGACCATAGGAGCTATTGGTGTGCCCAATCTGTTTGTATAAAACACATAGATTCTCTTTATACCCTCCCACTATGATCTGCACAAAGCCTAAACCTAGACTGAGCTCTCACTTCCAAAGTTTTCTGTACGAAATTAGTGTTGCACTCTAATTGACCTTGTAGCACCCCAGAAACACACCCACCCAGCTGAGAGGTGCAGCACATTTGCACCATGTCACAGGTGAGCTGCTCAGTACAAAGATCTCAAAAACTGAAGCACAGTATAGGTTAGAGTAGATGGTATATTCTGAACTGTAATATGTATTTTGTGATGGATTTCCATGAAAAGTATTACCACATTATTATGTGGTAGCTGCCCATAGAAAATAAACACAATAGCTTTACATTTGCTGGCTCCTTTAGTACGTGGTCAAAGAGAGAAAAGGATTTCATACTGCTATTGCTTAAGCTGGAACTCTGACATTTCTATAGCAGATGAAAAATTATTTTCTAGGCACATTTCTGAGTTCATCTAAACTGAGAGAGCTAGCTGTTATCTTTCTGTAATATCAGAATGTTTGTTTGAGAAATAGTCATTCCTCTCCTTAAAGTATGTGAGAGCAGGATGCAGAGGGTCAAATACAGACTCTTTTGTGCAATAAATAACTCCCAAGTCATAACTCATCTCTTTATATAAGTATCCAGAAAGTTTTCAGCACATTTTTGTCTTGACCTTTTAGCACAAACAATAGTACTTCTGCTTGCTAGGCAACTGATTTTTGCCCATCACTTGAGAGGTTCAAATGAAATAGCAGTGACTTTTTACCACTGTTTCAGAGGACTGCAGAAAGAAGAGGTATTTAGTCGAATGGATAGCTTCAGGGAATTATTAACTGCTACTATAAAAATAACTGAAAATATTTCAGAACCCCCAACCATGACAAATGTTTTTTTGCCAGTGTACCATTTTAATGATAATTTCAAGAGGAGACAATCAGAACTGCAATCCAGAGAGCAGTTTCAGGCAAGAAGCAGTGGGAGAGTTTCACAGTTCCTTTCAGATAAGAAATGTAACCAACATGCACATGTGGAAAATAGATTAAAATGCACCATTAGAACTCCTCTCCTAAGTAAGGTAGTGAAGAAAATCCTCCCCAAAGTGGGAGTGTATCCACTTGCTGTGGATGTGTATTTTCCTACTGTCATCACTGCAGCTTCCTGTGACTGTGACAATACAAACCAGAGCCAGACACTATTAATGATTTTAGTAACACTGAATGATGGGACTGTGCATGTTTTATAAATATTTTCATTTTGTCTTTATTAATACAGATTTTGCTAAGCTGACAAAGGACTGATTTCAGTAGGGAACACAGGCTTCTGTTAGTCCCCCAAGTAATAGAGAGAAAATTAACCTCCTTACACATAAGTAGTAATAAAACACTTTAATCCAAAGTTAATACAAACTCTAGTCATATTCCCATCTTCATACAGACTTTGCTTTTACAGGGTACTGTGCAACTTCAGTTTCTTGGATGAGCTGTGCAAAGCAACATGAGTGTATCTGCCTAACAAATGCTCCCTGAAGAACACGAAGATCCCGAAGGTGTTTGCAAGGGCGCCCCGTTAGCTTGCACACACCATCCGTGCCCTCAGTGCCCAATCCATGGCCATAACCTCCTGCTCCCCTGCTCTCAGCTCGAGCCCTGGGCAGGCTGGGTGAGGCTGCAGAAGCGCTGTCTGCCTCTGGGGGTCTGTGCCACAGTGTCCCTTCGTCAAGACATCGGCCACCACTCACAAGCGGTAACTGCCTGGCCTTCTCCAGCCTGGAAGAGGCACCCGTGGAGCAAGACTGAACTTGAACTGAAGTGAGAAGATGGACAACAAAGTGTAAGGTTCCTGAGTTTGCCAAAAATATTTTACTTGCCAAACGACACAGCTTTCATGGGCTGAGAGACCTTTAGCAGAGAGGAACTGTGCAGCAGGAAATCTGGGCTCATTTTGCTTTGCATATCAGGCTGTGGCCAGAACCAAAGTAGCTGTGAAAAGTCATCTGATGAAAGGCCACTACCAAACAGGCCCAACTCAGAGGAGGAATAGCCTTAATACATTTTTTTTTCTTGGTTTTGGTTCCAGAAGATGTCTGTGTCTCATGACTGTAATAATACTCAATCATCATGCTATAATGAAGGGCTTTTCATGTAATCATCTGTAGAACTGATTACTTTGGTCTATACCCTTATCATGCTGAGCTTCCTGGCAAAATTCCCACTGACAGTAAGAGAAGGATTGGAACTTTCCTCAGCAGTTTACAGCTTTTGTTTGACAATACCATGCTTTTCAGACACTTCACAGTGGAGATTAAGCATTTAGACTCTTAATTCCTGAAATATTAAAAAGCCTGTGTAGAGATAACACACTTATTCTCAGAAGTCTAAATTTGTTCTGGTCATTATTGCTTCTAAGAGTACAGCACCAAAGCAAGGCATGAACAGGTATGGAAAAACTTCTATCCAGGATGCGGAAAATGGTAGACTCTCAAGGTGTCACATCAAAAATAGGAAGGAAGATAGGAGATTTTATATTGTGGATGATACAGAAATATTTGCTTGGGTTTTTTTGCCATAAAAAGCCCCAATTAGTCAATCCAAACCACTAAAAGTTCAAAAGATAATGCACTCACAGATTTACTCTTTATTAAAAAAAAAAAACACTACATCCTTTTCAGCCAAGTTTTGCCATTAACTCTGAAGGGACTAGGATGCCCAGAAGATTAGTAGGATCTGAAAAAGAATTGGACATTTATAGGGATAGCCAGAACACACATGATATGAACTCTATAAGCTCGTTTGTAGAGGTTAAGAGCTTGTTTTTCAAAATATTGAATGTATGTAATTCATTTTGACTTGAGTGGGAGTTCAGGGCATGCAGCAGTGCCAGTGGAGACCTTAATTTCCTGTCACAAGGGCCAAGTGTCTATATTTGGATATTCTTGCTTTTCATAATTTGCACCGCAGCAGCAATTAAGGGATAACATTACAGGCAACGATCCCATTGTACTAGAAATAACAGCTGTTCATTACTCCAGAGGCCTTCAGCTCTAAAGCCAAGGCAATTATCAGAGAGTTTATTGAAAAGTGAAGAGCAAATCCCTGCAGTGCCCGTTTTAGGCACCACGTGCAGGTGCCTGGGTTGGAGGCTGCTCTGTGCAAACCCTTTGCTTGTCCCACACCCACTTGCAGCGGTGGCAGAGGTGTCCTGGAGCTGCACAAGGAGGCACTGCAGCATTCCCTCTGGGCACCATGCAGGTCAGGCTTGGGAGCCCAGCATGGGAAGGGCAGGGACAGGATGAGCTGGGTTGTGGAACTGCAGCTCTTGCTGTGGGGTGAGACACACATCATCACCAAGCATTGTTTTCCCCTACTTCCAGCAAAGCTTTTGGTGCAGGTGCCTGTCAGAGGGAGAGCAGCAGGTTATTGTGGGCTGCAGCCTGGGTTTTCAATGGACTAGGCATTTGTGAGTGAGGTCAGGAGAGCTGGTCCCCTCCCAGTGCAGCAGACACATCTACTGTGAGGGTGTCACAGGAGACATCCTGCCTGATCACCCAGTTTCCAGACATGGAGAAGCAGACTAAGGAGCTGCAGAGACAGGTCAGGAGTGCAGGAGAACTTCTCCACCTTCTAACAAGCATCACCTTCATGGGTAGGTAACACAGGTGCCCCCGTGCTGTGGTTTGCCATAAGACCTATATGTTTCCATAGCATCTTTACCATGTTTCTTAAGGATCGTGCTTCACAAATACTTTCAAAAGGTCCAATCTCAACTAAGGAGTTGCAGGAATATTCTAAATTTGGTGAATGGTATGTGGAATTTTTTTGCTATGTCTGCACTAGCTCAGCAGAAGCAGACTGGAGGAAAAGGGATCTGGTGCTCCAGGGGTTTTTACTTTGGACCAAGTCCATGGCATGGCCTGAACACCTGCACACCCAGGAGTGTCTCATGAAGAGCCCCTCCTTCTGTAGCCCAGATGCCTCCAGGGTGCAAGCCAGGCAGGCTGCTGGGAGAGGCAGGAGCTGCCTCAAGAAGAGTGTGCCTTGATCTGAACTAACAGACTCCTGCAGGTGTACCTGCACTCCCACAGGCATCCATTTTGTGGTCAAAAATAGACATAAAAGTTGAGGTTATGCACAGCACTTTAGCTGGCCAATCTCTTCTGTGAAAGGATGCACTGAGCTGTTTTTCCAGAAGCATGACATTCTGAAGCCCAGTCTGAAACCCAGGGCTATGCTGCTTCTAATCCTAGCTCTCCTCTGAAATGCACATCTCTCTTTGTCCATCATTTTATCTGCTTATTTTCCTTGCCTGGGTTTTCTGAGGATTCAATTTTGCACATTAGTCCTAAGATGTGCAGGCTTCCATATAGGCATTGAAAGAAAAATAAGTTGAAAAAAAATTTCACATATACAAGTAAAATTGCTTTATCATTATCATATTTATTGTTTTATTATCATATAAAGAAAAAAAAAGGAAAGAAACAAGAAGGAAAGACAGACTTCATGATCAGGATATTGTCAAAGAGAAGTGGAGCTGGAAGGTGTCCAAACTTGGCGAGTATGCAGACATTTCCACAGTGCTTAGAATCTCCTCCACAACATCTGTGTTCAGCATCAAAATACTCTGTTTTGTGAATTGAAAGAGTTAAATTTTCCTATTCCTTTCAAGTTGATTTTGTACTTGTATTGGAATAATGAATTAAATGCTATGTTTCTACTAAATGCTGCAGATATTACATAGGGTAGTATCTATATGGATATTTCTATTCCATATAGGTACTGTTTTGACAGTATCTAAAACCCATACCTAAAACCCATAATTTTTAAGAATTTTTTTCTGAGAAAAATTTGATTTTTTTTTTAGGATTTTTTTTTCTGATTCAGCATGTTGAAATGTTGAAATATTAATGTTTCCCCAAGCGTGGAAATTCTTACTGGTTGTAATTATAATTATCCTAAATGCTTTTGTTTCTTAAGCCAAATAGAGCAATAGCAGCTAGAATATGCTGGCCTACATGTTGTAATCTATTGAAATTCACATCTTATGATTTTTATTTGAGCAATTTTCCCTAATTTTTATTTTCTTACTGTGTATGCAACTTATGCAAGACATATTTATTCTAAAATAGATGTTAGTCATTTAAATCTTTTGCTCTATTGTTTCTAACACCAGACATTTCAATAATGGTATCTTAGCAAAGCATAAAATGTCTTTGACTTTTTATGACAACATTTGTTTGATCTGTTCCCTTCTTGCTTAGGTTATGAAATTAGAGAAGAATAGCTATTGATAACCAAAGAAAAATATGTATGGAAAGTTTAAGATTTTTCCAGTAAGCCACTCAAGTATGAGCTCAATTTGTTTTTCTTTTATACTTCTTTTCTTAGGTATTGTCTCTTTTTTTATGACTATGTCTAGAGATACTCATATCCCCAGGTGAGACCTGAGAGGATTTAAGGGGAAGAACACACCATCTGGAACACTTTTCACTTTCTGCATTTACAACATGATTTAGCTGTACCCATCAGCTCTGCAGCTTGACTTGGGCTGTGCAAGTTGACTGGTGTTTTTCTAACTGCTGTCCCATAGGATTTATGGTTCTGCAGTCCAAATCCACCTTCCAGATCCCTGCAATCTCACTGACAATTCATGATGTTGTATGAGGTTAGTTGAGGATACCATTTGCAGTTATGTGGAATCATGTAATGCCTTTATTTCCTTTTTCCTTTTTTTTTTTTTTTTTTAACCTAGGGTCACTTTCTGGAGCAAATTACTGGTTTAATTACAGGGGCCTTATGGTCAGTAAATAAATTTAAGACTCAAAGGCAGTGTTGCAGTGACTAGTGATAAAGCAGAAGAGTCACAGTTTGGATAATAGATTTTCTACAGTATTTACATTTCAGTTATCACTGGGTTTTTTCCACTCTTGGGAAACCAACCCAAAAGCAGACTGGCCACTATTAAAGCTGAAAAAGCCTCCATGGATTTAGAAGATGAAGGATTGGTTTTTGGCTTGCTCAAAGAGACTACTGGAGCCCTACTACAAGGCCTTTTAGTTAGGATTGATGGAGGGGAACATTTTGTGTTGGAAGGTCATTCTGGCTGCTGTTTTATTTTCTGTTTGTCATCTGTTTTTACAGACCTGAAAAAGGGCTGGGCATTTCCAGCCAGCCCTCCCTCCCTATCCTCCTTTCTACAGTATTCTTGAATATTCTATGATGAATAGAGGGGCAGCTCTGCCCTTTCATTTTGCAGCTGGGTGTCATGTCCAAAGAGAATCAAAGCCTACTGAGATGCAATCCATGGACTTGCCGGGCTTTGATTCTTGCCCTTCCTGCATTATCAGAGAAAATTCTCAGCCTAAGGAATTTGTATAACTATTGAAAAGATACTAAGAGCTGCAAATTGACTTTTCCTGGCCATAGAAACATAGAATCAGATTGAACAATTCCAAGGATCACAATTAGCACTAGTCCTGGAGATAGTTGGCAATATGGACCATAAGACCATGCAGCCTCTCTCTCATTCCTAGAGCTGGACTGTATCCACTGGGATTTTGTCATTCTGTGCCAGAGAAAGTGACAGGTGAAGTTGAAACTTTATTTTAAACCTTTAACTTCCCATGTCACTTGACTATACCCTTGAAGGAAAGTGATTTATGATACTGGCTTTGCCTTCCTTGCTCTACTAGGAGATGAAGTGATGCCTGACAGGGATATCCATCTTCATTGCTGATATTTTGATTGGAATTGGTGGGTGCTAAAGATGCAAGAGACAGTGACTGTGCCTTTCAAAATATTAGGAGGTGAAGAAATATGCTTGAGGAGCTGGCAGATTATGAGAGGGGGAAAAAAATCAAAAAAAAAAAGAAATCTCAGTTAGAAAACCAGTGTTTTTTTTTTTGCTGACTCTGTTAGTCCATAGGGGTTTTGTCATGTAATTGTTACTGATCTTAACAGATATATTTCTTTCTAGACACACAACAGGTCTTATTTCTCAGTTTGAATATTTTCAACTAGTTTATTCCATAAATAAATAAAAAAGGACACTGAAAAATAGGCAAAGCCTAAGATTTTGCAAATCCACTAAGTATCACAAAATACAGGAGGATTTCTTCTGCTTCCAAGGCTGCTGGAGCTGGGTGGCAATTGGGAGTGCTTGGTATTCTGGTAGTGACCCTCCTCCCTCAAGAGCCAGATCCTCAGAAGAGTCGCAGCATTGAGAGATGAGAGCGTGGGCTTGGGTTTCTCTGCAGAAAGGTCAGAGGCAGCAGCCTCCAGCTGCAAGTGCAGGTACAAGGCAACAAAGAAAAATAAACAGAAGCTTTGCAGGGAATGGACTGAAGCAAGGAAACAATATAACAAATAAATGTAAAACATTTTTTTCTCATTTCCAAACTCTGTCAAGGATGGTGCTGGTGGGCACCATCTCTACCTGCTTATTTGTTTTCCCCTGACACAAATATTTCCTGTCATCACCAATGATAATTTCTGGAGACACTGGACAGAGGTGATAAAATCACTCCACATTTCAAATACATGTGGTTTTTAGTCACCAATAATTTATGCTAGTTTTTTACTGGTGGCTACGAGTTATCAAGAAATGTATCATCTGGGTAGTGATGATAAATGCAGAACAAACCTGAGAGAGGACAAACCTGAGTAGTGTGCAACTGATGCATAGTAAATGCAATTGAAGATAATATGATTTCTGTTTGCAGGCACAATGCTAATACTGAAAGAAGAGCAAAGTTTCCCTTTGTGCAGGGGGCCTGAATGCACCAAAAATCACCTCCTGAGCACTCAATATTATGTACTTCTTGTCCTTCTCTAAAGATGTGAGTGAATTTCAGTCAAAGGACACAAACCAACCACATAAAACCATATTCAGTTCTTTTTATTTTCTACTGGAATCATTGCAGTTTGTATAAATGTAAACTGGTTAGTCTGGGAGCAGAAAACACCCAACCAACAATCAAGCTTAATTAAGTATCTGTACTAAGTGGGCCCACCATCCAGTGCAATGATCAGAAAATGGCTTGAAGTTATTGAGGAAAATCTTTGAAGCTATCAGTCTAGTGCATAGTGAAAAGCTCAAATATAATAGATTGCAGTAGATTGGTCTGAGTAAGCAAGAAAATAGCAGGGAACACATCAGATTCTTGATATATGGAAAATCACTTTTGTTTTCTGGGAAAAAACCTGAAGCATCCATACACGCACTCAACAGGTGTGTTTATTTTCACATATGATATAGTTAGCAGCTTGTATATCAATGTGTACATCAAGTGTTTGCTTTTAGAAAATTATATTGATTGGGGCTTTTTTGTCTTTTTAGAAAAACCATTGCAATACATACTGTGAGCATAGGGAATGACACAGCAAAAACAAGAGAGAAGCAATCAGCATGGTTTCCTCCCCCAGCAGGAATAAATCATTATAACTATAAATCACACAAGTTATTACAGGGCTCAAACAGCCCTGAAAATTCCAAGTAGCAGAAGCAGATAATTAAAGAGGAAAAGTTGAGACCAAGCCTTCAATTTAAACTGTTTCAAAAACTCATTGCAAATCCCTTTCTTTTCTTTCTTTTCTCACTCTCTCTTTAAGTGGAAAACAAATGTAATTGGAAAAACAAAGTGCACCAAAAATATTACTTACAAATTGTCCTTAGCAGCATAATGGCCTAATTGGTGAAGGGGTGATGCAGTCCCAGAGTATGGAGAATGGCACAGATGGAGAGCAGTTGTGTGTGCTGATGAGAGGGCAGATGCTCTCAAAGGCATTTTGCAGCATTAGATATCCTGGCTCATCTCCATCGGCGGCACCGATCTCATCACTCCCAGCATGTGAAGAGATTTCACCCTCTAATGCCAGGGCTGCATGGCTGTAATGAGATGCACCAGTGCTGGAGACAGCATGAGAGCCCAGAAGCAGAATTTTAGGAAAACATCCAGAGCAGTTGTCATCTGTATTTTCATATGACCTTGCAGTTCAAAATAGGGTAGACAGCAGCCTGGCATGACTAGCTGATTCTGTGCAGGCCTTAACAGGAACATCCTGTGTTGGTGGTTCACTTATTACTCATCCCTTAGTCTCTGCCTAGTTTACACTTGTAGTTTTGTTCTATAAATATATGAAATACTCTTTATATCAACACCTCTTTCTGTGTTGAAGTCTCAGTTACAGTATACACTCCATTGTACAGTTTGAACAGGGGATGTCTAAATAAAAGTTGACAGATTGTGTTGAATTGTGAATTCCCTCTGAAGAGACATAGAAGACCTTTTACAGTAAACAGGAAATGAGTAAGACAAAAAAGCAGCTTATGAAATAAATTGTTTAAAGATAGACTGAGAATTTTTCTTTCCTGCCTCATACAAAAGTAAAGGACTATGAAATGAAATCAGAAGGTGGTAAATTATAAAATATTGTATAAAAATATTTTGTGACATGATATATATAATCATATAAATAAAATGCAGCAGACCTAGAAGAGACAATAAACTTAAAAATATTTTTGAGTATCACCTACATATCAAATACATATAAAGAGACAATTAATGGCAATAGGATAAAAAAAAGGATATAAAATCTTCAGAATCCTAGCATAACAAGCATTACTAAATAGCAGAATAATAGGTAGAGAAGGAAAGTAGAGATTACCAGGCAGGAGGTTGTTTGCTGAGAAGATTTTAAACTTCCTCTGAGATACCTGATCCTGGCTGCTATAACAGATATATACAAATCTGTGCTGATTTTCCATCTCATCCAGTGTGGCCCTTCAGTGCCTGATCCTGTGCCTGAACTACAGATTATGCATTCTTCCATACGCATTTCAGAAGCTGAGTAAATTTTTTTTTCATAATATCATGATTTAAACTATTTTTGTTGATTAGCAGCAGGATCAGTTAATAATTAAATAGAGAAAAAAATCAAACTGCAGGTAGAAAAGAGGCCATTTCTTTGAGTCTGATTATGGGCAAATTTGTACACTTTTCTGTAAACAAACTGTATTTTGATGAAGCAGTAAAGTTCTCTTTCATTTCATACTCTCCCTATTTATTCAACAACAAAAAAGACAGAACCAGATCCTTGATTGCTATTAATGGCATATTGTAAGCATTGGTTGCAAGACAATGCAAAACAAGGGCATAATTGATATCATGACAAACAAAAACCAAGGGAAGCCAGATATGAAATCTTGGCTTCTCCTTGAGAAAAAAATCAAAAACAAACTAATAAACCAACTAAAACACAGTGAAATGGCTGTTAATAGTCTCATAATTAAGAAGCAAAACCCCAATAAAAGGCAGGCTGGCCAGAAGTGAAATGGGTGCAAGACCCAACATGCAAGTTGCAGGAAACCCCCTTGGTTTTGCAATTAGAAACCCAGCTAGTGAAACTATGAGCATAAAGCCACTCATCCTGTACGTAACGTATGGTTTTTGTTGCTTATTCTGCTTTCATCTGAAACAGTAGTAAAGGCTTCTGGAGTTACACTTTTGATGGGTAAAAACTTGTTTGCTAGGGCTTGCAACTCCAATACATGGTTATCAGGAGAATTTGGACTCCATCACTAGTGTTTTTGTAGCTAGTCCGTGTTACAACCAATATAACTCCTTTATTCAAAGTAGTAACAACGCTGTAATGTGATTTATATACAAAAATCCCTACTCTTTTGAGTAAGGAAGTTACAGCATAAACCAATACCTTTAAACACTTCTCTATTCACTCCTGGGTGGCAGAAAATGCCATTCGCCTTCCACATGCTTAATACAATTTGAAAATGTTATTTTAGTCTCTGTACACATAAATGTGCACATACATTTACAATGTATATATATATATATATACTTTTTTTTATTACTAAAGTAGTCTAAACTCACTTTAGTAATCTAGACTTTAGATAAATCCGCTTTGTAGTGAAGTCAGGGGGTAGGAAAACATCTTCTAGCTGGGATTATGGAATAAAATGTTCTGTATTGCTAAAGCAGCTTATCCTATACTTATCAATTAACAGTTAGAGTGACAGTTCTGACTGGGTGGTGGTATTTTTGCAAGTTTCTGGAAAACAAATAGGCTAGTTTTAAGAAGTAGGTTTAAAGATTGCAAGTCATCTCTTTAATTGTTGGTTGGTTTGGATTTAGGCCTTTTCCTTGATGAAAAAATACTTGTTATAAAACTGTTTTAAAAGCTTCTTATGCATGTAAAATACCTATGCCATTTTATAATATAATGCTGGTACTTAAACACATGCTCTTAGACATACAAACACACACAAAAAATCCCTGAACTCAGACACTAAGAATTTAACATATATATATACAAGCAGCAATAGCTGAGTCCTTTAGGTTAGGCTTATTGTCATTAAATACTGAATGTAAATGGCTGATATTACTGAAACAGCAGCAGCAGATTAGAAAGTAATATGAAGCCAAAACTAATCCAGAATCTGAAATGCATCATTTCTAACCACTGCACCTCATGGGAATCTGAATTTCATCTATCAGGCTCAAGCAATTTCATCTCTCAGAGAAGCCAGAGGACTAAGAATTACCCACTTTGTTACATATTTGAGAATATCTAGCGAGAGAGTTTTAAAAATGGCCAATGTTTCATTCTGTACTGTCTCAGCAGACTGGGATGTGATGATGATGTTGAATTAAACTACCATCTTAATAGACTTTCAAATTAAATTATCATAAGTAATGGATTACATATAATCAAAATAGTTTATGACCTCTAAAAAATATGAAGACTAATATCATATATAAAATTGGAATCAGACATAGAATCATAGAATATTTCAAGTTGGAAGGGCCTGAAAGTATTATTGATTGCAGGTCCCTGCTCCTTGCAGGACTGTCCAAAAATAAACCATGTGACTAAGAGCATTGTCCAGATGCTCCCTGAACTGTGGCAGGCTTGGTGCCATGACTACTTCCCTGGGGAGCATGTTCCAGGGATCAATCAAAACTGAAAGTGTGTTCTTAACAGCTGTCAGGATGAGCCTTTGGCTTTTTCCATCCTTTAAATTATTTTTATAAGCAGAATGAAATTTCTTTGATAATTTCTAGGGCATACATTCTAGGGGGTCAAACTACAATTCTGGAACATTTGGCACTTCCTCAGAGACGAATATTGGAGAAAGTGCAAGGTGTAAACCCTGCTGAATCTTCTCTGCAGTTGTTCTTAAGGCAATTTGGCATTGATCACACTTTGATTTGCTTTTACGCTGAGAAAAATGAGATGAAGAATGAAAAATAAAGCTCAGTGTTTACTGAGACTTGGATCATCCCAAGGACAAGGAATGAGAAATGTCTCCTCAGCCATCAGATGTCTCCTCTTACCTTGTCTATGCCATATGTGAATTCGTCCTCAAAAATAGCAGGAGATACTCTTTTGTTTAACTTTTCCCTTCAAATTTAAAATGTTGAGTCTGTTAATTTCTTGGCCATGTGAGTTTTTCACACAGTTCCTTTGTGTTTGGTGAATTAATGTAATGCTATAGAATAGCCGAAGTCCAAACAAGCAGTGCACAAGCCAAACATAAACAAGTTATATAACACTGCAATCATTCATTTATTAAAGTGGAAAATTCGAGGCATACGTAATCTTTTTGGACAACTGACAGGCAGGTGTGATCAAGAGAACAGAGAATCCAGTGATTGTAGGCAGATAGAGAGACAGGTTTGTCTGGGTGATTAGAAAGTAAAGTGAGATGGAATTGGGAAAAATGGGAGAGAGCATTGGCTGTCCCAGGACAAGGAGAAGTAACAGTGCAGAGATTGCTGAAAGGGTTAGAGGAACAAGCTGCAGCAGTATTAAGTGTCTAGGGAGATTAGGGAGACAGGACCTATTGACAAAGAGTAGTGCAAAGCATCTGTTCCAGAGGCAAGGGATAAAAAGAAGGGTAAAGTGGGTTTGAAGAACTGCCAGACCATTTCCTACTCTCAATAATCCCCCAGTGTATTTGATATAGAAGGGAGAAAGAGAACATCGGGCCCTGCACATGTCCAGCTCAGGTCACTGCTGCATCCCCCTGTCTGTGATTTCACCTCTCAGCACATCTCTGCCTGGGGTCAGGGAGGGGCAGCTGCCCCTCACCCCAGCACTGCCACAAGATAGGTGATTTTACTGCACCAGGCTTTTCAGCTCCACTTGCTTTCAAACATCCTCAGCCTACAGACCAGAAGGTTGCCCATCTTCATCCTTCCCACTGCATGACAGGATCAAGGTTAGCAGTGAGCTGGAACATTTTTTAACGAAGTTAAACCAAAGTGAACCAACCTCTAGGCTTTCTCACAGTTCTAATCTTCTGTCACCTGCATGTCTTCCTTTGCATCATGTTTGGCCTGATCTTCCCTCCAGCTTGTTTTACACATCTCTTTACCCATCACTGCATTTGCTCTCTCATATGCCACAGTCTTAGAGACAGGCAGCTGGAAACACCCAGTCAGTCTTTAGAAACATCAACAGAAATAAGAGATGCTCTTCCCATCCTTGGGGGAGCACTGAGGTCAGAACTGCCCCCAGGGAGCCAAGTGTAAAAGCAGTGTGGGTCCTAAAGACAACATGTAGGAATCCAATCTAACAAGCCAATTGTCAGTTGTTGAAGTCAATTGTTGAAGCAAGAATACATCTGGAAAAGTATCTTCATATTGATGTGAGGTACACACAGACAGACTGGGGTCACTTCAAGCTGTATGAAAAGCTCATAACAGGTAAGAAAAAACACCTGCTTTTCTGGCAGCAGCACGTGCCTCCACTGACTGTCTAAATCATCAGTCACAGTCCCAAACTCACATGCATGTGCATGGGGCACAATCATTGCCATTTTGGCCAATTCTGTCCAGCTCTGAAGATCTTGACATTCAAACTCCATCTCTCAGCTTCCTTGACCTGGTCACCCATCTACCATCAGTGTGAGGACACCCTGCTTGTGGCGTGGAGTCACCTGCTTGTCTATAGCTGATATGCCCAAAACCAAGACTCTCATGTCTTCAAGGATTTAGTCCCACTGCTTCCTGAAGCTGACTGGCCAACTGCAACAGCAGTGAGTGCAATATTCAGGAAGTGTCCACAAACAGCACAGATGAGACCGGGGCACTCTGCTTTCAAACCTTCAATACCAACAGTAGCAGTGCTGTCACAGTCCCATTTGGGTAAGGGGATGGGCAGGATTACGTGCACCTGAAAGCTGGTCTGCTGCGTTCCCCCCACAAACCTTGCCTTGAGCAATTTTATTTTATGTGGCACTCAAGTATTCTTGCAAGCAGATGCAACAAAAATACAGGTGCAGATCAACTCACGATGCCCAGTTTTTGAGGGGTGATTCTGCTTTATTATTTCCTTCTTAATAGAATAGTGCTAGCCACACTGATGAAAGATGTGTTTGTCTTACAGTATTGCTAAGGAAGAGATCAAAGACAGGTGTCATGGACCTGGGTGTCATGGAAAACTCGTGCTCTGCACCATAATAATCTTTCTATCCATTTACTGAACCCTAACAAAATACCCTTAGCTATGGGCTGGGCAGGTGCTTGCAGACATCCCTATACAAACACTGAAATAATCACATGGCAGTTGTTGACACTAGATATCTTTTAACACAAATGAACTAACTGTCAAGAAAGCCATTTCTACAGTGGGCATAAATAATCTTTTTTTATTTAATAGCATTATTTTCTTGGTGTTAGAATATTGCCAGTACACCCTGCTTGTTTAAATGTCTGAAATTCCTCTGCTCCTCTCCTGTCCTGACTAACAGAAACACCAAGCCATTATAATGCAAAAGCTTTTCCCTTACCCCATCTGAGGCATTAAGGAATGTATTAGCCAGAGTTGGATGTTTAATGGAACCTTGACACCCTGTTCTTCTTTTGCTGTGATTTTCTGATGAAAATCAATTCCTCTGTTTCACTCTCTGTGGGTTTTTTTTTCTATTCTTCTCTTTCACATATATGCTAGTTCTTATCCCCTGAGTGCTTATCATCCCTTGTGCACAGGATTTTGTCAAAGTGCTTTTGAAACTTCATGTATGATAATCAATCAGTTAATCTACTTACAAATATTTTCCAATAAATCCAGGAATTACATAAGAACTGATTTCCACTGCTGAAATAAGGCTGGTTACATCTAGAATTTCCATATAACTTCTTGTTCTTTCAGCCAAGTCAAGTTGTCCTGTACAGTGTGAAGCCTATTAACACCCTTGCTCAGTTCTAAATATATGTAGTATTTTAAAGTGTTTTATGATAGAAGTTTTTAACAAAAGCTTGTGTATTTTTGTTAGCACCTCACCTGCCTTATGTCTCCATGCAAGTTTTGTGGGTAGATATGTTTGGAGATTTAAAAAAAAATTGTATTTTTGTAATTGCTTTTTTTCTGCATACCTTCTTCTAACTCTGATCTCAGAGTCTTGACTGAGAGGCAGGGGGGATGCTCAGAACTTACCTGATATGGAGAAGGCATATGAGGGAAGGGGAATGTCAACCAGACTAAACTACTCATGCTTCAGGCTTTTCAGACCAGATAGATCCTGAAAGTGTGAAATACACTGAATACTTAGATGTACAAATACAAAAGTTGTTGCAGACATGATTGATTAAAAAAACACCAAAACAACTCAGCAGGAACAATATGCACACTATACTTCTTGCGTAATAGCTGAGTGGTTTGAGCATTTTGTGGATGAGGAGAAGCTGTTCCTATTCCAAGACTCCACTGCATTTATTAGTCCCTATTTCGTCCTGTTCTTCTCTAGTCTAAAAGGTGTAGATTCTTCAGGGAATGTGGATTTGAGCACTGTTGCCTCTTTCCCGTGAACTTAGATGCTAGGCTAAAAAACCCTCAGATTTCTTTCCTTTACTGTGTTCCTGGGTGTCACCTCCTAATAGCCACACTGGCAAAGGTAATTCTTTTCCCAATGAGACCATTTTCTTGAAAAGTGAAATACCTGAAAAAGGCTGATAGGGACCAAAAGCCATCCCTATTCATGGGGAAATGCTGTAGCATGGTTCTGTTACACAGAAGGTTGATCTTAGGGTTGATCTTAGAACAATCTATTGTCTATCTTGCCCAGTGTAACTGAAGAACAGTAAGTATGTCCCTTCAGATTGCCCACAGCAGAGGAGCCTGCTCTCAGTCTCCAGGACTGTGTAGCTTGCAGACACCTCTCCCTCTGGCAAATTTTCTTTCTAAGTAACATAGGCTGCCTAAAAACTTACTGCTCTGTACAGGCCTGCTATGCTTAAGTGCCTAATATTATGCACAATGATGTCTAGTTTGAGGGAACCTAAAATTACTCTTCTTGCATAGAGGAAGGGAAAGAAAGGCATATGCCAAAAAAAAAAAAAAAACCCAAACCAAAACAAAAAAGGCAGCCTGTCAAAATTGTCTGCAGGTGAAAAAACCCCTACCATGAATTCCACATGTAATCCCAAGTGACTGTTTCCCAGCATTGCCTATTACTGTGAGCAACTCCCTACTGAACCTGAAAGCTCCTCAGGCATTTAACTATATTCACCCACACATGTTAAGGAGATCCTGTTCTGGGGAGATAGGCACTTATCTCTTGCCTCAAGTCCCAATACAATCCAGCTTAGGAAGACAGGCATTTAAATCCCTTTTAGAAGCCTGAAAAATTAGCAGCAGTCAGAATTATGTCTGGCTTTTTCAGACATGGGCCATCAGCTCCCACATGGGTGCAAAAGGCTGAGAGCATGACTTGAGCTAAGCACAGGAATGCAAGTGTGCATTTTACCATTAGAGAGGGACTGATGTGTCACTGACATCTTACAAGACTACCCCAACTATTACACCACACTTGGGCAGAAAGCATCAACCTCTGCTACTGTGTGTGGATACGAGGAGTTGTTGGCTCCAGTTCTCACCTCAAGAGAAGAAAAAACAAGGGCAGGAAACTTACATGTGGAAAAGATGTGTCATACAACAGACAAGAAAAGCAAAGCATAACTTGTAGCTCTCCACCCTGTGCCAGAGAGCATCTGGGCTGCTAGGCCAACCTTGGGTTTGCTTGTGTCCTCTGTGATGTGGCCCTGTGCCTCATGTGTTCCAGGCTGCACAGGCGCTCAGCTGCAACACCCACCATCCACACTACCCCATGGCTGCTGGTTCTGCCATTCTGCTGGGAAGTTGGGACTCAGGGCTTAATTAGAGTCTAAAAACATCACCCACTTCCTTTCCTACAAGTTTTTGCATCTTTACGCAAAATGTGGGTGGAAGCACTGTGATCTCATTAACATCAGTCCTGCAGGGGGGATAGAGGCTGGATCCTGTGTTGATGGAGTGTTAGGAGTGTTTCAGATGAGTTTCCAAGAGGACATCAGTGCTCTAGCTGCAGGCTGGCTTTGCCCACTGGCACTGGGAGCTCAGTTCCAGCCCGTGGAAAGAAGGAGGCACTCTAAGTGCCTCAAAGAAAGCTGTCATTTTCTGCAGGTCCTCAGAAGTGCCTCTCTTTGTGTCCTCTGCCCATACAGCAGAGCTGAGGAATTAGATTGCTCCTCTTGTCCCTTCCAGGGCTAAGACACCTAAAATTTCATTGAGGTAATAACGTCTCAGTAAGCGATCTAAAGTAGTTGGATGAGATTACAGCCTGAATATTTGGGGCTTTGGAGTAAATGACTGCAAGACAAACCAAAGTGTCAATAATAAGACATTGAAAGCTGTTGAAAACCAAAGAAAAGAAAGTATTGATTAAAATAAGGATGTATTAGAGGACTATTTGAAAAGAATCAAAGACTACAGCCTTTTGTAATTATTTTCATTCCTCCTCCATGCCCCATTAGCCTTTAGAAAAAAAAATAATTTAATATCTTGTTGGAAAAAAAATTTCTTATCTTTTCTGTGACGCTGTACTCATGAACCATGGAGGGCTGAAAATAATTTGTAATACACTGAGAAAAAGTAGTGGGTCCAATAAGACTGTAATGTTAACCCATCAGTTTTCCCTCAGTTAGTCTAATTCCTTGGACAGCATTGCCTGAAAAAAGACAGAGGAGTATTTATTGCAGTAGCTTGAATATGCATCAATTGATTTTATTATACTAGAAAACCTGAGAAAGTATGGTTTATTTATATACAGATTGTGTAAATACACTGTAGGCAAGTTTCACAGTTTAATGTTGAAAGGGCTTTCATTAATGGTTTAGTTCTGAGAAAAGGATGTAAAGCAACATAAAAGAGTCAGGATTTGATTTTTACTGAGATAACTTGAAAGAATAATTCACCTTTAGTAAATGTGTTTCTTCTTTCATGTTGTTTTATGTGTTGCTCTTTCTAGTACTCCATGCATGGTTGCAAAAAATATATATTAAGAATGAATCTCTCATTGATGTGACTTAATGATGTCTATAATTTATGTTTGCCTAATTCTCTGTGTTAATAAAAAAAAAATCACCAGAGATCCATAAAATTAAATGGTTGGTTTTGTCCTGGAGCAACTATACATATGCTTTTACTTTGAGTGTGTTTCTGACAGAAGACATGAAGTCAGCTCTGCTGAGCAATCTGATACTGAAAAAATATCTTGTTAATCGTATTGTTTTTTAGAAAGTATGGAGTGGGTTTTTTTTTAAAGGTTAGGAGACTGCATTTCAAATACACTTTCAGAACTTTGTATGGCTTCCCATCCTTCTCAGAGACAAAAAGTTACCTAAAGATTTGAAATTGAATATATGGGCCAACGTCTTCTATTGTGCAATGACTGAGTTTGGTTTGTATCGATACTGAGGCTCATCTGCATTTTTGAAAACCCACCGGTTCTGTAAATGAAAGCCACGGCATCAGGACTAGGCGCTCTATTTCCTGTAGCCGAAACCAGCCACCTACCGCAAGAGCTGGCAGATAGGACCCGCTTCTCTGTCCCGAGTACTCAGGCTAAGGATAAAACTGAAAACGCGATATAGCATGCGATACACCAGTTATCGTTGTAAAGAACGTATTCGTCAGACAGGTGTAAAATTCCGGCTCCTGAGGTAGGAAAGCTCCGTACACCGAGCTACATTTGGAGGAATCGGTACCTGCAACTGAGACCTCGAGAGGAGTGAGCCTGAGGGATGCCCGAGGTGAGAGAGGCCGTGCCCAGACCCAGCGACGCCGTGGGAGTCCGCAGTAGCCCCTTATCTGTGCCAAAGTGAAGGGAAATGGTGAGACAACCCGATGAGCGCTTTCAGCCACGGCATCCTGAAGCAACGCCGTGTGCTCACTCCGCCTAGGCACTGACAGGCTTGTAGCTGTCACGGATGTGGCAGCATGAGTCCCTGCGCCCCAACCCCGCGGCCTCACCGGTCGGGCTGTCACGCTGCTACCGCCTCCCCCCTGCCTGCAGCTGCCGCCCCTATCCGTCTCCCCCTGCCCAGCCGCTCGGGCGTCCCGGCGGGGGCTGAGCCGCCGCCTTGTCGCCGCTGCCGCCGCCGAAGCCGGTCCGCCCGCCGCCGCCCCTTCCCTTCCTCCGCCACCGCACATGCCCAGAAGGGCGGGAGCCGCGGCGAGCCCGGGCGCTGCTGTGACAGCGGCGGCGCTTTCCCTTCCGTGGGTGGGTGGGGGCCGCGCCGCGCCCCCCGGCCCGGCGGAAACACTGCGCCGGCCGCCGGCTTGCCCAGTGCCTTCCCCGCCGCGCCCCGAGCCCGCTGCCGCCGCGGGGCGGGAGGCGGCCATGTCGCTATTGTCTGCGCTGGTGCCCTTGCTCCGGGTGTACTGCATCGGCCTCCGCGTCATCCTGCACCAGCTGCGCCGCCGCTTCCAGCCGCGGTGCGCCCCGGCCTCAGGTGAGCACCGCAGCCGGCGCCGCGGGGCGGGGCGGCTCCGGGCCGGGGGGCGGCAGCCCCCGCCGCGGAGAGGGGAAAGTTTGCCGCGCCTCCCCCCACCCACCACGGGCAGGCGGCAGTTCGGGGCCCTGGGGCCGAGACCGCGCGGCCCAGCCGGGAGCGGCCGGACAGGGAAGGGAAGGAGAGAACGGGGCAGGGCAGCCGCGACCTTGGCTATAGCGAGGGGCGCTCGGGCCGTGCCGCATCCCCCGAAGCGGGGCAGGGGCTGAGGCACCGCGGCGGCCCCGGCACGGGCGCCGCCGCCGGACTCCTCCCCCGCTCCCCTTCGCCGGCCGAGCGGGAGCCGCCGAGCTGCCCGAGGGCAGCGGCCCCGGGGGGCTGCGACTGGCGGGGCGCCCTCCCCGCCCCCGCTGCATCCCGCCCTCGCTGCCGGCGCCAGGCCCCGGCCCCACCGCCCCGTCCGGCCCCCGGGCCGCGGCCGCCCCGGACGCGGGGCGGGGCGGGGGGCCGGGCCCGGGACGGGCGCCTGGCTGCACGCCGGCCTGACTTGTGGCCTCGGGAGGCGGTGTGGGGGTTCCGTGGTCAGGGTGTCCCTGCTTCTCTTCTTCTTCTCTTTGGCTCTCTGACAGTGTCTCCCGAGACCTCGGCTCAGAGCCGCGCGGGCGCTCCCTCCCTCAGCCCAGGTAGGTGCTTGGAAGGCGGGTAGCGGCGGGCAGCTCCCCCGGCCCGGGCGCTCCTGCTGCCCCCTGTGCCCCCACCCCACCGGGGCCTCCGGGAGCGCCGCTTTCGGCTTCCCTGTCCCGGCTGCTCCAGGAGGCGAACGTACCCGTGCTCCAAAAGCTTAGTATTTGATACCGGCTGACACTCGCTGACAGCCTTTAAGCTGCCAAGTGAGTGACACTTGCAGTTTTTTTTCTAAGGGACTTCTGATTAGTCGTTAGTTTAAGAAGTTAGGTTTTTGCACTTTTCTGATTTGGATCAACAGTGTGTTAAATGCTGACTTAGGGGAAACTTTGAGTTTATCAGAAAAAACCAATTATCTACTTGCATTACTCTTGAAGGCTAAAACATTTCTGACTTTATAAACTTAGAGCAAACTGAGTTCAGGCAGATGTGTAGGTTATCATCAGAGCTGACCATACAGCTGCATTGAAGTCCTTTAACTTTCTCTCTTTAACAGCAAGTGAGCCTTTGTGGCCCTGTCCATAGTTTTAACCAGAGGAATAGTAAAAAAGTAATATTGAGAGGGCCTAGTGTTTCAGTAAGGAATTCAGGCAGATGAGGATATTGGTAAAGACAATAGCTGAAGTACTGGGAAGGGGATGGAACAAGTACGCTGCACAATAGGAGCTTATTTGTTCATCTTATCACACCTCGCATCCTTGGGTAGTGTTTTGTGTGCTTTTTATTCATTCCTGATTCTTCTGCTGGGGTTCCCTTCCTCATTCTCAGAAGGCAGCAATGAAATCCTCAAACAAACGAGAGGACCCCGGTGACAAAAAGGGCAGATGTGCATATGGTTTGAAGTCATCTGAGCATTTTTCTAGCATTAGCGTTTCTTGGCAGAGGAAATTTGGGTATTTTGCCTAGGGTGTGTAACACTTTCCAAATCTTTTTTTGAACCACAGAGAAACAGCATGATGAAAATGTGACCCAGTGTTTTGTTGCACGCAGCTCTTTGCTGCTAGTGAAAAAAGCATTGAATTTGGAAGTGCCAGAGGAAGGCAATGAAGATCCAACCCAGGAAATGCCACTTAGCTAAGTGGGACCAAGGCAGATTTGACAGATGTGAAAAGTTTTCTTTGAGCCTTAACTTGTGATCTTTTTTTTCCAAGGACAAGTGGTTTCGTCCTCAGCTTGTTGTTTGCACGCAGTTCCCTCTTGGCAGTTACCTGCTGCCTTGCTTTCACTCGCTGTGTCCAACCATTGCTTGAAGAACTGCTTCACCTTAACATCTGCGACCTTTTTACCCAGATGAACCATGTTTCCATAATAACTTCAAAATAGTGATGTCAGTGTAACAGAAAGAAAAGTGTTGTTAGAACAAGCTTGGGTCAGTAAACTACAGTTCCTGTAAGAAAACCCCGAGTGCCTTTTTCAGGCCGTAATCTAGAAAGGTGTATATGTTTAAAATCTTCTGTATCTTTTCTAAGGGGTGTCCATAACTCTCACAAGTATGGGCATTTTATTGTCAGGGTCCTTTCCTCAGGAGAGCTTGGAGTGGCAAAGGGGAGCTGGGAGCAGGACTGGGAGGCAGAGATAGCCATTCCTCTGATCCTCTCTTCCTTGGCCCCAGTTTCCATATCAGAGTTCCCACTCTCTGTGCAACAGCACTGCAGATCTCACTTGGAAGATTTAAAAGAGAGAGATGTCTGCTGGCTTGTCCTTTAGCTTTGTGGACGAGTGAAAGGTTCTGGTCTCAATGCAGCCCTTCTGCCTCTGAATTTTCCGAGAAAAGCTTGCTTTCTTATTCTTGTTGTGAAGAAGGTCTCAAGATTTTAATCCAAGTAAACAAAACTAGTTTCACTTTTATTTTTCCTTACCCTAACTTAAGAGTTGTGTGCTCTTGGCACATGTGCTTTTAAAACTGACCCATGTGTTCTTTCACATCCTGCTGGAGTTCATCTGATTTTTATAGATGGAATTCAAGACATTTTTTTGGGGAAAGAGTTTCAGCTCTGAAATCTAGGTTCACTGCAAAAACCTGGTAATTGTTTTGAGTTGCAAACTGAAAAAATAATAACATTCTCTATTCAAGTGAATGTCCCCCACCTCAACACAGAGTAAGAAAGTTAACCTGAAACTCTGATCTTGAAGCTCAGGGAAGGAAAATACAGAGCTGAGACTACAAACAGCATAGTTTGTAGTCAGCGATTGCTTTGCTAACTAAAATCAGCATAGAGGAAAGTGCAGAAATAAAGGGGAACTTAAGTTAAACTTAAAAATACTTCTCCAAGTACTAATTGCATAAACAGTATAACTGCTAATACCTAGTTTTAGTGTTCAGTGATTTAAACTATGAATAGTTTTCTTAGAAATTACTGTTTGGACTTCTATGCAGTGCTTAATCTTAGTTAATTGGAGGGAGGAAAAAAGTCCTGCATGACTAAAGTTCCTGATTAAAACAGCTTTTTAAAAACACAAATCTAATCAGTGGATTGATAAAAGATAAACCAATATTAATTGTGACACCAGGATATTACACCAGTGGAAATGTGATCACCAAAAGTCATCCTACTGATAAGAAAAATGGTTCATATAATTAAAAGCTTCTCAAGGAATTTTTTTGGCATCTTTCTCCTGCATTTTTTCTTCTGTACATATTTAATTGAAATTTAGTAGGGGAAACCTAAATCCTGAGTGTTACATAGTAGTTTTGAAGTCTTTGTAGTTAAATTTGGAACCTGTAATGTGTAGAAAAGGAAAACCTATCTGAAGAAGGTGGTTATGTGGAACAAGTTAAGGAGGTCTTAAATGTGACTCCTGTTCTTCTTAAAACGTGTTGAAATTTCATACTTTTTTTAAAATTTCCTCAGTTTTTAGTTACTCAGCATCCACATTTGTACCAAGTTTCTTTAGAGTTAATTGTGAAATGTTGATTTAGGATCATGCATATCTTAATTTTGATTCATATTTTGAGGTCTCTTACTTTATATGACTAACACGTAGTGGGAGCCTGAGCACTGCCTGCTCAAAGCTGTGTGAGCTCCAGGTAGTAAATCATCCAGAGGTGGGTAAGGAAATGACCAGGTAGGAAGGATTGATGGCAGGCAAAAATGCAGTTACATCAAGCAGTTAAACCCTCTCCCCACGCATGCCCCTAAAAGAGTCATTAAGTTATTTTCAGAATGAGGAATCACTTGCTTTATGGTTGCTGCTCTGGTGACTGAGGCAAAGGTTGTGGGACAGGGATACCCACAGGGTGCCATTGCTGTGCATGCACAGGGAGGCAGAGCTAAGGTTGCAGGGTGTCTGCACACCCCACATTTCCTCACATCCCCGTGCTTCGTTTCACAATCCAAGTGACCGTCGTGCGGGTTTTGAACCAATTTTCTTTGCCAGCGGGGAAACTGAGCTCTACCTGCAAGGGTAGCACAGCTGCCTTTCAGGACACAAGCCACCACTAGCATTGATATTTTGGCCCAAGGCCTGCTCTGGAGAGGGAGGTCTTGTGTTTGTGTTAGGAGAATGAGACAGGGGGCCTGAGAGGTGTGAGGAGACAGCACAGCCTGCCCCGAACAGCCCAGATGAGGTGCTAGGGCCAGAAAGTCAGGGCTCTTCTCGTCCTGTGGCAGCAGAGTTCGCTGCAAAGCCAGCAGAGGATCCTCTCTGCAGGCTCTTGGAAACCTCTGTCCTGATACTGGCTGGTGGTGTTGGCCAGCTGTGTGGAGGAGGCAAGGGTATGAAACAGCAGCCTCTCCAAAGGTGCTCTCCTCTGGGTGGGAATTCAGGGTTGCTCTTGTTTTTGCCAGGAGTAGACTATGAACGCTTTTTCTGCAAGTGAAGTTTATCTCCTCCTGGAATAAAAGGAGAGGTATGGGGTTTGGGCTTGTGTTCATAATGCTAGTTATGCTGTATAACACTCGATGAGAGGCAGGCATGATGAGCAGCTTATATCTGAGCTGTTACTGAAGGCTGTATTATAGTGGCACATCCTTAGCTGGCAGTGCTACTCTGGGCCACTATTGCCAAGTGCCTGATACATCACAAAATGAAGGCAAAGCTGTGACATACATAAGAATGAAGAGTGGGGTGAGTCTGTAACACTCCCATACTCTGAAATAACTTCTACTTTGTCAGTTGGTGACAAACTTTTTATGATCCAAGGTGTGTCATACTAATTTTGAACATTAAAGATGCATCAACTCTTTTATTTCAGTGCCTTCCTCCTTACTTTCAGGAATTGCCAGATAAACTGCAGAGGAAACTGTAAGATTTAGTGAAATGCCATGAGCCTCTGTGCTTCCTCAAGACAGCATGTCATGGATTGAAATGGAGGAGTCTGAAAGCCATGATTGTATGTATCAATGTGATATGTCAGTGCACTATCTGATGGCATGGCAGGGTTTCCTCATTACACATTACAGCACTTGGTCTTTCAAAATCATCCGTTTTTGTGGGATTGCATACCTTGGTGCTGTTGATATGCACATGTTTGGAATTAAGCAGCATTACCATGTTGAATCAATAGTTTATCCTGGCAACTTAAAGGCACTGAATGAATCACAGTAGAAGGCATGCTAGTAGGCAGAACTTTGCCCCTCCCTCAGGAAAAAATGCAAAGTGTCTACACCCAGAAGTAAATCTTCAGAACAAATCCAATAAAATGCTTGCCCTGCATCTCTCATTCTGCTTCTAAACAAACAGCTGTGTTTAGATAAAGTATTGGTTAACCTGTCTTTGGTTTTCCATTCAAGGCATTCAGAAAATGTTGCAAAATACCAGCTGTAGTTCAGAGAGAAAACTATCTTTTCTTGTGAATGTTCTCCAACAGCAGAAAGCACCCCAGAGAAGCTTGCACACATGCTTTTTTTTTTTTTTTTTTTTAATATTCCCTCACAGTAATATGAAAAAGTTGGATTGTTTCTTCCTGCCCTAACCAGCCAGTCTTACCACCTGAGGATTTCTGGGCTTGGGCACAGGTGCAGCTCCCGAGCAGCAGAGAAGTAGCAGTTCTGTTCTTTTCAGTCTGATGCTCCTTATGTTCCTCTCCTGTTCTCTTTCTCTGGATTTTTGTGAAGGAAGCTGCATCTGTGTCTAACTCATGTCTTCCTTCTTCTTCTCAATGCTGGCCAAGGCCCTGGAAAAAGGCTTGTTGCTGTCACAGTGGAGTGGAAGAAATAGAGAAGTGTCAGTCCAATTGTGCTGTGCCGTGACTTGGCTTTTTGGTGAAGTGAGATCAGCTCGGGTGGGTGCCAGCTGCCAGCACTGTTCACAGGGGCACTGTAGGCCTCAAGTAGCACTTGCATGTGACTGCTCAAGAAGTGTTTTCCTGTGCAGATATCAAGGTACAGATTGCCAAGTCTTGCCTTGTCACCACACTCATCTCTAGTGTCATCTCCTCTCAACTTCTGTAGCCTTTTGAAGAAAATGCTGCAAAATTATTTTCCAGCTGATGTGGATAACATTTATTAGTGCTTTTCTGTCTGCTTTTCCTGTAATTATTATGTACTGTTATTCCAGGAACCACAAATGTGAGTTAGTACTTCAGGACATGACTTTGATTTCAGAAAGAGAAGGACAGGAAAGGTGTCAGACATGTATTGTTGATCTGCATGTAGGTTCAAGCTCCTTTTCCTTTTATTTCAGTCAGAAAACACCTTTGCATTTGAGAGGAGCAGATCATTGCCATAATTTGCATCACAGATTTTTTATTACAATTTTTTTAAAGCGAAAGCTGGAACAGTTAGATTAAGCTTCCAAAACTTCTTTCAAAATAAACAAATAAGAAAACCTTTGCTCCTTCAGTATCTGGTTTCAGTTGAAATAAAAGCTAACAACAAAGTTTAGTAATTCTTTGGCAAGAGGATGTTGATCTAGTTCTAAATTAAGAGGCAGGAAAATGCTATAGCAGATGACCAATTCTTGTGACAGTAATTTATCAAATCTGTGGTGGTACTTCGGCTTTCTCTACCCAGAATTATGAAATTCCAAAAAAAAATACTTACTCAGGTCTTCTAGCTCAGTTTCACGCAGAATAGGATCTATTAAAACCCCTTTTATTTTTTGACAATCCAGTGGGCTTCTTATAGGTCACACTTGCTGCAAATTTCATCTTTAAATTTGCAAACGTAATTAGTGAGTAGGTTTCTTGATACATTCACAGAAACGCTGATTTCACATAGTTGAGTGTGGTCAAACTTGTGCTTTCTCATTGTATCTTTATCTTACTGCCTTTATCAGGTACTCATTAATGAGTGAAGGATCAAAAGGTGGGACGGTGGCCAAGAAGCAATGGAGAATAAAAGTTTAGAAGGTTCCCCATCAGACCTAAAGTTAGTGGCTCACCCGAGAGCAAAGAGTAAAGTGTGGAAGTACTTTGGGTTTGATACCAATGCAGAAGGATGCATATTACAGTGGAAGAAGATCTACTGCCGGATTTGCATGGCACAGATTGCCTATTCAGGAAACACGTCCAACCTTTCCTACCACCTTGAAAAGAACCACCCAGATGAATTCTGTGAGTTTGTGAAAAGCAACACTGAGCAAATGAGGGAAGCCTTTGCCACAGCATTTTCAAAAATCAAGCCGGAGTCATCACAGCAGGTTGTTCAAGATAGCCTCATCATGAAGACCTACCAGAACTACGAAAACAAAAAACATCAGGAACTGACATCTGCAGTCATCAGCTTAATTTGTGAGGGCATGTATCCAGCCTCCATCGTTGATGAACCTACCTTCAAGGCCCTCTTGAGAACAGCGGACCCCAGGTATGAACTTCCGAGCCGGAAGTACTTCTGTACAAAAGCAATTCCTGAAAAGTACAGTGCTATTAGAGAAATTGTGCTGAAAGAGCTCACTGAGGTTCTCTGGTGTGGCATATCCACGGACATGTGGAGGAGTGAAAACCAGAACAGGTCATATGTAACTGTGGCAGTTCACTTTCTGAGCAGCAGTCCTGCCAACTGCCTGGCTGTGAACTCACGGTGTTTGAAAACGTTCGAAGTACCTGAGGATAACACTGCAGAGACCATTACACGAGTCCTTTATGAAACATTCATTGAGTGGGGGATCAATACAAAAGTCTTTGGTGCTACGACAGATTACAGTAAAGACATTGTAAAAGCTTGCTCTCTCTTAGATATTCCCGTACAGATGCCTTGTTTGGGGCACACTTTTAATGCAGGAATACAACAAGCTTTTCAGCTCCCCAAACTCTGCAACCTTCTTGCCAGGTGCCGAAAGCTGGTGGAGTATTTTCAGCAGTCTACGGTCGCTATGTATATGCTGAGCGAAAAGCAGAAGCAGCAGAATATTCTCCACTGCATGCTGGTAAGCGACCGTGTTTCCTGGTGGGGAAGCACGCTCGCTATGCTGCAGCGCCTCAAGGAGCAGCAGTTTGTCATTGCCGCTGTTCTCGTGGAGGACAGCAACAACCACCACCTCATGCTGGAATCCAGTGAGTGGAATACAATCGAAGGGCTGGTGGAGCTGCTCCAGCCTTTCAAGCAGGTTGCAGAGATGATGTCTGCTTCAAAGTACCCGACGATAAGTATGGTAAAGCCACTTCTCCACATGCTTCTGAATACCACTCTGAACATCAAAGAGAACGATTTGAAAGAAATCAGCATGGCAAAGGAGGTGATTGCTAAAGAGTTGTCAACCACCTACCAGCACACACCTGAGATAGACATGTTTCTCAATGTTGCAACTTTCTTGGATCCCCGCTACAAGAAACTTCCTTTTCTTTCAGCCTTTGAGAGGCAGCAAGTGGAAAACAGAGTGGTGGAAGAAGCAAAAAGCCTGCTGGAGAAAGTGAAAGAAAATAGTTTTAGAACTGAGGAGAAATTCTTCACTGTTTCAGAAGAGCCCCCTATGAAAAAAATCATAATCTCCTCTACTCCTCCTCCTACCAGTGTCATCAACAACATGCTTGCAGAGATCTTTTGCCAGACAGGAGGCGTGGAAGACCAGGAGGAATGGCATGCTCAAATCGTTGAGGAGTTGAGCAACTTCAAGTCACAAAAGGTCCTTGGTTTGAATGAAGACCCATTGAAGTGGTGGTCTGACAGACTAGCGCTGTTTCCAGTTTTACCAAAAGTTCTTCAAAAATACTGGTGTATTCTGGCCACAAGGGTCTTCCCTGAACGCCTTTTTGGCTCTTCTGCTAATGTTGTGAGTGCAAAGAGAAACCGGTTAGCCCCGGCTCACGTGGATGAGCAGATCTTTTTGTATGAAAACAGTCGCAATGGGTCTGAGGCAGAACCGGAGGACGAAGATGAAGGAGAGTGGGGTTTGGAACAGGAACAGATTTTTAATTTAAATGACTCAGTAAACATAAACAACAGTTTCTTTAATATTCGAGACAGTGGGTTTGTTTGACAGGACTGCTGCGGTACATTTAATGACAAAGAAAAGAGGTATTTGTCTTAAGTTACCAAAAATTCTTTTGTTGTATGCTATGAATGCTGTAAATATTGAACAGTTGTAACAAACTTGATTTAGCTTCCAATGTCTGTGTTTTTCCCACTGTCTTAAAACATGAATGACTTGTGATCAAACAGCACTGAAATGAATGAGGAAATAAATTCTACAAAGACCGTGATTTCTGACTGTGGCCCAGATTTCAGAAAGCACTTATCCATGTGCTTCCTTTCCACTTGTTTCAGTGGGAGACAAACACATGCTTATGTGCTTTCTATCATAAAATTATTTTCCTGAGTTAGGACCTTGAGGAAGTTTTTTAAAATTTATGCCTCCATTTGTAAATCCTGTGTGACTCAGGATGCTAGCTTTAAATTTTGGATTTTAAAATATTTTTAAAATCCATAGATCTGAGCAGTGAATATTTTTAGAATATATTGTTGCTATGGAATGGAAAAAGATCTTGAGCCTGATTTTCACTACCTCATGTCTTAGGTCTGGTCTATGCTAGTAGAGTTCAGCTGGTATAATTCTGTTGGTTAGGGGGCTGATGTGTTATTATTTTAACTGATACTGTGCTGGCATAGGCTGTAGTGTGGATGCATTTATACCAGGATAATTTATTTTCCTTTCCAGTGCAGTGTAAATGGTTTGAACACTTTAACTGGTATTGCTGTGTCCGCATTAATCCAGTTTTACCATTTAACTGCAGTTAAATGGCAAAATTGGTTGTTTTGCTTTGTGTCTAAGCAAGTCCTGATTGTAGTCTCTTGTGCTTTTGCTAAGTGGGAACCAAGTGTGGGGTCGAGGCAGTGTCCTGTTACCTTTGCCTTGTGCCGATGCCATGGCTGATACCACACGGTGTGTAGCAGGCAAGGCATCAGCTCTTTGGTGAGGGAGGGAGGGGGAGAGGGGAGGGAGACGTCTACAGGCTGCTGGTCTAATGGTTTATCTGTGTTATAAAATCCTTAACCTCTTCGTTTAATGGGGACTTTGCCCAGGGTAGCTTGAAAATTTTGTTGGCAAGAAAACAAAATAAAAAGCTTTAATGTTATGTAAATATATTTAAAAGAAGGGGACCCCTGAATTTCCTCACATGTATTTAGTGAATCTTTAAATTTGTTTTTTGTTATGTTAGCACTTAAAAACTTTTTTCACCTCTTTTTATTCAGTTTGTAGAGTGGACTTCAGTCCTATCCAGTCTAATGTTTGAGTACTGTTTCCGATTAGTTGTGTATTGTAACTTCTCCCTTTGTGTCTCTGAGCTTAAGTGTTTTAAGCCCCTTTGAGAACTTGACAAAAAAAGAAAAAAGAAACCAACCTGAGATTCCCCCCCTCCCCCCCAAAATCTCTTATGAAATACTGCAGGTCGTAAATGGGATCAGAGTTCACGCTAGACACAAAATAGGATGCACCAGCTTTTTTTTCTGAGATGCAGTGGAGAACTCTTGGCATTTTCCAGTTACAATTCCAGTTAATCAAGGTTTGCTTGGGGTTTTATTTCTGTTACTGGTGTCTCACCCCCACCCCCCCCGCTTTGGTGTTAGTCTACAACTACGTTGAGCAATATCGATGTGTTACTGTTCTGGAGGAAGAAAGTTGGGGCTTTTTCATCACAATGACACCTGTGGACATTGGGTTGTAAAAAGAGCACAGACAGCAGGAAAATACCAAAATGGGAATGGTGATGGAATTGAATCTATTGCCAAATGGTTTGTTTATGGTTTGGTTTAATAATTTTTGGAAGTTTGAGGCCTCTGTGTTCTTTGTAGGTGGTGGGAAGGGATGGGTGAGTGAGGGGAAAGGACAGAGGTTAGGCTAAAGAACACTGAAGTACTTGCAACTACATATAGAAAAATGTTTAAGCCTGGGAAAAATGCAGTTAGCAAGTGATGCAGCCTGTGTTTGGCTGTTAGTAAACCTGGGTTTTCACTTTCCAGCCCCCTGAAAGCTGATTTGCACTTATACAAAGTACATGCACTGTGCATCCTGTTGAATGTTGCTACTCTCCATGTCCACTGTAGAGTTGTATATGTCTGCCCAAGGCGCAAAAACGCAGGCTTGGCCTAAAATTCCATAAGTAAATCTGCTATCTGTGAGGGCAACAAAATTAAATTATGGAAGGGAGTGAGGTACCTGAGCTCCTGTGACACCCCAGCAGTCTGCCAGGAAGAGCTCTTGATTTTTGCGGTCATCACTTGCAGGAGCTGTTCGCACCAGTGCAAGCCCTCCCTCCAGGACCTGCACAAATGCTGGTGTGAAGTGTGTGAATCTTGTCTTACGTGAGCAGAATTTAAAGCTGTGCCCTCACAATCAAGGCAAAGCCCAGAGCACCCTTGGTCTGCACTTGGCCTTCCCCTGTTGGCAGCATTGTATCCATCTTCATCCTCCTAGGGCTGCACATAAACAGTGACGCTTACAAGGAGTTTTACTGAGATCAGTGCAATGCACTACTCTCTTCCTTCCAGCTTCTTTTTATTTTTTGGTATCCAAAATAAAATTGTAGTTGGTTCAATTGATGTGTCTCAGCATTCTTTGAAAAAAAGGAGAAGAAAAAGAAAAAAAAAAAAGCAAAACCATTGTTAGTCTTACCCATTGTCTTTGAGATTTTTTTTTTTTATTTAATGTTCTAAACCTGGAATACTGTTAAATAAACCAGAAAAATAAGTTAGTTACTAGATTATTTGTCTGATGTGTGGTCATATCTACAGCACTTTATGACTTTGAACTCTTCTGCAATAGGGGGAGGTTGTATTCTGAGGATTTAAAGCTATGCATTTATTTTCCTTTTGATCCTGTAAGTTATTTTTTAAAAATGCTGTACAAATCTTTTGGATTAAAAAAAATGAGGATGAAAAATATTGGAAGTTTAGATGGTTTCTCTCACTTAAATATGTGTGGTGTTTTTCATTTATTGACAAGATTTTCTGTTGTTTAGTTGGGTGGAGGAGGAAAGTTCCACAGCTGTTTTAAATATTGCTACAAATTGAGTTAACCCTCATGTTGCTGCTAACATTGGCCCATAACAATTTCCTAATAACACTTTTAAGTCAACTTTATGTTTGTGTTTCTTGACAACTTCTTTGGATCCACAGCCTAACGTTTCCTTTTCAGTACAGGTGAGACATCTTTTTGGAGGGACAATAGAGGAACAAACTTCAGCTTTTGAGTACTTTCATGCTAAAAAAGTGAATTTTTGAACAGGGTCTCAAAGTTCCTTCTCTGTGTCAAAAGAAGAATTGCCAAGTCACCAACTAGGTATTGCCAATTCAGTATTAAAACTCAGTGGGCTACCTGAGATTTCTTGGGGTAATAGTATAACTAAAGGGAGTTTGGGGTTTCTGACCAACTCTTGCACAAATTTCACCTCCCTCTGCCATCAGAGATTATGAGAAGACAAGAAAACCTTAACCATACTGAAGTTGAAAAGGTGAATTTTTCCAGCAAACAATGTCTGAAGTGCTTTGGTTTAAAGGAGGGTAATAAAGTTCTGTATTATTTATGGAAAGGGTGTATGGTTTTAGGTTTCTATTGCAGCAGTCTGTTAGATTAATTTCAAGCATTTTCTTTAACCAATGTCATGGTGTCCAATTAGCTTTACAGGGGCATTTGTAAGCAGGCAGGAATATTAAAAGCAAAAGAAACACAAATTGGTTATTTATAATATTTTTTAGGACTTCTGAAAACTTAAAAGTCATGTGTAGTTCTTGATTTTTGTCCAGCTTAAAAAGAAGGGGCTGCCTGAGGACATCATTTCTGAAGGAGGGGAAATGCATGTATATGAACACAGAAGTAGTGTCTTTTACATACCCCATGACAACTGGGTAAAGAAAACTTCATGCTGGAAAAATTACATTTTAGTGTCTGCACACCATCCTCCTTTTGATAGTCTCCATTTCTGAGTGTCCTGAAGATCTGGTGATCCTGGCCCTGGTGGTATTATCTAGTCTAGACTGTCTTTTTAGCTCTGCTGGAAGGACTCTCATGGTCTCTTTAGTTTTGTGGCTTTTTTTTTTTCCCTTTGGACCAGACTATGTGGTCTGTCTTGCCTTATCTCCTCCAAATTAATGTTCTGCTAAATTTAAAACATTTTTAGGGAACATAGGGAAATTACGGAAATTGGTTTTGCTTTTTTAGTAACATTTGGTGCTGTAGAGAGAAGTTGAAGATACAGCTTCATTTTATGTCTGCCTTAAGAGCACATCAGTAAAGCACGTCTTAATGATACTATTTAAACTAATTTCAAAACATCTCTGCAGTTGCAGTTTATAACGCTGTTGATTTTAAATACAAAAGAATTTCCTTTAGATTGAATAATAAAAATAAATTAAATATATATTCACTGTTGTTGCAATGCCCCTTCAGTGGCCCTGTAGTTGGGTTAAAATGCCACAGAGGAACTGAGTTTAGCATTAAAAAAATTGAAAAAATTAAAAACTAACCACTGTTTGTGAACTTACCATGTGTTCTAAAAACACAGTTGGATTTATATGTTTTTAAAAATTCAAAGGCTGTTGCAAGAAATATTTTCAAATAAGAGTCCTCAGAACTTGGAACTGTTAAAATATTAAGATTTTTGAGCATTTCTGCTGACATTTCCACACTGAGTGGTATTGATTTCTCTTGCTGCCAGAAGATCACAAAAGTGATGCTGCCATCTGCAGTGCTTTGAAATGATGATCAGATGTAACTTTTTTTCAGATGTTTTGAAAAGACTGTTACCTGCTGCACATGTGTGCTGGTTTCCTTGCATCACAATTACTTATTTCCAGTGACTTGAGTTTGCCAAATCCTCTGTCCTTCTCCCTGGCCCTGCCTGGGCAGAATGCTGGGTGGAAGCAGTCGGGAGGCAAACTACAGCTTCTTCTCTTATAGAGAGACTTCTTTGAGAGCAGATAAACTTTAAAAAGAGTTTAAACTACATTCTTACTCCAGTCCATGGGGGCTACACCGCCTGTGCCGTGGTGTGAAAAGGCAGAGCTGGTGCTTCCTCTCCCCACAGTGTTGTACACTGGGACACATGGCTCAATTGGACCAAAATTGCCTGTGTAAGGGGAATATGCTGGGAATTGAGCTCAGCGCAGCTGGCAAACTACACTCGGAGCCAAAGGCATAATAAGCATGTCAGGGTAGGAATAATATCTGTCCTGCTTGCCTTAGATAGGGGTTTAAGGTAAATAATGTAGTACGATATTGGTTTGTTCTCTGGGCTGAAGCTCTGCCTGGGAAATTTTGTGATTATTCAAATAGCTATGTGTTTAATACTGACAGAAAGTGTTCTGTGACATTTACATAAATATTTTATATAGACAGTAAAGCTTTCATTCCTATTTGACAGATATTTTGGGGATAACATTTAGAATGATTTTCCTGGAATAAATGCCATGGTCAGAAGTACACCAAGATTCAGCTATCAGAAGCAGTAGGGCAGTCCTGTTTTTAAGTATAAGAGACAGGAGGGGATACTTTCATTTGAAATAAGTGGGAAATGTTGTCTTTTTTAACACTCTTAGGAAGGAGATAATTAAAATGCATCTGTAAAAGTTTGTGATAGCCTCATAATTTAGATATATCTGTAGAGAATTAATCCCTTTGTTTTGCTTAGTTCACTGAAAATATGGCTGTATTTGTCCATAGCTGCATGTGCATGATGTCATGTTCAACAGTGCTTCCCCAAACTATGCAGAATAAGGTTATTTTTAAAAAGGCAGTTTCTTTGATTACATACAATATTCTGTCTGTTCATTGTCCCCAAATACTTGCAGTCAGGAATGAAAAACTCACTCATTTTTTTTATTTCTCCAGTGGATACTGCTTTGCTTTTAAATTTGAGACATTTTGTGTATCAGTGTGTCTACAGACACTGCAATTGAAAGGGTTTCATTCTCCTTTTCTTTCTTTTTGCTTTTTTTGTTTGCTTTTTTTCTCATGAGTCATTAGTTAGGTTTACAGTGATAGGAATTTGCAGTCATAACAAGGAAGGTGTCAAGTCAGCATCAGGAGAGCTCATGCCAGAAACATCCTGTCCCATATTGTGAATGCAGGGCTTCAAGGGAAACCTTCATCTTCACATAAACAACCTTCTGATGTCTGTGTGTGAGAGAAAAGTTAAGTGCTTTTGCAGGCAATGCACAGTTCTGTTTTATGGGTGTTAGTGCAGTTTGGTGTGAGTTTGTGCTCTAGGATGCACTCAGTGGTTTGGCACCAAATAAAAGTTTCTTGAGCACACAGAAGAACTTATATGAACAGAAGGAATTTAATAACAAATGGGGAAAATGGTGTTGCTTTACTTATGGAAACAGATAGGAAGTGGGTCCATCTAGGGTAAACACTGAAATTTTATCAGGAGTCTCCAATTCCTGTCCAAAAATCCTGATAGCATTTAAAAATGCTAAATGGCTACCCTTCCTGTAGTCTGACATTTAAGAATGCTGTAAAACAATTGTTTTACACACTTCTTGGTGTTCACATGCTGCTGGCAATGAGCTCTGTTAACTTCAAAAAGCTCCTGCACTCCCAAATGGCCAGGAAGGAGTTCTCATTAGTGAGGTACTGGGGAAGAAGGGAGATTCAAGCTCTTACAGTGACCTGGCCTCCAGCCTGTGGGAGTGTGGGCTGAAGGGACTGTTTCTGGATGATATTTTGACACATTGATCTACATAGATAAATATTCACATGCAGTCCAAGAACTTGCTACTGATCATAAATCTGTCTGGTTCCAAGGGAGTGAGCGCTGTGGTGAGAAAGCCAGTCTTGTGGATGAGTGGAGCATGTATCCCTTTTGTCCCTCATCCTAAGCCCCACTTTATTTCCTGTGCAGGCAGCAAGTATGTTGGTGCTGCTCTTTGCTGTATTATTTGCTGTGTGGCTCTTGTATTCTGAGTGTAAGAATAGGAGAGTGTGACCTGCATGTTTGCAAGCCTTGGTGAATGCAGGCAGAAGTTCACCTGCACTGTTCATGATTTGCTGCCTGGGTTGAATGAACAGTGGGTTGGGGATAATACAGCATTTACCTCGTGGTCTTGAGAACACGAGACTGGCATTGCTGCTCAGAGATTCCTGTGCACCTGCTCAGAGAAATGAAGTGAGAAAAGCACAACCTTGTGTGTGTTGTATCTGAAGGTATGACTCAATGCCCAAGTGGGCTTAAAGTGCTTACATGAACTAGTTATGCTGTAGTCTTGTATACAAATGTCCTTGCGCATGCTCTGCCCACACCACCCCACCTCCCCTTCATCAGTGTTCAGGAAGATTTCACAGTTCTTTTTAGAGAGATAAATTCAGAGATAATACATGAAACTATTTGCCAGTTGTTAAGACCATTGCAATATGCTTTTTGTGCCTTTTTTGGCAATGCATGCTAGAGCTGATGGAAGATAACATTCTTATTTTATTCCAGAGACAGCTCTTCCCTCCAGTGAGGGCAGCAGCTCAGTCGCAAAGTTGATCTGTTGGCTGCATTTCTGCCTTTTCTCTAGGCTGTTTAGGAAAGTTGCTGTGCTCCACAGAAGGAAAAACAGATTCCTTCAGAGTGTTTTCCCTGTGTTTTTGTGTTGCTGGGGCTTCCTTCTGGTCTGCACATGCCTGAAGGAAGGGGATGGGCCACAGCTTTTGCCGTGATTCTGCTTCTACTCTGAACTGACTGGCCACCCTTAGAAGAAGATTGTGCAGAAGGTGACACTGCTGGGTAATAAGTTTCAAACACCAGGGCTACAAAAGTATTTGTTCATTTTATATTTATATTTAGGCTAAGATTAAAATGATACAAAATGTGGCCTTAAAAGGAGTCTGCAGAGTCTACACGCTAACTCCTTGACTTAGGTGTCTTAATACAGATTTAGGGACCATGCTCTGCCTTCAGATCCTCTAAAAATGCCAGCATCACAAGTGTGTCTCTCTTAATATCTTTCAAATAATGACATTTTGGGGTGGACTGTGTATGAAATGCAAACCACAATTTTTTATTTTACATGTGTCCATTTTGTCTTCCATTGTGCTTCAAAGGTTAATATCCATAGAATTATTCTGTCTAAAAATCTGTTGGAACACTTCAGGTCCCAAGTGTAGATGAGTTTCAGAAGTAAGAGAAATATTCTCCCCCACAATTAATTAGTTGGATGGCTTAATTATTGTGTTGTTGAAAGAGGCAATTGTAACTGCATTTTGCCCAAATAAAGGAGAATGTGAAGTGCAAATATTTACATTTTTAGGTAAAATTCTGAGTAAGAGGCTTAAATGTGAGCACCTCATTTTGTGCCTTTACCCACATCATAGCAATACAGAACCAGACCCATGGTGTTTCAGTGAGGGTGTAAGTGAAACTCACTCTTTTACTTAGTCATTATTCTGCTTCTGAGATGTTTCAGTTTCAATGATTTAGTCATTACAAGCATAAAATCAACCCTTCCAGCAGATGTGAATGAGCATTTCTATTGCGTGGATCTTCCTTCCTCAGTAAACAGGAACTTAGGCTCATTTGTTAGTGTAGAACAAAGGAAAGGAGGCAAATGGGGTACACTCTTATAGGTGGAAGGTTGGGTGTTTGCTTTTTGCTCATGCAGCTGAAGCAGTGATGGATTTCAGAGCCAAGTGATGGATTCCATCTGTGCATTTGAGTCTAACGATGGGCAGATGGTATCTTTGCAAAGGATATATGGTCTTTGTCTTCAAATCAGCACTCTGCCAAGCAATGTCTGGTTGTGCAAATTCAAGCTTCTGCAGTCTTTAAATCTCTGCAGTTTTGGGAGCTATTTGGCCTAAGATCTTGTTTAGGTGATAGAGCAAACTCTGTTAGCTTTAGCGTCTCTAGTGCTAATGATGAGATTCTGCAACTCAAGAAAATGAGCTAGAAAATGTAATTGTTCCTCTACATCCTAAAAAGAGTTGTTTAACCAAATTCCACTCAGCTATGCTTCAGCTGAAGGCACTGGAGCTTGTAGGAGCTCAGCTGAGGAACGTAAGAGCTTTACCAGCAGTAAAAGCAGTTGGGTGGATTAAGGTCTTGAGTCATGCAGGAGCTTGGGTGGACTCCACTGTGGGTCTGCCTGTGTAGCACAAGTTGCACAACCTTGTGCAACAGCCTTGTCTTGTTTGGTTTAGATGTGAGTGCTGAAGCAGTCTCCTAGCATTTTGCATGGCTGGAAGGCAGGTGGAAGTAGGGGCAGTGGACCCCATGATGTTATTTTTAGAGATATTTTTGTAGTAGCTAAGTAATAAGTCAGACCATGTAGGCAGACCATGTAGGTACTGTCCCAGCAGGAATGCTTTCCTTGGAGCTCCCTTGCACAGTGCTGGAGTAGTGTTGAAGTTCCGTGTGTGATTCTTGATACAACTCAGTTGTGGTAAAACGTTTAATGCATTCAACAAATGCATTCTTAGGAAATACTTCGATACCCATGTCACTAAGATTATGTGTGCCTTGCCTTGCAGACTGGGCAAGGATCAAGGTTTGTGCAGTTAAGAGTAAAGAATGTTATATACCCACACACACACTCAGTCCTCTCTTGGTATTTGCAGAAACTGTCGCCTGCCACTTTCAAGCTTTCTATCCTCAAAGTTTCTAAATTACAGATGTCATTACAGACAGTGATTTTTGGTTTGTGGCTTTGTCATGCTGTCTGAATTACTGCATTAAAGCTGCAGATGTGTTGGAATAAAGCATGATTCAAATGGGCATTTTGCCAGCAAGGAAAGAATATATTGGAGAGCTGTGGTTCCAAAGCAGAAAGCAAAAAAGCAGGGAAGTTTTGCTTCACATCAGGATTGCTTTTAAGAAAAAAGAAAGTGGCATCATTTTGTAATAAAATAATTATGTTTGTTTTCATTTAATCATATTTGTGCTCTGCTAGGAGAACTTTGATACTTCACAGTACATTAACTGGGCACGAAAATGACATCCCCCATACTACCCAAAACTTCCTCTAAGTTGTGTAAAGTTGAATTAGAGTGTTTGGCTCTGATACACTTCTGCTTTTTGTTGTGTGCCTATTTTCTGCCAGAATATGCTTTCTGGGTCATGGACATTTTGCTGTCTGAGGGAATGCCTAACCATGGTTGCTAACATTGCTCAATATTTTAAATTATCCTGGAGAGGTAAAGAGAAAAGAAAGAAAGTTGGACCAAAAAAATGCACTGAACTTGTTTCTGAAGGAGGAGCTTGAGGGAACAGTTAAAACCTTTCTTTTTCTTTTTGTTGACACAGTGGTAACACTGGGAACATGGTTGATATAACTAAACACCTGGTAAACTCTGCACCAAGTTACCCTCTGACATGAACTTCACTGGCATGAGGAAACAAAGTCACACCAAATCAAAGGAAAGCTCTGCCACCTCCTGACCTCTCATCTCATGCTGGTGCTTCTCTTGTGTACAAACCAGGGGCTGAAGTTAATGAACTTTATGAGTGTTCAAAGAATTTGGGATTAAGTTTTTAATCTGCTATGCTGTGAGCGAGGGTTTGATTGCCAGCTCTGGTTGCCCAGGTGCAATGTGCTGCAGCAGAAGGCAGGTGATGCTCCTTGTTAGCCATTTGTACCAAAACTGCTGGTTATGGCCCCAAAGTGTTCTTTACAAAGCCAACCCACAAGGTGTACTCTGTTTTAAGAAGGTTATTTTTAAAACAGAAAGAGATAGTTCTCAAGCATGTCAACCAGTCCCAACTAAGGAAATTACAGAGGAGTTGGAGTGAGACCTCATTCTTTAAAAAAAGTTCAGTGGTACCAGAGCAAATTGCTTATGAAATGTGCAATAGTCTAAGAATTACACAGAATGAAGGGACTTTGTAAACAAAACCTTACTGGCACTATACTTTCTGCAGACCAGGATTGACTCAGTGATGAAGCTTGTAATTTTTTTACTGAATGTATCCCAGTGAACACAGTGCTGCAGAGCAGTAATTGTTGTCTTTCTGGCAACTAACTAGATAACTGTAACTAGTTAGATAACTAACTAGTTAACTGTAACTAACTAGATAACTAACTGGTAACTAGAAATGGGACATTTGTGCTATGAAGCACTTCTTATAGCTGAGGTAAAAGGACTTTTCTTGGACATATTTTCCCAAAAGAACATCGTGCTAATGAATAAAGTCATCCAGGTGAATGCAGATATCACCTAGCCTGCTGGCTGGAGTGTTTTCATGCTAATTAATACCACTACCTATATATGCCAGCCTTACTTGTGCATTCTTAGATCTAATCGCCACATTTCACAGTGTATAATTTTAACATTAAATAGTCTGCTGAAAATTAGTAGGAAAAAGGTCAAGAAATGCAAAATCCATGTTCTCTTGATGATGTTGTACTTTCTAATTGTACGATACAGATATTTGAAGAACAACTAATTTGAGTCAGAAGCAAGTGCCAAGAGCTGCAAACACTGCCATTAGTAGTGCTTAGGAGGTACTAGCAGAGTTCTTTGCACTTGATTGTAGGCATGTACTCTTCCTGTGGTCCTCATGGGTTCCTTTTTGGAGTCAATCTATTGAAGACATTATGTGTAGTCATCCAGCACTCCAAGGAGGAAAAGGATATTTGAAGATACAAGAAAGGATGTAAAACAACAAAATAGGTGGGCAATGTTGAGGCCTGGACTTCAGCTTAAGCATGGCTCTGTTAAGGTTGTACTACACAGTGGCATATGGATTTACTAATCTATGCTCTAATACAATGACCTTTAATGGGATTTTTGCTATTAACTGTATCTTCTATCCATCTCTTCCACATCAATTTTCAGAGTGATTTATTTTTTTTCTCAATATTTATTCATTAATGCTAGTCATAAAGTATTCTAGTGAGGCATAAGTGAAAACCATGATTTTTCCCCAGTTTTCTAATCCCATTATCAAAGTATTTGTTTCCTTCCCTAAAGAAGAAAAAACATATACATACCCACATATGTATGAAAATGAAAATTAAAATTATAGTAATTTAGCAATGAAGTCCAGTTTTTTCAGTCGAGATTCTTCCAAGCTGCCACCCTTGGCTGTAAAGAACAAAGTCATCTTTGCAAGTTTGGTCTGGCTGATGGCTAGCACGTGGTTTTGCTGAGGGCTGTGGGCACAGGGACTGAGGCTGGGTGGCTCTCTGGGCAGCATGTGTCTGGCTGTTCTGCCACCCGCCTCTCTGCAGGTGTGATCTATTCCTTGCAAAGGCGTCAGGGTCTATGTCAAAGTGGCTTCACAGTGTGCTGCTCTGGCTTGGCACATGGCAGCTTGGAGGGGGAGATGCTGAGACCTCTTCTTCCTACCCGGTCTCTGACATTTTTAACTACAAAAAGGGCTGAGTAAATAAAGGGCTGCCAAAGTGCCTGTGCTCCCTAGAGAAATGTCACTGCTGTCACAGGAGTGTAGGTGATGCCATCCTGGTGAATAGCTCTGGATGTCCCTCTTTGTTCTGACAGTGCTCCCCTGTGCCTCACATTTGACTGCAGCTACTGGTTTTCAACTTGAACACTTCTCTCCTCCAGGATAAACCTGCGTGGGGCTGGCTGTGCTGGGGTACTCCATGCTGGGCAAAGCACTGCCCTGTAAAGTTAACAAAAAGATTGGCAGGACAGCACTTGCAGAACAGATTATTCAGTCACATAATGTTTTCTGTTTTCCCAAGCAAAAGCAGAGAATGCTGGTAACTGCCTGAAGCAGAGTTTGGGCTTTGCTGGGACAGCAGCACTGGTCACAGACATGTTGGCCAGGTGTCTTAGCATGCCTTGGGAGGGAGGTGGTACTGTAGCCAAAATGAAGGTGTGTGACCCTCAGCACTGCTGGATTTTCTGTGTGGATAGTTGCGAACCTTCAAGTGCAATAACAAAAGAAATGCTGATGTAAGTGCTACAGAAGCTGCTGGTACAGCTTGCAGAGTTGGCAGAGGCTCACTTTTCTCTTCTTGCAAGGAACTATTCACCTTTTACCTTCTGTATCAGGAGGATTTTTTCTGGGAGGGGTGCAAACTGGTGGCAAAGCCCCGCCAGAGAACCGAGTGTGAGTGGGCTGCTGTTTACACTGTGTGTTACAGAGGGCTGATGGAGATGTAAGGATGGAGTCTGGAATAGAAATTGCATTTTAGGGTCATATCCTTCAAATCACCTAGAAGTCAGTGCACAGTGTAACACATGTGTTTCAAATGCTTTGTAAATTTATGGAAAAAGGCCTAGAGAGAAAAGTATTTGAAACATCAGAGAGCTGCCAAACAAGCCAGTGCAAGCTCTTGGGCTTTTATTCCTCAGGTTCTTTTTTTTCCTCCCCTTGATATGTTTACATTGCTGAATTCCTTTATGCTTCTTAAAAAGAATGCTTCATTCAATTTTTTAAAATTATTTAGCACCCAACAGAACTTAAACACAGCTATAACTTTTTGCTGTTGAGTGTGAGGTGGAATGCAAGTGCTGTCTATTGGCTTAAAATCATAGGGTCATTTCAGTTGGAAGAGACCTACAAGATCATCAAGTCCAAACACAAACCCAGCACCACCATGTTCACCAGCAAACCATGTCTCTAAGTGCCACATCCCCGTGTTTTTTGACCAATTCTCTGGGTATCCTGTTCCAATGCCTTCACCATTTCAGCAAAGAAACTGTTCCTAATATGTAATGTAAGCCTGCCCTGGCAAAATGTCAGGCCATTTTATTTGGTCCTGTCACTGTTACCTGGCTAGACGTGCTTTGAGAGATAACTCCAGGTTTACTGCATCAGCTTTACTGGAAACTGATGATCAGGTTAGTATGATGAAAATGGGACTATAAGATCTGTTATAGTAAAGAAAGTGTTTTTTTTTTTATTCTCGGGAAAGAGAAAGGAATCATGTCTTGAAAAATATTGCACACCAAATTGGTTGTTGCAGAGCTGTAACATTTGAGCTAAATCCTCTGGTCAGGTAGAAAAAAATAAGCAGGCATGAAGCCTGTTTATACTACCAGTGGCATGTTCAGGCTGTTTATGCTGCCTGAAAAGTGCTGGCAGTTCTGGTTGATGTCCTGAGAAGGACTGACATGGTGCACTATGATGTATCAGCCTGTTTGACCACCTGGTTGAAGAGGGAGGTTGCAAAGGGGCTCTGCAGAGGGGCCAGTATAATTCCTGTAGCTGTCACTCCCTTCTTAGGAGCAGAATGGTTGGAAGGTGTTCGTCAACACAAATGCATATTGCTATATGAAAGGAGCTAATCCCTTAAAATTTTGGCAAGTTATTTATAGAAGGTAATTAAATGTAGGAACAAAAATAGGATGTTTGTGTCATACTCCTGGAGCATGATCAATAATGGGACTTGTTTTGTGAGTAGTTGCACATTTCTTCAAAGGAGCATGTGATGCTCTCTAATTGAAATATTAATAGCAGATAATGATGCTGTGGAATGATGGCCTCTTAAATGGAGACATACTTTAACAGCTTTCAATCTGTGTGGTAACTGCATATTAAAAATCTTTGACAATTTTGATGAAGAGCAATTATAGAGCATGCACAGTAGTTGTTCTAAGTTAACTAATTCCTTAAGTCTCGTGAATCTGCTCTAGATTGATGGGCTATACCATTTCATTCAAAATTAAGTTTTTCACTGAAGAATAAAAACCTCTAATTAAAAAAAAATCAAAACAATTAGCTGTCTTTATTGCAAAATAGTTGTTTTCCTGTGAAAACTTCAGTGCATATTTTATGAGGAACAAGAAAGATGAAAATTGAAAGAATATCCATGAGTGTAAGATCACTCCAGCATGTGTTGAGAAAGAGGATTTTGAAAATAAATCAGATTTTTCCTAGTAAAGGACTGTTGAGACACAGTTAGGAAATTTTGTATGTAGTATAGTCTGGACCTTTCTGTACATTCATACTCCATTGCACATCATACTCTTTCTTGCACATTCATACTCCATTTGAAGCCCCTGACCTGCTTGTGTTATCAAAGAAGAGACGAATGAATGAAATTCCATATTTGGAACACAAATGTCGCTGTCTTGAAGAAAAAATATGTGCATGCTCTTCGTACTTTCTCAATCAAAGTTAGAACTGATTTTTAACTAGTTTTGAGTACAAAATTGAGCTCCATCCAGAGGCTCAGGGGCTTCAGCAAAACTATCTTTTAAAAAATATAAAAAATATATATATATATAAAAAATGTAAACACATATTTTAAAAAATATAAAAAACTATCTTTAAAAAAATAAAAAACCCTCAAAGTTCTGTTCCATCAGGGATTTTTCCTGCTGGAGGTTGGGTGACGGCCATAGGAGGCTGGCAGCAGAGGTTGGGCAGCCTGTTGCAGCTGGGGCACCAATGTGGGACGCTGCCCTGCCAAGGCAGCACCTCTGGGGCTGTGCAGCTGTGAGTGTGCCCCTCACTGGCTCTGCTTCCACACGAGCCCTGCTTTCCTTGGGGCCACGGCTTTGGGCTGTTCACCGAGCGGCACCTCTGGGAGTGACCATCCACACACAGCTTCTGCCCCTGCCCGGCTCCTCACCAGGAGCCAGCCAGACAAAGACATTAATGGGCTGGCCAGGGGTGGCTTTGAAGGATGTGGAAGCAGGGCAGAGAGGGAGAGGAAGGGATGTGGAGGTTATTTTCCATGGTTTTATTGAGTGAGTAGCATCTGAGGTTAATCTCACATTAATGTCAATGCTGTAATGGCTTCTGATTTGCTTCAAAAAATTTTAATAATATGGAAATGTGCTTTTTAGCATTTTGTATTTTAATAAATTGCAGGTATCTCAGGCAAATTTTTAGTACTGATTGTTTTTGTGCTATGTTTCCTGTTAACTAGATTTTTCCCAATATTCTCTAATCACCTTGTACCTCTCTTCCTGATTCTAATTACTAGAGCTTTGTATATGATAACAAGCACTTCAACTCACAAGTGATTGCAGTGTTCTGAAGTGAACTACTCCAGAAACTTTCAATTACCTTTTAAATTCTGTATACCAGCTCGTGACTTCTGCTTACTTATTTGATGGAAATACTGTCACCCTGAAGCCATGGGAAGCAGAGGAGACTGCTTGAGTGGCAGCAGAGCATTTTTGTCAGCTGGAAGAGGCAGATCAGAATGTGACCTTCAGCTGGATGCTCTTAAGCTTGATTGGGATATGGAAATCACATTCTCTGTCTCTGGGAAGAGAGGAGATGCAGTTTAAACTACTCTTAATGATCTTTCCAATGTTTTTTTCCTTCACACACGCACCCACCCCCCTCATATTCCCAGAATATAATATAATATAATATAATATAGTAAGGGAATATTTAAAGAATCGACTTTCCCAATGTATTGGTTGCCCAACTGTATCTGTCCATCTGTGCTGTGAGCAAGATGGAATGATTAATTCAATCTTTTAATAGCATGGAGTCAGAATAAGAGTTGCTAGAATTCACAAGCAGTAAAAGTAGGAGCTGTAAAGATGATATTGGGGATTGTGATACAATATATCCTGTACTATCTAGAAATATGATGATACAGTCAATACTGTCTTAAAAATAAAAATTAAAATATTTTGTCTTTTGAAAGGTATAGATCATAGTGCAAAGTATAAATTGTTTTCTGTTGTCTTTTTAATTCTTCTGGTGAGATGCTAAAATGCAGGTGGCAATATTTTGCTTTTGGTTTGGATTTCTTATTTGGCCATAAGTAGATCAGTCTTTCCAGTTTGACCATAAGTAACGAGATCACTCTGCTTCAGTTTCTGCGTATGAAAGTGTTGATGAATCATAGAGTCATTGAATCATTTAGGTTGGAAAATTCCACAGTTGACCCACGCTGCCAAGTCCATGACCAAACCATGTCCCTAAGTGCCACGTCTACATGTCATTTAAATACCTCCAGGGCTGGTGACACAGCCACCTCCCTGGACAGCCTGTTCAAATGTTTGATAACCCTTTCAGGGAAGAAATTTTTTCCTAGTATCCAATCGAAACCTCCTTTGGAGCAGCTTAAGGCCATTTCCTCTTGTCTTGTTCACTTATTACATGGGAGAAAAGATCTGCCCTCTCCTTGCTAAAATGCCTTTCAGGGAGTTATGGAAAGCAATAAGGTCACCCCTGAGCCTCCTTTTCTGCAGGCTAAGCACCCCCAGCCCCCTCAGCTGCTCTGTTTCCGACCTGTGCTCCAGACCCTTCACCAGCTCCATTGCCCTTATCTGATGTGCTCCAGCCCCCAATGTCTTTCTTGTCATGCGGGGCTCAGGACCAAGCACAGGATTCCAGGCGTGGCCTCATCAGTGCTCAGCACAGGGGGACAATGGTCCTGCTGGCCACACTCTTGCTAGGATATTGATACAGCCCAGGATGCTCACTGGCATTCTTGGCCAGCTGGCACACATTGGCTCACATCCAGATGCTGTCAACCAGAACCCCCCAGGGCCTTTTCTGCTGGGCAGCTTTCCAGCCACTCTGCCCCTGTAGCTCTGCATGGGCTTGTTGTGACCCAAACTCAGGACCTAGAAGCTGGTCTCTTTGAATCTCATACCCTTTGCCTTGGTCCATCAATCCAGCCGGTCAGCTCTCCCTGTGTAGAGCCTTTCTGCCCTCCATCAGTTTGACACTCCTGTCCAGCTTGGTGTCATCTGAAAACTGGCTGAAAGTGCACTCAATCACTTCATCAAGACCATTGATGAAGATGTTAAACAGGACTGATGCCAATCCTGAGCCCTGGGGGGCCTCATTTGTTACTGGCTACCAGCTGGATGCAGCTCCATTCACCCCCACTCTCCAGCCATGGCCATCCAGTCAGAATTTTACATAGCAAGCAGTATGTCTGTCCAACCAGCCAGTTTCTCCAGGAGAGTGCTGAGTTTCAGCATTCTGAGCTTCAGCAGAAGCTGAATACCTGACTCTCCACATTTTCTGAGCTTTGGGAACTTAAAATATTCTCCAGACTTGTGGGTTTATGATGGAACCTTTCTTCCATGCAAGGTGTGGGGACTTGCCTGCTTAGCTTTATTTCTACAGTATTTGGGATCAAATCAAGAATATCAGCTGTTCTTTTCTCCTTCTCCTTCTCCTTCTCCTTCTCCTTCTCCTTCTCCTTCTCCTTCTCCTTCTCCTTCTCCTTCTCCACTTTTTTTTCCTTTTTCCTTTTCTTAAGTCTCTTTGTTGTGAAATAACCATCATTTACAGTTTTCTGAAATTAGGTTTCTGCTCTGCAGTTAGTTATGACATTTACTCAGTCTGTAATGGAGCAACAGCAGCATCATGCTTTGCTGATTCATATTTTCTCCAACATTTCAAACTCACTGCCATTACCCTGGTTTTTGGTCAAAACTGTGATCCAAATGCTAATTTTTCATAGTTAGGCATGAAATTTTAAAACCTTAAGAATTCTGTGCCACATTTCATGGAGATAACTGTCTAGTTTTTTTAGATATATAGGATGTGGTCTTTCCAAGGGAAGACCTTTTCTGAGATTATTCACATTTCATTTTGGTTATTTATGGCTTCTTCACTGGATTTATGAACATGATTTGGCAAACTCTACATTTATTTGGGACTTTAGTGAGTGGGAAAAGTGTCTTTAAATGTCAAATGTTTGGTTAAAATGAAACTTTCTCTGTAGAGAAGTAGCACTCGGAAATAGGGAATTGCACTTGGGAAGGCTTTTGTGTGCTTGGGGGTATGTCTGAAAGCAAGGACTTGAAATGGTTTCTTACATCCTGAGGGATGTAAAGCATTGTCAGATGCAGCTGCATCTACTCGTTAGCTGTTCGGGAAATCTTGGAGCCTAGACAATCTTCAGTTCCTGGTAGAGAATAAAAAAATAATTCTAATGTCTCAAACTTCTGCAGGATGGGAAAATGCACACTGCAGCTACTACACTATGCAGAGCTATTTCCATTGCCCCTATTTAAATATCCTGGGATAAGCTTCTCTTTTTCATCTCTAATTTCACAACAGGAAAAAAGTATAATTACATGGTGACATGACTTGAAGATCATTGGGAAGTTTTACATAAAATGACATTGCCCAAGGTATTGCAGAATTACATTTGCCCAGAGGGAGGGAGTATGGGAATAAGCATCACTAAATCTGTGCAAAAGATAATCAGATGCTTTTTCTTGATTTAAAGATACACCTGTATATAACTTCCCTATCTTTAGTGTGACTGGAGTGAAAGAGAAGAAAGCCAAAGAGTAAGACTTAATAGGTAAATATATAAAAGGAATGAAAGATAAGCAGAGCAGGGAATACAAATGGAAAAATCTCCTTCTCTATTCTTGTGATAGTATTTTCCCATGTAAAAAATTATATGGGTAAGTGGAGCCTTTAAATATATGCATATGTAGGGAAGATTAGTTTTTTCTTGGAACTAGCATCGTGTTTCTTCTCACGATATTTTTGACAAATCCAGTAATCTTTCATATGCAGGCTGTGTCTGTTCAGTATAGTGTAAGGAATTAGTGGGATTTCTTCATATTATTGCAACAAGCATTCTGCACTTATTTCACAAAACCCAATGTTATTTTTTGTGAATTGCCTTTTATGACTGAGGCTGGGACTGCTCACTGTCACTGAGCTGAGTTTGTGCCGTGCCTTGCAGTGACAGTGCTGTCCCCCACACCTCTCCAGTCCAGGCTCATGGCAGCAGAGCCCCCCTTTCCAAGCAAAGGCAATGCCCATGGCCTCATCCAAGTCCCCAGCTGGCATCTGTCCCAGCACAAAATGATTGCACAGTGAAGCAAAACATGCCATGTGTGGTGCAATGCCACTGGGTAGTCAGGTGCCAGATATTTTTGCACAAGTTTGTCAAATGTACTATCAGCCTTTGTCTGAAATAATCCTTAAGACTAGTGTTTCTCCAGAAAAACAAACAAACAAACACTGGCTTAAGCCAGGAATAGCAAGAATATGTAAGACAAGGACTAGTGTGTGATGGCAGGAGTTGCTTTATGTCTGTTGGGAATTTGCAGAACCATAATTTCACTAATATAATTTGTACTTGTTGAAAGACAACTTTTTCAACTCTTGATTCTTTCTCTATCACCCCATGTCCCTCCCAGGGATCAAGTGCCCTCCTTTTCTACACTTACGGTTGGGAACTTTCCTCCCAAGAGCAGATTGTAGGCAAACTTGAATTCCTGATTAAATTTTAGCAGATTTTAATGCTGCACTGTGGTATTTTCCATCTGACTGATTTGTATAATGGTGTTCAATCTATCTATTTGGCACTCATAAAAAAAAATTAAATTCAAATTCAAATATCTTATCTTCAGATGAATTTTGGCAAAAGGAACAAAGTACTCAGGAACTCTGGCAAACACGGCAAGAAGTGAGATTCAGGACTTGGGAACCTTACCGTCTCATCTGCTTTTGCTTTCTTTTACCTTAGGGCAGCTTCATATTTGTTATGATCAAATTTCCTAATATCTCTGTCAAAATCAGCCTGAACTTGTATTGTAAAAAGCTCATATATATGCTTCACCAAACCGTTTTTCAATGCAGCCTTATTTCCCATTGTTGAGAGAAAGGCAATTCTGAAATGTCAATACAAATTCCCAAATTAAAAGTCCTCTTTAGTTTTCTCCATCCTAACCCTCCTCTTTCTTGGGGAGAGGTGGCAACATCCAGCTTTTTTGCTGTGGATGATCAATGATCCTGATGCAGAAGGTCTGCATAGGGTTTACTGGAGGAGGAGGTTCTTCATGGACAGGGTGAAGGCAGCATACATCAGTTTGGAAAATTACCGTCTGTATAATTTTTGAAAACTCCAACTATTATTTTCTCCATGCAGCCCTTCTGCCAAGTCCAGCAGCATCACAGAGTCCAAGACTAACATTACTGAGCATCCCATTAGACAAATAAAGCAAAAGCACTCAGGCTCCAGTGGAAAGATGTATGAAAATGTGTCTTCCCCTGGCTCTTGTAACCAGGCAGGACTTCTTCACTTGCAAACACACCAGTCATATGCTCTGAAAAACAGGGCACTGAAAATTCATGTGCAAGTGGAGAGGAAATATCTTTTTTATTACTTTGGCAATAGCTGTAGCTTACTTTTCTAGCAGCCTGTCGATCAGTGCCATGACTTACCCCACCAAACCATGGTTGATTTGCACCTGTAAGTAACACTGCCAATGTCCTCACTGGGGTCCTTTTTTGGCATTGAGGACAATATCATCATGCAGAGATTTATGATTCAGGTGTATTAAATTGCTTAGAGCTGTATCTCTTTCACCTGAATACCTGGATGTGAGGGGAAGGTGAAGAGAGGGGAAAGAGGAATGAAGCACTTGAAAATGACCTCATCTTGACCAAAAAAAACCCATTTTCCTTTGTCTTATTTGAAAGTCTAACACTTCCTTCTGCTTCCCCTTCCACACCCTGCTTTCCACACACACTTCTCCCTTTATCTGCATTTATGCTGTCTTTCCAAGAATCACTAGAAGAAATGCAGATAGGTGTGTCATGCAAATGAAATTTTTAGCGTAGCTTTCCATTCCCTGTCCCACTCTTAGAGAGATATCTTTCCGCAGGTCTTGTATTTTTGAGTGCCAAAAACTCTTGCTCTGAATAACTCCCTTATTTAGGGTATTGTTATTTTTCTTTAGTAAAAAATATTTCTTTCAGGACTGTAATGCTGGCATCATAACTTTCATCTTACTATTCCACCAGCTTATCTTACATCTTTTCTAATATGGGGGGGCTTTTTCAACTATAGTTAGGTCTTGCTGTGGATAATCAAGCTCCAAATTTGTGCTGTTGGACTCTAACAATATCTGTCACTCTCTAGTACCCCCCAAGGCTCCACAGTTTGTTCATGAGTTGAAAAACAAGAGAAAAATTAGCTGTTCTGCTCATTTGTGGTATGATTTCTGCATGTGTTAAATGAGATATCTAGGAACAAGTCCTGTAATGGGTTTTGGGAGCTTGTATCTCAGCCTTCTGTGAAGGGCTTGTCATCTTGCCTGCAAATGTTATCACTTCATCCCTGTAAGCAAGCTGGCATTCTTATCAAAAAGCTAAACAAATGTTATAAATTTAGAGCAGCCTTAAGTTTGGTTGTTTTTTTTAAGTTGTTTTCATTGGCAATTCAAAAAAAAAATCATTAGTCTGGCTCAGCAGATGTTTGCTGCTAACTCTGAAGAAATGTCACTTGTTCCTGTGTTGACAATGTCAGGAAGGGATGAGTAAACATGTTATCTCCTTAGCTGGCTGAGCACTCTGCTTCTCTAGTTGGTGTATCTGCCAGCTCCTCTCCTTTTGTGTCATTTGCTGCCTTGCTGCACTTTGGCCATTTGTCCAGGCATCCTGGATATGTGGTGCCTTGGCTGGAGTTACAGCGCTGGTTGGCAGCCCAGGCAGCCCAGACAAATTGCTCTGCTGTGTTGTGGAAATGTCCACTTCATGGGGCACGGGCTGAGTGTGCGTTCCCCTGAAATACAGGGATGGAACTTCTGTGAGTCTCCAGAATTGATAAGTGTGAGTTGCTGTTTGTTGTTTCACTGGCATGCAGCATTTCAGGCTTTGTGTGTGTCTTGTGCATTGGTTAAACAAGAAACTTTTGTGTGCCAGGGGTTTTGCTGTGGTTTTTTGAGCAGCTGTAACCAGTCCTATTCCCTGTCAGTGTCTGCGTGGGAGCCTTGTTAAATTAGGTCTTCCCCTGGCTGCTGAAATTCTTAGAGCATCTGACTGCTACTGTTCCATTAATAGCACCTTGAGATACCTATGAGTTTGTAGGGCAAGGGACACGTTTCCATGGTTTGGTTTCTCCTGCTGTTCTGGTTCTTCAACACCTTTCTCTTCCCATTAGTGACTCCAGGGCCAGCCTCTCCGATACCTCCATTTCCTCATGATTCTCAAAAGCTGGGAGCCTTGTCTCCTCTCTGATGCAAAACTCCAGCTGTGCTTGGAAACAGATGCTGTCCCTGGACAGATAAGTCTCCCTTTCACAATGCATCCAGCCATCTGAGGTGTGTTGGAGCTGCTGGCTGTGTGCCTGTGGACCTGCATGTGTGCATGGCAGTTGTTCATCAGCACTGAGCTCTGTGGCCCCAGCTGCTGAAACCAGCAGGATGCCTCCTCACAGAAGGACTCGTCGGGCTGGTTGCCACCTACCTGGTTTCCAGCCTTAAAGGCCTTCAATCTTGATTGCATATTGATGTTCGTTAGGAAAGTGATTGGGAGCAGAAAAGATTTTGGTGTGCAAATTTGGGAAGACAATTTGCATTTGAAAAAATCCTCTGCACAGGCTTAGGACAGGCTTGAGGCACACGCAGTTTGTCTGGCTTCTCTGTCAGGATTTGAGTACCTAAATTGTCCTCTGTTAGGATAGTCCTGGAATGACATTTGAATCCAGACGCTGTTGGCCTGGTTTCTGCCAAACCAGAATTTTATGGAGATGTTTCTGTAAGGCACATAAAAAAGGCTGTTGCTAAAAGCTGCATGGGCTCCCCAGCAGTTTACTGATTGCCTCTCAGAATGGAAAATGAATTCTTTTTCTACATCTGCTTAATGGCTGTAATCTCAACATTGCCACGGTATAAATCAGAGGAAAAGAGTCAGAATATTTTGCAATAGGAAAAACTACTCAATAATTCTGTGGTACATTGAGCTATATGATTTCTTTAATCCATCTAGAAGAACTTGATTGTGCCTTGTCCTGTGGTGTTAGATGAGGACTGGAAATTACAGTTTGCCTTCTTTCTCACTCAGTGTTGCTATACAGGAATTGCTCCAAACTTGGATCTTGTTATTCAGTCATGAAACTAAATATTCATTGTTAGTTCTTTTCATTTTTTTTCCATCTGTGCTTCTGCCAGTTACCTTCAGGCCTAATACTTGCATGTAAATTATTCAGTTATAGGAGGAATGAAAAAAACCAAAAAACTGTTGAGATTTGTCTGTAGGGATCTCTCCAGCACAAATAGCACCAAAGTTCCTGCACTGTGTAGCCAGCTCAGGAGGTGCAGGCAGGTCCCAGCGTGGCACCTCACAGGTGGACACTGACCAACATTTTGGATGCCTTCAGCTGTGCTCAGGTTTTGCCTGATAAACACAGGTGACTGATTTAGACAATCTAAATTCTACCCTTGGCCTTCCATGTCTTAAAAAGAGGGTTAATGAGGAAATTAATAGAAAGAAATTCTGTTGCAATGTCCACATGACCCATAATGTGCCACAAGACAGATGCTGGATTAGTAAATTAGGAGATGGAACTTTGTAAAAATGTGATGCAATTTGCTTTAAATAAAGTTCTAATACTTTTTTCTTCTTTTTTCCCTTGGCCTCAAAAGTGCTGTAAAAGTTTCAGAATACCAAAGCAAGCTACTCTCAAGGGAAGCTCTTCTTCTGAGGCTTGCATTGTCTGTGTTCACTTGGTATATTTTTTTTTTAAAAAGAGAAACGTTGGTGCTTTTGTTTTGATTTGGCTACTTCAATGACCCTCATCCCTGCTCCAGAGCTGAGATTTTTCTGGCAGGAACCGGTCATTGATATGGAATTTGTCATTCCTATGGGTCTGCAGACTGTCTTATTTCCGTGTGGTTTTGGCAGTTGCAGGGGCATCCTGACGGCCCTGTTTTAGAGTCCCTTGAAAATTAGTATTTTTTAAAATTATGGAATTGCCTTACATTTTTTGTAGTATTGAATTTGTGTGAGGACGTCTATGTACATCCAATTTAATTCTGATTAAGGACAAGTATATTTAAAGGCAAAATAATTATTTTTAAATAGCCTCATATCAGAACATAATAAATCTGGCTTTTTTTCCTGTTTTAGGGTAATCCACTTGCAAAGTAAACAGGCTTATGTCGTCCAAATACATTGGAATGCAGGCAGAACCTACAGCTTGAGAGAAGCTTCTCCCAGCCACTGGTGTGATAAAGGAGCACCTGAGGACTGCAGGCTGGTTTCTTTGAACACAAGGGAAATTAACAGCTCCTGCTTGGCCAGGGGATTTCATTAGCACAGGGCTGTACTGTTCTCATGTCCCACAGAGATATCATTGGCATTATTCCTCTGAACTCGAGATCAGTATCTACCTCCTTACCAGGAGCAGAGGGAGAGAGAGAGCTGGGTTGGTTTAAAGGAGATGCAAGGAGTGCCAGCGGGAATTTCTCTGGGCATTGCAAAGCTGGTGGGTCCCCACTGCCTCCTGCCTGGGGGGCTGTGAGGCTCCAGCTGCACTCAGCTCAACCTCTCACACAAAATAAACCAGTACCTGCTGAAAACCAGGCTGAGCCCAGGTCTGCTTTGAAAATTTCATGCTGAGTTTCATCATGGAAGTGGTTTTTCAACACTGAAAGTTGGGTGTACTGCAAATTCCACATGAGGTTGAAGTTCTAGAGGGAACAGGGCACTAATAAACTGCCTTTCACTGGAGTTGCCCCTGGATACACACAGAACCTGTATTTGATCTTGACTGCTTTTGTTGAAATAAATACTAGCTGTATCTCATTTAAATGGAGATTCATTTTATATTAAGACATCTGACTTGATGGAAACTGTGCATATTTTTGAAATTAATAACAGTTAAGAATTAATTGAGGAGCTTCTTTTCTTCCTGTCCCACTCCCCGATGTACTTCAGTTTTTCTCTTTTCATTTCCCATTTTGGCTGAAGTGGGTGGATAGACTGACTTGTGCCATGCAGTGTTGTGTCTATACAAAACCATGTTATGTGGAAGCTGTATCTCTTGGAAATAAAACAGATAATGACCACTTATCTGTGTGTCTGCAGCCCTCATTTTCTTCCTCCCTGTCTGCTTTCTTAGGTCCTTGGGGCTAGCTGCTACAAGGTCTGTTTTAAACTTCTCTGTGATATAGATTGCACAGAATGCATTTTTTCAGTGAAGTCTTTAAGTGGCCATTAGGACCAAAAACTTGTCCTTTTCTTTGCAGTCGCCATGGACAGGGTAGAACTGGACATCTTCCATCTGCTAAATTGGGTCCTCTGCTAAGAACCACTTTATCACAGTGATACCTGTTATTGCTTTCCTCTTCTGAATTTCCATTTTCACTTCACGTCATTGCCCCTTCCCCAGTCCTGACTTCTTTTTCTCCTTTTCTTTCATTAATATTCTTCTAAGTGACTTTTACATTAAAATGTCACTTCTTATTCAATAGGTGGTGCAGTAATGGAAAGGAGTGACAGCATCTGTATGCCACATGTGAAATCCAAATGTCAGGTAGCAATGTGGTGAGAGGCCAGGAAGCAGGGGAGGCATGGGGAGGCAAAAGAGGAAGAGAAGGTACTCTGTAGCCCCACATTTCTCACAGAGAAAAGCAAGGCACAATTCTTCCCAAGAGTATTTCTGGGTTTCACATTCTCTGAACATCAGAAAAAGAAAACACAGTTCTTATCTTGTTTGCTGTCCCTGTGTTTGTGCAAATGTGGAATGCAGCATGGAGATTGTTTACCCAAAGTGATGGTGTTTTTTTTCTTGGCCTATCAGGGCCAGCTGTGTGTGTGTGTTGGGACTGCAGTCATGAGATTCAGAGCAGGGTGTGAAGTGCCAGTGCACACTCAGATTCAGTTTAGATATAATATAATATAATATAATATAATATAATATAATATAATATAATATAATATAATATAATATAATATAATATAATATAATATTTAACCTTTTGATAAGATGAAGTCAGATGCATCATTTCTCTCCCCTCATTGGGGTTCCCTGCAAACACTCTAGTACTCAGGCCCAAAAGAGTGCATTTTCTCTTTACAAGATTTGGACCTGTAGGCATTTTGTTTAGAGTTTATGATTAGAAGTATTTTTGGTGGAAATTGCAGGGCTGCATATTGCTAAATTGAAGTCCCCTTAAGAAGGCTCTTGGGGAAGTCGTACTTAACTTGAATTATATATGTCAAGACACCTGTGTGCATACATATCACTGTAATTGGAGTTAACCTTCAAAGAAATGCAAGCAATTTCTCTTCTTCATGGAAGGGAAGAACTGAGTTGTTAACTGAAGAGAAATTCATGATAAATCATGATGGAAAGAACTATGTATTTCAAAAAAGGTGAAATGTGGATCCTTTTTGAAGTTGCTGTGAAGAAAGAAGCTTGTATCAGTGCTAGTCCTGTGTTTCATAACTATGTAAAATATGAGTTGGTGCTGTACAACAAAGCAATCCCCTAAAAACCTGGAAATCAAAATAGAAAGTCCTTTGATAGATCAAACTTGGCATCTTTTTAACATTTTTTATCTATAGCATTGCCTACAGACACTGCACCACAGTAAAACGAAGTATTCAATACTATTTTTCCTGTGCAGATACCTCATGGCATTGACTCCAAAGCAAATTAGAAATTCACCTTGGTCACCTAAAGGCTACATGGTGCTTCACAAGAAACATTCTCCACCCCAAAACAAAAATTGTAGTTGATATAAGACCTAATTCAAGCCTTTCCCAAGCAGTTGAGTGATAATGCCTTTGCTCTGCTTTGGCTGCATGACTCCCTCCATGGTGGGGGAATGTGCTGTGCAGCCTGCACCCAGTGTGAGAGCTCGTAGCTGGGATGGCAGCTGCTCTGCAAGGGCCGTCCTAGAGGCTTCTTGGCTCACTTGGCAGGCTGAGGGCTCCTGGGGAGGCAGGAGACACAGGATGTGTCTGAGCCACCCCTGTAGCAGAGGGAGTTTGGGAGCATTCCCTGCCTGCCAGGCTGTGTGTGGATCAAGGAGCACTTGGAGTGGTGGCTGACAGCGAGTGTTGGGGATGCTGGCTTCTGTGGGACAGGGCTAATGTAGGTGGGAAAAGCAGATGGGGGCTTTCATGCAAGAAAATTGCTTCCTCCTTTCTTTGGGGCTCGGCCTCGTGATTTCAGAAAGGAAAGTGCTCAGTTATGCGGGGAAATTGGGTCAGCTGGTGTACTTTTGACAGCTACCCTTTGACTGAGATCTTTCCTCCATGTTACTGACAGAGGCTGGTCTTTTGTCATTCAAGAAATTTCCAGGGAATCATGCTGCCAATTGAATTTTTCCCCTGTACACATTGAGTAAGCCGCCCCTGAGCTGACGTAAGTGCCGCCACCTTGCTCAGTAAGAGAATTATGGTGGAAATTGTAAAGGTCAGATGACTGCAGGATGATGAAATGCATGCAAATAGAAATGAGAAAATTTCTGAAGTGCTTGTTTGCTTTTCGTGTCGTCAACCTCAGTCTTTTGTGAACTGTTAACACTGGGAAATTGTAGTGCGGTAAATAATGGTGAATGTTCCAAAGTTTTTATTTCCATACAGAGTTTGTTCCTGAGATTGTTTACTGGCCTGTCTTGAGCAGTCTGTTAAGTGTACATACACTCTTTAAAATACATCTTAACTTCTTAATTGTGTTACTGTTGTGAACTAACCTTGCGTTATTTCTTTTTTCTCATATAGTTTTCCCTACACAAAATGGAAAGGTTGCTATAGTGACTGGAGGCACTAAAGGAATTGGTTACCAAACTGTGAAGCATTTGGCAAGACTTGGCATGCATGTGATAATAGGTAAAGTCATTATTCTCTTAATATACTTTTTGTTTCATAAAGTCTTTTTTTTTTTTTCCTTTTAAGTTGTATTTTCTTTCTGGCATCAGGGGAATGAAGAAGAATATTTTCCTAGTGTTTAGCACAGCTAAAGATTAATTTGTGTTTTGCTTTGCAAGATCTTGAAAAAAATAGTGGATGGGATTTTTTCTGTAGGACTTGGAAGAGTTGTACTAAACAATAAAAATCCTTAAAAAATTAGTATTACAAAAGTATTTTTTTTATTTTGTTCCTTGTTGCTGGGGATGGGTCAGGCATCAGCGTTGGGGTGTACGTTTTCATTAAGAGGAAAACAAATTAAAGACTTGAAGGAGTATTACAGTGTTTAGTGGGGGATGATGTGTGTAAGGACAGAGGAAGTCCTTATAACTTTATCCATGTAAAAATTGCACATTTACTTCTCAATTTGTCACTGTGAGAGACCTCTCTAGGCAGTGACAAGAAAATAAATACCTGGAGATTCAATCGTGTCAGTCTGAGACAGATTGGGCAATTCACCTTCTGGAGGTGCCTGTTCCTCTCCATTGATAATAAAGAGTTGATAAGGTGGCTGAGTTAGAGTGAGACATTTCAAGTTAAGTGAATTTCTCTATGAACTCAAAAACTGTCCTGTGCGCACCATTTCTTCTTTCTACCACAGACACTATTTAGGAGACTTCCTATTTTTTAAAACTTCCTTTACTACAAATATGTGTTTGTAGTAGAGGAATATGTCTACTAATATGTCTACTAAATCAGAATGTAGTATAATGAATACTTTTATGTTTAAACTGCTACATTTTCTCACTTCGTCTTTCCTTAACTAGATTTTTACCTAAACCACTGTAACTTTTATTCCATAGAGTCACTGAATACTGCTGTTTCATTGTACACTAGCTGATAATGCCATTTTGTTCAACTTTTATACAGAATTCGTTCTCTAAGGTTCTGTACGCATATCAGACCCACTCCAAACAATGGACAAGAGCACAGCAGCCATGTACTTTTAGTGTAGTGCAATCAGTAACATAATGGAATTGTCCTGGAATCATACAGGTGTAATGTATGATTACACTGCACTTACTCATACATATTTTAATAGATGTGTCAAACCCAAGCGTCTGCAAAGTGCAAGTAGATGCTTCTTTATGTAGCTAAATGCCAGATGTTACTAATGTAGCTAGATGTAGCTAATGATGTCAGCATTAGTATTTCACTAAAATTGCTTTTCATCTTTAAGGTGGACTGCAAAAATGTACTCTGGGAAAACAAAAAGGGTAATTTTCTTCTCTTTGCATAGAGTGATGAACATTCTTTGCGTAAAATGATAGAACATTCTTTTTTTTAAGATTTATTTTGTATCACTTAAAGTTTAGGGTATTCCATATAAGAAAATTCAGTGTGAGAGTTTTGGGAATGGGAAGGTGCGATTTAGGTGCAGAATCTCTAAATAAGCTGAATTTTTTTCAACTCACAGTCACTCTGTCGTAAATCTCCTTCACTCAGCCTCACACCCATGTCTCATAAGCACCCAGATGTGTGAGCTCGTGTGATCTTGCGGGCATCATCTGAGTATGGGAAAAGGTCATGCCAGCTGACAGTCCTTATCCTGTCCCTGTGGTTCTTCTTGATCAAAAGTGACAGGCTATTTTATGGTCAGATCTGCCATAGAAGTTGTGCATTCTCCTTCTCTGGAGGTGTTAACAATTCACCTGGATGTGCCCTGTCTTACTTGTTCTGGGTGCAACTGCCTTAGCAGGGGGATTGGAGTGAGCTCCCTTCCAACCACGGCTATTCAGTGATCTTTTATGTTGCTCAGCACCTCTCAGTACATTTTTCCTGGTCTGCAATATTTAGACTCTGTCTATAGCCTATTTTTAGGCTGGGCTAGCAGGAAAAGTAATGGTATTGGTAATGAGCTGTAACCTGGAGATGTAATCCTCCTGATGGCAGAGTGCATGGCCGTCTGCTGCCAGTTTTCTGTGCTGTGGCCTTGACATGCACAGCACAGGAACAGTGTCCTCTAAACATGTCTTTTGTTTGTCAAGAAAGGGCATTCTTTTAACACTTTGCTCTTTCTTTTGGTGCCTACAAACACACACACTTCCATTGACTCCACAATTGTATCAATCTTACTGTTTTCATTACGAATACCTACAAATGTGAATTAATGAAATTAATTATAGGAAGCATTTGATGAGTAAGTTATCCAGCTGATTCATTTCTTCCGAGCAAACTCTGACCTAAACACTGAGCTCTATGAGTCACAGCCATCTTCTTTGCCTGTGAAACTCTTCAGACCAAAGCAGCCCTGTCAGAGGAATGGATAGTCCCAGGCACTTTTCCAGCTGCAAGATCATAACAGTCTCAAAAGCACATTAAATGCAATGACCTTCCATCCTTGCTCATAACTGTTGGGCCTAAGAGTCCAGAGTATGTTTGAAATATCTGCTGGCACTTGGGCATGCATTAGCACGTTCTGCTTCAGGCCACACAAGGCTCAAATAAGAGAGCAAGGATGCTCAAGCTTTGTCCTCTAGGATTGTTTTCACCCTATGTTTGTATATAGACATGAACTTCTGTGAAAAAGGTGTGGATGTTAAGTGAATTTGGGCTTGCAAGAGAGATTCACATGTAGCTTGCAGTCAATCATGCTCAATCACTGAATGCTTGTTACCCATTATAGGAACTGTAGCAATAAAGGATGATATCCCTGCAGCAGACAAATGAGTCAAGCCTGAATGTCTGATGTGAAAAATGATTCACCATTTGTGATGGATGTGATTTTGATGCAGTTTGACATTTTAGAGGAGTAAATATTTGAAACAACCTACTTTTAAACCCAATCCACCCATGGAAGGAGGAAAGCAAATAAGTAGGAAGCATGTTACCTTGTGGAGCATGAGTAGGCACTGTATCAAAAGGCAGTATCTTCACTCAGAGCCTTTACAGCAGGTGGTTTCATAGTTCTTTGAAGCCTCCTTCCTTCCCAGTCCCAGCACTGTTGCACAAGCCTCCATCCCCCACTGACGGTTTCCCTCTGCTCACCCTGCCCGCAGCCTCTCCTTGAGAAAGAGGTTTTGGTGAATGTTAAAATGATGAAAGTAATTTTCTGTGTATTTATATATTTGTTTGATAGATTTCATTGAGGGTTTCTTCCAGGCTGCTTCTCTCAGTAGCTGCACTCGCAGTCAGCAGGGAAATCTCATGGTAAACACCAAACCCCTGGTAGGGAAAACTCATGGCTGTGATGAATCTTCACAATCCAGCTATACAGGGAGTTCTTGCTAGTCGATAAATAAACTTGCATTTTCATTTTCAGAGACAGAAAGTAAATGACGCATTGTATTCAGCAGTGACTGATATTGAAGGTGATGTTTTGTATGCACTTACAAATAAATGAGGACATTGGAAATCAGGATATCCTGGATTATTCTATGACCTCCCCCAGTGCAGGACATAAAACTCAGTATGTTCAGGTCTGGTTCAAGGTGTTTGCCACAGTTCTCTCAATTTAGAATGATAAAAAAGGGTAAACTATTCATATTCCTTACATCCATGTTCACAGTTCAGTTTTATGAGGATTCTGTGTGTGCATGTTAAAATTGTTGACTCAAAAAAGGAAAGCCTCAATTTGATTTTTTCTTTTTTTTTTGCCCTCAGTATATTAATAAAAGAAGGCTGAGATAATGTGTGATAATATCTAATGTAGAAGTTTTGATAATTCTATCTGAAAACAGTAAATGAAAATCAAAATATTTGCACCTTTAAACTGTTACACTTTTGATTGGTATAAAACACCAGGTTCAGGGCAGTGTAATCAGTCTTTAATGTCTGAGTATATCAGTGTCACAGGTTTCTAAGACAGGCTCACACTTTGAAGGAAGCAATCTCATTATACTTATACATATGTGTATATATTCAGGTGACTTATTTGAGCTATGCAATTTTGGCTTGAGCCCTGCAATTTGGCATAAATAAATGTACTTCCATCACCAGATTCAGCACTTCTGTGTGACCTCAGTAAGCTCTGCAGAACACTGAGCAAGAGATATTTCTGTCACCTCTTTCATTCCCATTAGTTTCCAATTTTCAAGCTGGATTCTCTGCACCATGAATCAGACAATTCCTATATTGTATAATACTACAAAGTGACTTTCGAGGGATAATTAAATCCTATCAAGATGGTGCAATAGTTCATTTTCAAAGACAGTTTGATTTAATTTCAATTACTGAAAATTTTTATGGGTTACTTTAATAGTCTTTTTTAATATACATGGGGCTATGAGATGCTTGGGTTATATATATATATTTTTAAAAAGTATTTATCTTCCTAATTTCAGCCAGTTGTTTTTTAGGCCTGAATGAGTTCTAGAGTTAGTCAGGAAGTGTCAAAATTTTACCAGCCTATTAAAAGTGGGTGATGATTTCATTTTTCTGTATGAGCATAAAGGAAATGCATGCAGATCTCTTTATAATTGTAATTCAGTTCAGGTTTTATCATATCAGTGCAATGTAATCAGGGTTATGGAAATCTCTGTTTACTGTTAATTATGCACCATACATGTGCACACAGCAACACACAGTCTTCCAAATATGTTTGAATCTTGTCAAACACTTTAGTCCCTAACTTCTGTTGTAAGACTGTCACGTCTGTGCTTGTTTTAACATATGGTGCTTACAATGAATAATTTTATAGGAAGAGCACATAATGAAGTGACAAGAGTTCAGGGTGATAAAGACCAGGGATGTGTGAAGAATTTCGGGAAGACCATAAGAAGCTGAGTGTTAAAAGGCATGTACAGCTCAATGTAGATCAATATGGAGTGATGGACATGGGGATAAATTTTAATGCCAAAACAAGATGTGATGGATTCTGTGTCGACCATCATCACTTTGCAAGTAGATCTCAGGGTTAAAATAGATCATTCTGTGAAATTCTGTGGTGCTCCATTGGGTGCAAAAATCAAAACAAATATTAGAAATTATTAGAAAATTAACAAACTAAACAGACAATATGAGTTGATTCAACTCTATGAATCCTTCGTGGGCCAGAACTGTAAATACTTTGTGTTCTGGTCTGCCTATTTCAAAATGGTCCTAAAGGGTTTAGAGGAAAAAGGTTTTATCAGGAGGATGGAAAAGCAACCTTATGAGGAGCAAACAAATGGGCTTGAAGTCTTCAATCTGTTCACTGTCTCTGAAGTATATAAAATGAGCAGCTAAAAAGATACAGAGCTTAAAATAGTATGGAGATTGTTACAAACTCAGTAACAGATTGTTATAAACACAGTATTAGACATCAAAAAGAAATTAAAGCAATCTAAAACAGGCCACTGTGATTAAAACCAAAATCCATCAGAAGTGTAAAAGTATTTCTGGACTAGTATCTGCTGCATAAAACCTTAAATCATCTTTGGTAAAGAAGAAGTATAAGGTGACAAATGCAATGCTGGGGAGTTTTGGGAAAATGTTGTGCATAGGCCAGTAAGTGTGTTTTTTATATTGAAAAATAAGTCAGGCATTTAAAAAATGTAGAGTTAAATATGTGTTATTGGAACTTTGGAAGAGTTAGTGCAGTTTTTCTAGGTGCTTGTTTAATTTATTCATTAAGCATTTTTGCCTAATGCTTTGAAATATTCAACAACTGTGTGTATTGATTTAATCCTGGTTGTCAAAAGCTTTTGTTAAGATTCATGCCAGGAGATTTAAAGTGGCTGGCTTGTCTTGAGATAAGAGAAAGATTTCTTGTAGTTTAGTAATGGATTAGCAAACAGAAAACAATATTGAGAAGTAATTTATGAGCTTAGAGTCGAAGTAAAGATGCTTGTGGTCCCACAGACAGATGTTCAGTACATTTATCAAAGATAAATACAGAATACGATGATGCATTTTGTTTAAATGTATTTAGGATTTTCAAAATTGTTTGACTATTGATAATTAAAGAATTTGAGTTTCTGACATGTAAGGAGAGACTGAGAGATTCAGCCTGAAAAGGAGAGAAGGGTTAGGAGGATCTTTTCCAGTGTATTAGTGGGAAAAAAAAACCACTCCTTTTTTTTTTTTTTTTTTTTTTTTTTTTTACATTGTGGGTGTTCAAATACTGGCACAGGCTGCTGAGAAAGGTTGAGGAGTCTCCATCCCTGGAAACACCTGGGATCTGACTGGACATAGTCCTGGGCGACCAATTGTAGCAGAGGGTGGGACTGGGAGGTGTCCAGAGATGCCTTGTGAAATCTTAACTACTATGAAGAATAGGAAATAATCTCCCAATAGTGGATGACTGTGCTATGAAGGGATGGATAAATACAGAGTGTTAGTAAATGCAAATACAGAATATGAGAAAAAACAGCCACACCTATGTATTTACAGGAATAGGACCTAAATTAACTGCTAGTCAAAGAGTTAAATAAATATTGTGATTTACTGTTGAAAGCTCAATGTACAACCTCATCGATATTTCATGCCAGTCATAAAGGCAAATAAAATTATATTACTGAGCAGGAAAGGAGATGAAAACAGGGCAGAAAGCGTCTCTCTTCCTTTATAGAAACCATTGGATCATCCTGTTGGGCATACTCAAAAGGAGTCTGGTTGAACTGGAAAAAACTAAAGGGTGATGGTTAGGAGTAGTGGATGGCTTTGTACAAGGTGGGGCGCAGAACAAACATCCTTGTGCTTCCAAACAGATGACTGAGGTGTGATCATACAGTTATGAATGGTGTAGAAAGTGAAGGAAAAGAGATCATTCCCAGTATTATTGTACACCAAGTAGAGAACATCCAACAAAATAAAAAATACAACAACAAACAAGCTACTGAAGAACAACCTTTTAGGCATAATTAGGTGTGTCATTAAATCACAGAGCCTGCTGTCCCAGGACTCTTTGGCAGTCAAGCTCTTGAATGAACTGAAAGTGCAATTAGGTGAAGTAGCACTTGCCATGTTCATTGAGAGGCCATGTGTGACCTTGGGTTCAGGAAATCTCTGAAACTTCCTGCTTCTGGGAGGGTGTATTAGAGAAAATCACTCCTAGACTTACTGCTGTCGTGTCTTTTCTTTAAGTATCTGCTACAGGTTATTGTTGGAAAGAGGGCACTTGTCTAGATGTATCTTGGGTTTGGTGAACAGGGTTGTTCTTAACCTCTTGTTGGAACGGGTGGGTAGCTGAAACCTAAGTCAATAATGATGATTTCTTTTCTCTTTGCAAATCAACATTCTCCCCCTTGCTCATTTTTTGCTTCTTTTCTCAAAGGATCACTTACAACAATATTTTCACCTTTCATGTAAGGAAAGCATGTATTTAATTGTGACTGTTGCGTGATGAACTCAATGACAAAAGATGTGTGGTATCTCTAGACACAAGGAAGTTTATATCATGTTTAGAATTTATTTTTTATAGCTGGTCACATCCTTATACCTATTATAGAAATCCATGCCTTAAATGTTTTACATATGAGATGCAAGATCAATATTCTTTTTATTGAAGATTTTACAAATTCCTTTAAAGGAAACCTTACAAATTCCTTAAAAACCTGCTCATATTGTATTGAGTTCAAATTTCTCATCCTTGGAGATTTTGGGGGCAGTTATTCCTCTCTTTTAGGCATGTTCTATTTTTTGTGTACACTCATAAAATCATAATCTTCCTAACACCAGCTGATAGGATTTTTTTTTCCTCTTGAGGCATTGGGTGCCCTCATAAGCCCTGTCTTCAGGCTAGGGCTTCAAAGAAATCAGTTCCCCTTTGATCACAATGAGGATTATGCTACTCTGAGGAGGCATCTTGATTCAAATTTCCATTTAGAAACTTTTATATTCTGTTGCATAAAGGCATCTAACAATTATCCTTTGCAATTCCTTAATCAGATGGTATAGACTTATACAGAATTGATTACTGTACCGCCAAGCTTTTCCTGGCAGACACGTAAGAGTTTGTGGGCACCACTTCTGAACTTGGGTGGCTCAAAGTCAGCAGAGGGAGCAGAGGGAAGGGACATGCTGCACACCCTGGAAAGCAATCCATTGTTTCAGGGAGTAACTTATCTGTAATTGTGGCTCCACAGGTCGAGGGATGAGCATTATCTCAGGCTCCCCAGGCACTGGTGACTGATGGTCACACATGCCAGGGTGTGGGGCGTGTGGGGAGAGCTGGAGGCCATGTGCCTGCCCTGCCCCTGGGCAGCTCTCACTCCTGCCTTACCCCTGGGGCTCCCTGCTCTGTGTTTACCACAGGCTGAGGGGTGCATTGGGCACAAGGTGGCTCTCAGGCTCCAAGCTGGAGGGGTCAGGTCCTTCTCTTGACACCATGTTCTGGTTGTTTTGAATCTTCTTGATGTTCATCTCCAAAAGTTTTTTATTTGTCTTCATTTTGTGCTATCTTACTGAAAGTGAAGAAATTTTTCCCTTGACATGCTGAAGTAAGGAAGAGCTTTTTGGATTTGTGGGTTTATTCTCTCCAGGCAACCTTAAGCTTTTCAGGCTCTATTGTTGATCAAAGACTGTTTTAATTTATTTATAATGTCCTGGAGTACATTTCCTTGAAACATCAAGATTGCAAATTCTTAGTTTTGCAAAACACCGTTTGGAAAAGCTCTTACTTTCTTTATCAGGATTAATTTTGTATATAAATTCAGTGTGTGAGTGGCAAATACTCTTTTGAAGAGATAGTTGCATTCAAAGAAATTAAAAATATAGTATAAAAAATACATATAGATGTAACAGAACCCCTTAATTAGCAGTAATGTGCTTTTAGCCCATACAGGCTTTCTAAGGTCTGTGCTTTTTTTCAGCCTTGTTCAGACTGAGCAATCTCTGTGACAATTTTGTTGAAATTTCTGAAATAACTTCCAGAGCTAGGATCTACTTAAGTGACTGAGATGACAGAGCCTGACATTTAGGAAAAGATCCAAATTCTATTGGTACTGATAAGAATTTTAGTATGTACTTCTCTGGTGGCTTCATATCAACTTGCTTTGACTTGTGATGTTTCTGGAAGTAAATGTTGAAGAGATGAGTACATTTCTTTGACTAAAAGTTGTATTTAAATATGTTGTCCTTTTTTTCAGTATTTTATTAAGAACTATAATTTTTATGCCATTGAAATGATATCTGATTTTATACGGGTGCATCTGTTTACAATGAATTTATTTCTTTATATTATTAGGGATTTTTCAGAATTGATTATAGTCAGTGTTGTTATTGAATAAGTCTCACCCAAAATTCTTCACTATTTGTGGATTAAGTGGAAAAAAACCCATCAGGTAGGGCACTGAACTGCTTGCATAAACAGTTCTTGAGAAAACTATATCTATTTTGAGTTCCCAGTAGACATTTTAAATTAGCATGAAAAGCAAGATTATTATGGTTTTGGGTACTTTGATGATCTAAGCTCCCAAGACAATGAATCCCTTGTTCTCAAAGCTTTTTCTAAGATTCCCTCACTGCATAAAATACATGATCATCTCTCTTCCCTTTCTTACCCTCCCTTCAAACCATTTGAATTCAGAGTAGGCAGATCTTATGCTACAGATGCTATAACACTTAAAATGGATAAATTCTAGTATATGGAACACATGGAAATTATAGTGAATCATTGAAAAAATGTCCAGCCAGAGGATCAGTTTGTGTATCAAAAATTTTTTTAAAGAATCATTACAAATATGATACTGAGGATTTAAACCAGCTGACAGCAGTAAGAATTTGACCTTGGTCTAGTAAACCATCCTGAATTTATGGTGCTGTACATCTGCTCAGTGCACTTGAAGGTTGTGCCCTTTAGTGACCCAACTTCATCAAGAAGGTGCAGATTAGTTTTGATTTTTCCCAACCCAAAGCTGACTGTGTTAGCTTAGTGACTTAAAAAGCATTTTTAAAAAAACATTTTTAATAATTAATAAAGCACTTAAAAGGAGGTTGATCTTTTTGATGCCTACCACTCACTTTGCTTAGAAGATCCCAGAAGGATGTGCTAGAAGGGAAGCAGTGCAAAAGTGCAATGTCCTTTTCCTCGCTCCCTTTGGCAAAGAGGTGCTGATCTCCTTAACCTAACTCAGAAGCCTACATTAGCCTCCCAGTTTCATGGTATGCATCCTTCTGATCGAAGTGCCTTTGAACTTTTTCTAAAGATTTTGGTCATTTGTTCAATGTCTTTATTCTTTCTTGCAGTATTTTCTTTGAAAGAAGGATTTTGAAAACCTCTAATATTGTGGCAGTTTTCACTGAAGCTATTTCAATTTTGCAATACTCCAGCCTTCAGCATCTGGTTTTCAAACTCTGTTGGATCAGGCTGGAAACAGACATCTGAAGTGACTGTTTAGCAAAATAATAATTTTTTTCCCAGTGGTCTAGAGTGAAAAATATGCAAATCTAAATAAAATGAGCTCATTTGGAAGGCACTGAGCTTTAATGAATAACCATTTATATAACAGCAAAATAAAGCAAATTAAAATTTGTTGTGAACACAAGCTCTTTTAAAAGAACAAATTAAATGAACATACTGAGAGTTATATCATGACACTGGAGGCTTTAATAAGCCAGATCTCTGCATGAGAGGTGCTGAATAAAAGAGGAATCAAATAAGATGTTCACAGAATTGGCACACAAGTGTTCTTATTTCTAGCAGCCTATCCAGCCTAATAAATAACAACACTCTGAGTTTGAAATCCTACTTTAGTACATTACTTGAGATGAAACAGGGAGGTAAATTAATCTGTTGCCCATAAAACCTGTGCACAAATTTCCCCAGAAATGGCAGAGTTTCACTGGAGGGTTTGTTTGTGGGTGCTGCATCTATATCTGGAAATTAGCATCAAACTGAATGTTTTTCTTTTCTACAAGGCTGGATATTTTAAAGGCAGAAAAACAGCAAGAGGAAAATATTGCAAATATCTGCTTTGTTGTTCTGGGTCTTCCTTCCTTCCTTCCTTCCTTCCTTCCTTCCTTCCTTCCTTCCTTCCTTCCTTCCTTCCTTCCTTCCTTCCTTCCTAGTCCATAGTTAATGGAATTTATAGACAGCAGTTGTACACCTGTATGAATCTATATTTTATGTGAGAATTATTTTCTCTCCAGTATATGGAATGCTAAGCGTATTAATTTGGCTAAATTTATGTAAATGTTGGGTTTTCTTGCATATCATGAAAACAAAGATGTGTTTCAAGTCCTTTTTCACAAGTAAATACAAGCATGTACCTGCTAATGTGAACAGGGGGCTGAACCAGACACCTCCTGAAGTCTCTTCCAACTTCATTTTATTTTGTGGTGCTGTGAAAGTAAGAACAGGATACTTGCAGTCTGGCACCAAAAAAAAATCTTTACAGAAAGTTTGGCAGAGTTTTATATAATAAGGAAAATAGGCAGCTTCGTGAAATTCATAAGAGATAACAGTATTGTTATCCAATTTAGATAATAAACAGTGGGTATTTTGATGTTCCATGCTATGGAAAATATTTTGATGGATAAATTGAATGTTAATTTTAAAAATTCAGCTTGTTTTAATTCCTATATCTCTCGTGCTTATGTTTTTTTCCTTTGACGTGTTATAAAAAAATTGCCAAACAAATGTCAGACAATTAGTAACCACCCACCTAAGCTGAATGGTACAAAAGACATTTATGTGATGCCTAATTACATTTTATCTTAGCACTAATAAATCCTCTTATGAGCATTTGAGACAGGGTAGTCAGGACTTTCCTCCAGCTGTGGAAGTCTTCATTTTGGAAAAAGAGCAAGGGGAAATCTGCTCTAACCTGTAGTGAAGTTTTTGCCCAATCTGGATGTGATACAATTCACTTGTCTCACAGACTCAAATCTCAAGTCTGCTGGTCCATTAGATAGTTGTATTTTATATGAATAAATGAGATAAACTGGCAGAACTTGTGGAAATCACAGTGCATTTGTGCAGCCCTCTTTGAAAGCCTCTGCAGCACACCTTTCCGCCTAAAACTTCACACTGGTTCTACACTGTGGTTGTCACTTCATAGGTGCCAGTCCTTAAATTGATTGCATTGCTAATTTTTCATTTTTTGTCCTTTAACAGCTGGAAACAGTGAAAGTGATGGCCAAGAAGCGGTGAGGAAAATAAAAGAAGAAACTTTGACTGGAAAAGGTACCATATGATGTAATTTCCTTTAAGAAACCACTTTTCCTCTCTTTTTGCTGTCATCTCCTTTTATATGAGGATCCCTTGCGTAATGCTAAATTTATTTTTTTTTTTTAATTTGGGGCACTGGAACAGGTTGCCCAGAGCAGTTGTAGATGCCTCCTCCCTGGAAGTGTTCAGGGCCAGATTGGATGGAGCTCTGAGCAAACTGCGGAAGGTGGAGTGGAAGGTGTCCCTGCCCATGGCAGGAGGTTTGGAACTAGATGCTCTTTAAGGTCCTTTTTTCCCAAATGGTTATGTGATTCTATGAACTGAATTTCAGAAATAAATCTGACTCAGGGGTAAAATGCATAGGGTATTTCTTAAACAATGTTTTCAGCCTGGTTTGACTTTACTGTTTGTCATTGAAAAAGAGTTGCCTGCAACTTACAGTCTGCCTGAGTATTTGTATGTGTATGATTTAATAGATGGGAAAAATTCAGAATACCAGTAATTTTTGCTAAAGGGTGGATGACAGCAGGTAAGAGTGTGTGCTCTTTTACTTTGCTTGTTTTAGGAGCTGACAGGTTTTTTAAAGATCAAGGCTGCTTGATTGGGTCGTTTGACAATGTTAAGAGCTTATAATACTTCACAAATAAAACCATTTTCTTAAATATAAATAGACCTTTCATATCAAACCTAAATTCCTATCTTTCTGTGATTCTTCTCTTATTTCCTTTAGATAGATCATCCTTCCTGGTGATCTATCATGTTTGTAGAGGCATAAGGACAGCATAGCTTGATAACTAAGAGAAAAGGCATGTTCCACACTACCTGCTCTGTGATTGCCATTTGCAGTTTGTGGTGGAGGTTAGTGCAGCTCACATTTTTGTCCCTGGGTGTCACTGGGCGTAGTTCCTAATGGTGCATGATGATTCATTCCTGCCACTTTGACGCATAATTTCTTGGCAAAATTATAGAGCAGTGTTGCTAGTCCAAACTATTTGGGATCTTCATGGCTTCTTCTGAGATCTGATTCTGTTTTTGTACCATAATTACTGTTATGATGATCAAAATACATGTTAATTATTGTTTTAAAAAACCCTTTCATTATGATTTATCTTTTGGCTTAAATAAATGTGCATCCATTATAGCCTCAGGATACATATATACTAGTTAAAAGCATCATAAATTAAGGCATAGTTAGAAGGATCATAAAAGGAAAAAGGTAATTATTACATCATTAAAGTCCTTTGCTGGAAGTTTCTGTGCAGAGACCAAAACCAGTTGGAATTAACAATGTCATGTGACTTGCATGAATCTGAATAAACCAGGGTCTGTGTTATTTTCTCCCTCTGTGTGATCACAGGCTTTTCTAGCACTCCAGTCCTTCTTGCTTTTTCTAGGTAAAGTCAGTTATAGCCCTCAGTTATAAACTGTTAAGACAAAGATGTCAGTTTGAGGAAGCTGAAAGTGTATTTAAAGTCAATTGAAGTTCTTCCTCACTGTAATTATTTTAACTGAGGTTTAAGTAATCTCAGGCCTCGATTGGTTTGGCCTAAAAATAAATTGGAAGAGTATTGTCTTTTCGAAATTTCTCACTGATTGAGGAAAATTTGTATTTAAAAGTGCAATGTCCTGTGCAAAAGACTTGTTCAGAACTGAGAGCACTCCTGTGTCTCTGTTTATCAATGAATCTGCACTTTGCTTTTATAGTGTGTGTAGATACTGTGATGTGTCCTTGGTTGGCTAGATGATGCTTGTATCCAAACCAAAACACTGAGACAGGGCTGTGCAAGGGTATTACCTTTTCAAAAGCTGCAGTTCAAGATCTGTTTAGTCACTGCATAAAAACATTATTGGTTGTCTTGACCCTTTCCTCCTGCTTTTCCTTTGAGCATTTTTCATGGCCCATATGAAAACACTGCTTTACAGAAACTGCTCCCATCAGGAACATCAGCCTCTTGAAGGAGAACTACTCAAAGTAGTATTTGTGGGCAGCCAGTGTGGTCAAGGATTGCCCATAATATAGCTCTTATGGACAAACAACATGAGTGGATGCCATCAGTTTGTTATCCAGATCTCAGATTCCTTAGAACGAAGAAAATCTCCTTGCTTTTTATCAGGTTAGACAGCAAAAGGGAGCAAAAGACCTTGTCCTCTCCTTGTTGCCTGGCTGAGCCATACATAGCACAATCATCCCCAGAGACAGCTCTGGGAAAATGCCAGGCTTATTGAATGCAAGTAATTACAATGTTTTTAAGGCACTGTCATCCTTCTCTGTCTTGGCCTTGTCTGTCTGGGGCTCTGTCTGATATCTAAGGGTAAGTAGTTTTACTTGACATAATCTATACTTACTTCTGGGACAAGCGAGATTCAAAGCATGTACATAAGTAATTCCTATGAAGCAGCTGAGGAGCAATAATGTGCTAGCATTGCAGAGGAGGATAAAGGATAGTAATAAAAACGGCTATGCATGCAGGTGATGGGTTTTGGTTGTTTTTTTATTGTTTTGTTTTTTTGTAAAAGCATGGCAAGACATGAAGGGATGGACAAAACTTCTGAATACAGGGAGTCAGAGAGCCTGGTTTCCCACCCTGAAGGCATGGAAAGCAGAGCCAATGACAAAAGAGAGTACAGAACTGGAGAGGAGAGCAGTTGCAGCCATTTGCTACAAAGCAGTGATGCTAAAGGACTCAGAAAATCTGAACAACGTAGCACTTCATCTCTTCCCTCCACCCACCCCTTATCCTGGGGCTGCATCAGAAACCTTCTTGGTTCCTCTCCCTGCTGATTCCAGACTGTTCAAGTGTCTTCCTTGGTTTTGGGTCTCTGTTCTGAGTAACCTATTTCAAAGTGTAAAGAGGGAGGATGTACATGGGCAGTTGAGAGGAAGTAAATAAGCTACAAGTCCTTGGGGCATGATAGACCCAGTCAGCTGAACCGTCAGAACCTCCTCCATGATAAAGAAATCCCAGCCCTCAGATACCCAGAACAGGCCAGAAGTAGTGCTGCATTGTCATTAAAATTCTCTCACCGGCGCTATTTCCAAAAGACCAAGGGCAACACATTGCTACAGCATGAATCATAAAGCTGGGAGAAGCCAGGATGGTGTGGACGTTTATCTTGCTTCCATTTGTTAAATTGGGAACTTGTGTTGTTAATAGTGGCAATTATATGGCTGGGAAAATTGTTGATGGCTCGGGATTGCCACAGAGATATTCTAATTGGATAAATCTCTGTAATTTGCACATAGGGCGTGTCTCTGTTAGTGTGTTCATTAGTTAGATCAATTGGGTGCTTTTCAGGCAACCCTCAGCTCCTGGCTGCTTGCTGAGCACAGGTTCCTATCAGGAAGGGCACCGCAGGTCCTGTCCTGGATTCCCTCTGGACAGAACTAGCCTGAGAGGTGAGTTGCAGCAGTAACAGAGCAGTTCTGCATGGGAGCAAACTTCAGAGTTTATCTGAGCCTTCCACAGACATAGGCAAGTGCCTATGTCAGGCGCTCAGCACAAAATGAGCTCCAGAAATGGACTTATATTGATCCAAACTGCTTGGTAGTGCAGCTGTAAGCACAGTTTCCAGTGGTGAACAAACTTAATTGAGCTGAGGAAATGGGAAGTTTCTGTGATAAAGTAAACTCTCAGTGGTACTGAAGAAGAATCTCTCAATTTACATAACAGAGTTATATCTCCTGACTCAGTTACCCTCAGCTTATGTCTCTGCAAATCAAAGCTGGTTTTAGCCTGATGATTACAAACATACAAATATTGGAAACTCATATATAAACATGAATGAAAGCTTCGTTCATTCCAGCAAAGGTTCATGAATGCCGATGGAATCAGCAATTAGCAAAACTTTATGCATAAATATCACATAGCTACAGTACCAGGGGAAGGCTCTCACATCCAGAGATTGGAGTTGCAACTAGAGTCAAAGGAGAAAAAAATTATCATTGAGTGAGAAAAGAGGGTGTAAAAGTCATATTAAGCGTAGACCTCTTCAAAAGGAGAAGCCTGTGTTTAATCTCACCCAACATTTTTGCAGCAATTTAAATAAAACCACAATTATAAAACTACCAGCTAAATTCAAAGCCTTCATGAAACTTCCATTTGAAGTCAGGTGAGAAAGGAAGAAGGGACTTTCTCCCTCAGTGCCAGAGGAATGCAGAGGTTAGCACAGTGGCAGCCAAACTGTGTCATTTACAGTCTGACCCACATCAAGACAGCGTGGGCCAAATAGTAGAATGAATTGTCTTAAAAAAATTCGCGTGCATTTAACAAGCCTGGCTTTTCCCAGAGCTTTCTCTAGAGATGTTTATGCTACATGTGGCTCAGCCAGGGAATAAGGAGATGATAAAGTCTCTTGCTCCCTTTTGAAGTATAACTTGCTAATAAAAAAGGAATTTTTCCTTTTTGTTAGAGACCTGAGATTGAAGAATTGCTGTGAAAGAAGATGGGTTAATATAGTTGTACCATGTGTAATTGCAGAATAACTCGTGGGTGGTTTCTCCACCAATGCTTGCTGTGTTAGGCACCATTTTTAACAGAGCAGTCCACCTTTTTCTGCTCCATACCAGAGAGTTCGTTGTTAGCTTTCCCTGCAGGTTAGAGGAAGTAATCTGCTGAGTTCCCATATTCACAAACTTTTAAAATTGGTGGTGGTATTCCCATCATGTTATCTGGAGTTGTCTTCAGCAAAGAGTTCAGTTCAGCAAGGACTGATGCCTTGTTAATATGTGCAAAAAAAGTCTGCCAGGACTATTTCTTTTGGATGGCATGCCAAAGGCATCATTATGGAAGTGATTGTCCAACCAGTCAAAAATAGTGGAAAATATTTGTGTTTGAGACATATCTTTTACAAGTGTGCATAAGCAGGTGTGAATTTATGCTTGCTTGTGTTACTTTTTTTTTTTTTTTGGTGGTGTTTTGAGTTGTAAAAGCGTCATGTCCTGGGCTTGTGGCTGGACCTGATGTGGTTACTTTGTCTCTTCTACCACATCCTATTGAAATATCCTTTCTCTACCACTGCTGATGCTGAGAGACCTGTAGGATTGGTTTAAAGAGCTTTCTGACAATGACAGCGCAGTTTCCACCTGCCTGGTTTCTGTTCTCGGGCTGGTGCATTATCTCCAGTATTGGCTTTGGCAGGTGAATGACTGCCCTCAGTTGGAGTTGGACAGCTGAACACCAGGCTTATGGGGACACCTTGAAAGCCAAGGTGGTGATGTGAATGGGAGCAGAGAAGTCTCAGTGTGACAGTGCTGCACTTTGCAGGACCCTGTGTGGAACTGCAGAGTTTTTCTGCTTTGTCATTTGATGAACCTTGCCTAAATATTAAGATTTATTTTCCTTTCTCATCTGAGGTTATACTAGGTATATTCAAGCCGTATGAACATATTTGGATATTGAAAAACATTGGATGTGTTGATATAGATTTGTGACTGGATCCTCTCCATGCAAAAGAATGGAAGACTCTTCTGGAGACCAAGAAAGTAATGAGAGCTGATACTTTTTATCTGTGCTCATAGCACTTAAATCTCTTATCCAATAAAGCTGGTGACTTTTTGCTTCATATTAAGCAGGGAAGATTTTAATCCACAGAAAGATGTCTCCAGAGCCCTCTGATAAAGTCACTTAGGTTAAAACTTTTCAAATCAATTGTCCTGCTTTTCTGTTTGTTTTACATAATTCTTTGATGCAAAACCATGGTTAAGTTTGTTAAGCCTGTTTGCTTATGTCTTTTCTTGCTCTCCTTTTGGCTTCCAGTGTAACATGATAGAAGATTTCCCCTCTCAGTTCTTATAGGTACTTAAAACAATAGAGAACCCCCTATTTTTTGTGTTTCTTAAAACACTTTGGAAATTGAGTGGTCATTTAACAGTGTGGCAAATCAGAAATTAAGAGCAATATGAATATGGTTCACATAGCTGAAGATGAGTTGCATATCTGGATGCTGAGATGGAGATAAAGTCTTTCAAATGTGAAATGTATTCATAATGCAGGCACAAGCTCTGCCTGTTGGTTTCCTGAATTCCCATTTCCATTGGAAATGTGAAACACATTTCATTAACAGGCTCTGCCACTAGGAAATGTGATTTTCTCTTATTTAAATTATCTCTAATTGAAACTTAGAGACAAAGAAGTGCACAGGTGTAGCTGTAGGCAGAATAACAAAGTCCCATCAGATGTCTTGAAATCATTTTCTGACTGTAAATCACCAAAGCTTTGTGTGACTAATGGCACCAAAGCTCTGAGGTTAGGATTTTGCTGATTGTGCTGCCCTACTGCAGGCAATCTGGAGAAAGGGAGTTTCAAATGAAAATTGCCTCTTCAAGGCTGGAAAAAGCTCCCATTTCAGACTTTCACAGGATTTTGATCCTCTTGTATGCACTTGTAGAGTCATGATGTTGTGCAGTGACTGAATAAAGGTGCTCCTGGGTTTGTCACATACTTTAATATGCCATTATTTTTTCCATCTCGATCAGTAGTTACAGGCAGGTTGTGTGAGCCATTTCTAGACCCTGTCTGTTTTCAAAAAAATTGCCAGCATATACTGAAAGACAAAGCCAAGAAAAAAGCAATTTGTGTTCTCTCTGGAATGCTTTCATATTTCTCTTCCAAGAACTACATTATATAGACCTATCTTCTGTGAGTTACATGTAGGGCTTTAGAAGTTAATTTGCTTATAACAAGTATAATATTTTATGTGGAAATATAATTGGCTTCTGTACTGGAGGCCCAGCTGCCAAGAGCATGGAGAACTTGTGGGCTGAAGTAAATGTGGGATAAGCAGAGCCTGTATGCTGTGTGAGCAACCTGCCAGGTATGAGCTGCACATCAAACAACAGATGCTGGTCAGCCTGTGTGTGCAGGCAGTGCCAGCATTTCCTTGTCTGCTCCATCCTTGCAGCAATATGGCAAAGCTCCAGGGGAAGAACTGCTAGAGAGGAGCCTCTGCACCTCCCAAGGACCAATGCCACTCTGCCCATGCTTGATTTGTTCTTCAAGGACTGTTTTTCAGTGGCACAGAATTGAAGCTCTGAATAGATGTCCCAGTTCTTAAACGAGTTATGAGCCAGGCTCTCCTCAGCAGTGCCCAGTGACAAGACCAGAGGCACTGGGAACAACCTAAAATGCAAGAAATTCCATTTAAAATTAGAAAAACTATGTGTTTTTATAATTTTTTAGCATAAGAGCTTTTGGTTATCAGCACACGTTGCCCAGAGAGTTTGTAGATTCTCTGTCTTGAGAGATACTCAAAGGCCATCTGAACACTGTCCTGGACAACCACCTCCAGAGGGCCCAGCATGAGAAGGGACTGTCTCCTTCCAGCCCCAGCCACCCTGTAACTCTGTATATCTAGCACTTTTTAGCTGCCAAACCCACATGAAACCCTGTCTGCTTTGTGTGTCCAGACTTGAATATGGGTACTGTAACTACACAGCTTCAGGGCCTTCCAGACACTGTGTCAGTGTTCATACAGTGCCAATATTAAGATTGAAGTGCATATAGTGATAGGAATAGCAATAATTTGACCAGAATGCAGTCTTGGGAAGCAGATATTTGAAAAGAACTTCATAGCAGTGTAAAAAAATCACATCTATTCAAGTAAAAAAAAATATTCTGTGGAAAAAAAGGAAAGAAATGCTGATATTTAGTGTAAGAATGACTCTGAAGCAGCTTCCTTTCTTGTTTCTTTTGGTTTTTTGGATTTTGGTTTGTTTTATTGTTGTTGCTGTTGTTGTTTTTGCTGCTGTTGATTGGGGTCTTTTGTTTGGTTGGTTTTGTTTTGTTCTTGATTTTTGTTTGTCTTTATTTTCAATTTTTGTGCAGGGCAAAGACTATTTTTTTTTTTTTGTTGTTGTTAAGACTTAAGTTTTAAAATACAGTTTTCAAATTTAATGTGTTCAAGATTACATGATGTGTATCATCTCTGCCACATTTTCATCATTTGACTGTAAATTATCATGCTCATGTACACTTTGAAACCCTTCTTAGCCAAAAGTCTTGCAGAAAGTGTCTAATGCCAGCATTTTTAATGGTCTTTTTTGATACCTGGTGCTAGAAATCCTTGCTTATAAGAAGAAAAGTAAATATTCCTAAGGATATTTATAGGCTCTTCAATTAAGCCAAGGATATAACATGATACTCATTACAAGCCTAATAATCATGTCTCAGTTTGGATTTCTCTTCGTATATTGAGGCACTGTTTCTGCACAAGGTGATGTGGACTGTTTCCACCACCTGATTAATTTCCCCAAGATAATGCTCGGCTATGTTTCATTCCTTATTTGATTTTAGCATTATGTCTGCCACTGACTTCTCTTACCAAGATTACTGTTGACTTCAGGCTGCTTGGCAGGAGTGGCTCTTCACAACTGATGTGACTTGAGGAGACAAAATAAATCAAATCATCTTTCCAGCATTTACTTTGACCTAGTTGAAAAATAATCCTTGCCAGTGTTTTAGCTCCCAAGCATGAAAAACGTGGGCCTGTGGTTGGAGAGAGATCTCCATGGCTCTGGGCAAGATTTGCTGTTGTTCTGCATTTCCCCTCATTTTACTCCAATCTCACTCATGCTCACTTGTGCTTTTTTAAGAAGTAATTTACAACAACTAAGCTTCCTGGAACATGGATCTCATTTAAATGATGCACTGTCTGTACTTCTGACTCTTTAAAAATTTGATGGCATATCAGAGGGAAATGAAAGGAAGGAAAAATAATATAAGGCAAAAAGCAATTTCTCCTTTTCAAAACTTTGTCATGGCAGTTGGGGGCTTCTGAACTGGAGGTTTGTAATAAGTTAATTTTCCAACCTAAAATGTTGCAGGCTTTCTTCCAGCTTACACTCAACACTTGAAAGTCAGTCCATGCAAAAATTCCATGGTCCTAGTTGGAACAATTTTTTGTGAAGACAGAATTTTTCCAAGAGATATGTCTGTTTAAATGGGAGTATTTATTGGCAAAAGAGAGAAAGAAACACTTTTACACTCATATCTACAAAATAACACAGAGAAAGTGCAGAATCTCTGTAGAAGGGATTAACTTGAAAAGTAGCAGTTTGTGTTCAGCCCAATCCAGATCAAAGGCTTTTCATCCCAACTGTGTTTCTTATGTTCCAGACTGCTGTACTATAGACGACAATCTTTGGTTTAGAATGTAGACCTTTAAATCTTCTTGAATTAATAAACTTCAGCTTATCAATGCTTTGTGTTGATTTGCAAATGCACACTATGATTGATTTGGGTTTTTTTAATAAGAAAGTTTTTTTCAAAAGTTTGTTTAAAAAACATATTTTGTTTAAAATGGAAATATCCCGTGCAAAACACTTTTGTGTGAGTCTGAGCCCTCTTTCCATCAGTCTATCTGGGGTTTTTTTTTTGTTTTTTTTTTTTTTTCTTTGAGCTGATGCAAAAATTAATTGTTCTGTCCCTTCCCAAGTGAAATCTTCAAATGGGATTTCCTTCCAGATTTTGTTTCTGAAAGTAGAAGACAAAGCACATCTCCACTGCCATGAACACCTATACTTTGAAGCACTAGTTATAGATAATAGATGGAGATGTCAAAAAATGTGCTTATTTGGGACAGAACAAGGCTGATGTACTGAGCAGCTCTCCTGAGAATCTAAGGCTCTTCCTTCAGTTAAGATAATCTCAAGTGGCTGGAAGAAGACTGCTATATTAGAAGATACATGAAACAACTTTTTAGTCTGGAATCATAATACTGTAGTTCCCTTGACTACCAATGATATATAATATATTGTGTTTGCCTCTCCAGGTGCCCTTTCAGTCAGCCCTACAGACAGAAGAGACAGAATATTGTTTGTCTGTTTGTTTGTTTTTAATTTGCTTGAGTCATACCTCTAGAAAACATGACGTGCTAGTCGGAAGGCAGTACCCATTTCTGTGCTTCCACCCAGCAGGAGAAAATAGTATGTTTGCCCTTGCTTGCAAAAGAGGACAATTTGTTGTATCCAATTAACCTTTTCTTCATCTCAGCGCAATCAGAATTAGAGCATTTAGGGCCGTGTTTGCATGGATAGGTGAGCCCTGGGCCCCAGGGTGTGTGTGCCTGTGGAGATGGGCAGGACCCGTGGCTGCAGCAGCGCTGGGGAGATGACACGCTGAGCTGAGATGTCCCTCACCCCCTCTGAGCTCTGGGCTCTGCCTCTGTCTCCCTGTCCAGGCAGAGCCCGGCCTCTCAGCCTTGTGCAGGGGGAGCACAGTCTGCAGAGGAGACTGAGATAGAGATCTTAGTAGGTTTTGTTTTCTTTAGATGACAAAGAGCTCCTCAGGTAATGTAAATTGCTAGTGGCAAAGGTAATTTTTCAAGGGTAGTCCAGAAATACCATTCTTAGGCTGTGTGAAAATTTAGCATCTATATCCTTAGTCTCTTAAATTTAATTTTTACTTTATTTTCTAAAGATAATGTTTTTAAACGAAGCCATTCTTTTGTGCTTCCAAAGTGTTTCCTTGGGGGTTATTTTTCAGAAGCTGGATGCAAAATGGCTAATCCCTCATTTCAGCTGGAAAAGTGCTACCTGCTAGCCTGTTTTAGGGATTTGTAAGGCAGTAAAATGAGGACAGAACAGGGGATTTAATTAATTTATTTCAGCCTACAGTAAGAAGATCATGCTCTGGGGAGTTTGGGTCTGTCATGGGGGACAGGTGTGTAAGGAGAGGGTGGGGGCTGGAAGGAAACTGTGGCTGTGGGTCCCAGCCTGGGTCTGTTCTCTGCAGCTTGAGGAGGAAAGGACCTAGGTGGTGCTTTCCCTGCTGTCTGGCTCCACGGAACCTTTCCACAAGCTGCCATTGCAGCAACCTTTTAAAACACACCATCTTCTGGTGCTAAAAATTAGTGATGTTTTTCCTCCAGTTCCTTTTTAGCACCAGGTGGGATTGTATGTCACTGATGATATAAAGAGTATTCTGTCTCAGAGGGATGGTATAAATTTATACTACCAGCACTAAATTATTCTTTTACTTGAAAAATAGATTTTTTTACTGACCTTTTTATTTTAAAAAACATTTTTAAAATAATTTCTCTTTTTTTGCAGGCTAATTTCAGATTTTGCAGATTCATTTTGGTTAATATTTTTTTAATATAGCCTAGCCTTTGAGTTAAATAAAAATTAGCCTTCTACTGCAATGGATGCTATAAAAAGGAATATGTACCAATGTGTTCAAAGAGCAACTGAATCAGACATATAAAATGGGAGAAAAATGGGTGAAAAAAGGAAAACAGATAAGAGAATGATACAAGAAAAAAAAAAAAAACCACAACATGAATTCCACATTTCATGTTCCGTTTTCTTTTTGAATGATCATATTTTTTAATTTAGTTTTAAATTTAATCCAAAATAGACAGTTAAGACACTAATGTGCATATTGATAAGCAAAACAAAATGGAGAGATACTAAAGGCTGAGAGGAAAGGGAGACTAAGGAGAAAACCAACACAAGTAGTAGGCAAGGATGAAGAAGCATGTGAAAACAGAGAGAAAGAAGAACCTGGAAAGAGGTTGCTGCCACAGGAACTTGAAGGAGCATAAGATCATATCCAGAAAATATGTGCAGGGGTTGACTGTTTAGTGTTTATGCTAAGCAGACTTTTGAGTAGATGGTCCCTGAATAAAGAATAGGAGTTGCTCCATAGTTCAGGATTTTATTGTTGGAAGTTGTATTTACTACACTAAGGTATTAGAGAAACTGCACTAAGATGTTTGAGTCATGTCCTGGTCAGCAGTGACAGAGCTTTCACAGCTGTACCTGCTTGCAGGGATGAGCTGGGTTGGCACAGTGCACACAAGGTTTGTTTAACTCCCCAGGCAGGATGTGTGAGGCTACAGGCTTTATTCTATCCCTCCGCTTGCATATTCCCCCCTAATGCTCCATCCAGGAAAATTGTGTGCTTTCCTTTCCATTCTGTATACTTAACTTTCCTTGTCTTCTCTGAAGATCTTCCAAAGTGTTCAGCATTCTTGGCACATTTGTATTTCCATCTCTATCTCTGTTTTTCCTTTCTCTTTACCTCACTTTTTCTGTCCTTTCTTTACTCTACCTCTCTTTTTCCATCTTTCTTAAAATAAAAAAACCAAAAAACCCCCCAAAAAAACCGCAGAATGGAAAATACAGCTTTGTAACAAATATCTGCCTGTTTCAATTATGTTTAAGATAGTACTCATGCACTCATAGGAGCTGCTTTGCATTCTGTGCTTTGCATACTGCGAGCTAGCATTACATATCAATGGTAACAACATGTAGTTTTATTGTGCTTTTTCATTTTAATTTTTAAAAATTATCCCATATTAATGGTGCTTGTACAGTCAGAAAAATTGCACATTTTTAAATGGAACAATGTGATTTGCTCTTCTCCATATTTTTTCCACTATGCTAAGTTTTTTTTAGTTTCTCTTTGGCTGGCTTCTGAGATGGAGACATCCTGCTGCCCAACCAGGAAAAACAAGGTTCTTCATTGATTTTATATAGGTTTGGAAGAGTACACATGAATGATATGGATTGCATGATATCTTTTCTCTGGAAACTATTCTGTTGAATTAGTTTCAAAGCTGTCAAATTTAAAAAAAACATGGAGTAAGAGTGACATGTTATGTCCAGTGGCTGTTTTTGTCCTAGGAAGAGGTATCATGATAGCCTTGGGAAAAGCCTGAAAGATAACTTCCATTATTATTCAACGGAAAAGCAGAAAAGAGTGCCTGAATCATTAAGCTAATTTTCTCTGAAGGGCATGAAATAGCTATTGATAGGTTTTCCTCTCTTGTGTTCTTGCCGTCTTCATCTCAATGGCTCCCTGGCATCTCCATTCCCACTGAACCATCCCTCTGTCCTTTTCCCAAACCTATCTTCTTAAGCCTTTCTGGCTTCCTTTTTTTATACCTTGGACCTACAAATTCTGAGTTTGGCTGCCAAAGGCAAGGCAGAAATAGGTATCAGTGGGCAGACACAGAAATTTAAAGCCAGGAACTTAACCTCTACTTATCCATCAATGTACTTTCATCATGGCCCCCAACCAGTTCCTTGGCAGTGTGGCTCTCTTTGGCCTTTGACATGGGAGCTTTTAGTCATTCCTTGAACTGATAAATTCAAACATTTCCCCCTTCTCTAGGTTAGCAGGGAAAGCCCCTGAGTGATGCCGTGAGGAAGGACATCCAAAGCCTCCATCCATGGCATGGAGGCACAGAGGTTGCCCCTGCTATCTGGGGACTGGAGACTCACACTGCTCCGTGTGTCTTGTACAATGGAGACTGAAAGGGCTTTACAAATCACCACGACTGAGGTTAGAAGCCCTGTTCATTTCTCCCCATCTCTTTGGTGGCAGGTGCAATTGAAGTGCTTCTATCAGCACATATTGACCCAATTCTGAAGCATTATTAAAAACTGGAAAGCTGTTTTAGTGGTTTTATGTTCATTCTGGACATGAACAGCAAGCAGGTAGAAACCTGTGAAACCACACTGGAGGTCTAGGAAGATAGAATGGGGAAAAAAACCCCAACCCAATTAATATTACTTTTCCTTTATTAACTCTTTTTTTTGTTTTGTTTTTCCTTTTAAGTTGACCTGTATCCTTCCCACCTAGGGGCCAAGTAAATCCTTAACTCCTTAAAAAGTGAACATTAAAGGAAAATAGATATAATATTATGGTCAGAAAAGAACTTGTCGTTTATACAAGATAAAGAACTGTCAAGCATTCTGTACCTAACAGTTTGTATGATTACATTCAATAAACATGACTCACAAAGCTACTTGATTGTTGCATTCATATATTTCTAACCCTTGTGGGGGGAGTATTATAGCCTTCTAAATAATGGGGTTTAGGGCTGCAATTTCATGTCTTCTTGAAAACTTACAATTGGCTTTAACCTAATCAGGGGTTCTATCACATAATTTCAAATGGACTGCCTTAATTAGAAACTTGCCTCAGATTTAATGGGGAAGTGACAATTCCAGCAATTCATGTTGGATGGTTACTCAGAGGTACTGAAGGTACTGAGGCCAGAATTTTGATCCTAGTTGGCCATAAATTTGTTCTGGGAGGTGAGTCCCATTGCTCTTCAGATCTGAATCCTAAGAAGTGTGCAGGCAGCTGTTATTCCCACCCAGGTACACAGTTGCTACTAAAAGACCCACAAACTAAATTTCTCCATTTCTTCAGTCAGTAAGAACTGTAATTCAGCTACATATTTTAAAATGCGTGCCTTGTAATATTTTTGTTTCCAATGAATTTACAGTTAATTGCAAGGATTATTTTGAAGGCTTCTAAACCCTTATTTAGCCTGTACAGTGCTGAATAGTGGTGTGATTTCTGTATATGCCAGAGTTCATATATGCTAATCAGTCTGACTGCTTAGAAAGCACTGCATAGCATTGGGCTAATTTGCAGGGAGAGTAGCCTGCAAAAGTTGGCTATTAGCTGGTTTCAGTCACCTTTTGTCTACACATTGCCTGACAAGCAGCTGGATTCTTGTGCATTCCCAACAGCCTGCAGTTCCAGTGCAATGAGGCTGAACCAGGCTTTTCTTTATTAAGGAAGAAATCAAGCCAAAAATAGTCTCTGTAACTGCTGTTTTCTTTTATTCATGGTAGTTACAGGCAACAAATCAAAGATCCTAGTTGCTTTATTCTGTACACCCTTGCCCAGCATACACACACACTTGCAGGCATTTTGCAGTCCTTCCTTCAATGAGCTTCCTATTCTGAAGAGGTCACACTCTTCCAGAGCATTGTTTGTTTTTCTCTGCTCGGGAGCATCACCATGCATGGATCTGCAATCATTCCCCTGTTAAGTGTTGTCTAATTGCCCACTTTTGCTCCATCTTTCAGGAAGTTCCTAATGATCCTCCCAAGCCTCTGTTAAGCTAAATATTTCTGTGCTGTCAGCAACTTTCACCACCTGTCTGTTCAGCCTGCTCTACAGAAAATTCCTAACACCTGGCACCCAGCACTTTTTTGGGTATGGAGCAAATGAACCACGACGTTTTTCTGGGGGTTGCTCAGAGCTGGCAGCAGGTAGAGGCAATGACTGCTCCTGGTGAGCAGGACCATCAGCCAGCCTTAGTCAGGGGCATAGGGAAAGGGTCTCCTTGGCGTCCAAACAAACCTGACACTGAAAACCTGAGCTAAGTTTTTTCTTTGGTTGGTTCTTTTTCCAGTGATGTGTGCACAGAACAGCAAATACTCAGATAAATCAAATAAAAAACAATAACTTGGAAATAGCCAGTGCTTTTGCCTCAAATCAACACCATCTTATAACAGCAGTTTTACTAAACTCTGTGGAACTGAGGAGTGAAGCTTGCAGGTTGCAAAAGCAGGAGCTGAAGGCACCAAGAAGATAGCACACCAGGATGCACAGCAGCAAGCTGCTGCTGTGTAGCATCTTTGGAAAGAGGATATTTTATTCAGGAGTTGTCCTGTAAATTCCCTACCTCAGTGTGTGGGTGTCAAGACTACTGAGAAGATGGAAGAGCAAGCAGTCAGACACAGAGCAATGGGAATGCTGTGTTGACTGATCAGAAACCTTGCCTGGGAAGGGAAGCTAGTTTTAAGTGAATGCAACAAGGAAATATATAGGAAACAGCTGGATAAATGTGGAGGCTTTTTTCCCCTTTTGTTGGAGTGAGAGAAGGAGTCGTGGAAACATGAGCAGCAAAAACATCAGAAGGCTTTGTAAAGTTTTTTGTGAGCACTGCAATGTGTGCCTTTAACCTAGATATATTGAACTGAAAGGGATGCAGGTATTAGCATGAAGATAGAAGGCTGGATAAGTGTAAGAGTCTTTGAGTTGCTCTTTTATAGCATAGAGGATTTTTATCTCACAAGGGAGAGGTTCAAGAAACAGATCCAAGCCTTGGGATGCAATAGTAATGGTGGAAGATTTAGCAATAGCTGAGGGATAACTGTGAAGTCAGCTGCAACTGGAGAGCTGCTGGATATCTTGGACACATTAACTGTGTACACAAAGATCCTTCATGTTTTCTAACATAATAAATGAACAGAAGTTGGTATTGAATATCCATATGCAGTTTCAAGAGTGATATAAATTGCTGACTAAATGGTCATTTCAGTATCCTGGCTCATTTTGTGAGTCTCAGAAAGCAGAGTAGTGTGAATGAGATACAGGAATAGTTTCTAAAGGTGAGCAAATGTTGGAATTTTTAATTACAGTCAGCCTCTGAATTCATGAGTATGCTTTGTTCTTTGGACTTTCTTTTTTAAATGTGCTATTTATCATTACAGTGAAGATCAAAAGCTTCATTTCACTATGTGAGTATAGGGAAAATTATAAATTGAGACTTATTTTGTCTAGATATTAATCCTTTCTTATGTAAGCCAAAAGTGAAAACTCAGAAAGGAAGTAATATTTTGTTTCTTCTGTAACATGTCAACAACAGCTTGTCTTTGGGAATTTAAGCCTTTCCAAATTCAATTTTATCACTTACGTGTTTATGTTACCTGTTTTAATTAAGAATTGGCAGGCATAAAAGAAAAAAAATCTATTTTATGAGCTGATATGATCTTAATTGAGAATGCCTGGCTCTCATTGTCATTGATCACTTATTTTTGTGAGTTATATCAAGGTGCACATGAGTAATATGTAATACTACCCCATGGCAATATCTAGCAGAAGGAGCTGAGAGAGCCCAGGTGTTTTAACAAAGGGGTTTGAAAAGGCTCCAGAAATAGTATGTGATTTTGGAATCCTTGGAGGACACAGGGGCCAGCCTTCCACCTGGACTCCTTGAGTCACCTGTAGGATAAGCTTTCCTTGCCTAAGATGTTGCAGCATATTAATCATCTTTGCCATGTTTGAACAATTCTTTGTGGTGGAGCTCCAGAACAAACATACAATGTTTTTGTGGAGATCCCATAGAAACATTGCCCCATAAAAAGTATTCTTCCCTGACTTCTTTCCTTCAGACTTGCAGAAAGACTTTGATGGGCAGGGGTCTGGAGGAAATGGGAAATAAGAGGCCTTAGAATGCTTTAGAACGTCTATTTCCTTATGTATTGTCCCTCTAGTTACAGAGGGAAAAGTGCAGACGCTTACCTAAATAATGGTTTGGTTTTTAGCTCAAATGCAGTTTCTGAGTAAAGTCTTTCAAAGTGTGCAGTTGTGATAGATCCCACAGAAGCTGGGAGATGTTAAAATAGATAGAAGTGGGGGTTTATCTATTTTTGCTGTGCAGGAGGGAAAACGTGGGTACCAGCAAAGCATGAGAAAAAATGCAGTTGTGTCAGTGAAATAGTTTTATAATAAATGCATGATATGAAATGTTCATTTCAATTTTCATGTATGCTATAAGCAAACTATTAAGTTTCAAGGTTATTTAAGAAAAAAAAAACAAACATGCAATGTACCAAAAAAGTTGAATCCAGTGAGATGTAAGATAAGATGGTCAGCAGACCTTTTCTTAGATCTTTATGGGAAGAAAAATAGGTCCCAAGGCTACATGTGATGCAACTTAGGAAGAATATATCACGTGCAGTGTGAAGTGCTTATTAGTTACTGTTATTAAAAAATTGCCTGCTGTTGCCAGGCCTAACTTTAGCTTTTTGAAGTGCCTAACTTACATTTTTGAATCATGTTATTCTTTCATCTCCCAGATCAAAGAGCCTTGGACCTGTTTAAGAATGTTGAGACTGTAATAGGCTCAGTTAAGGTGCCTGTTATACAGTACCTACCCATGTCATGATTTTGGATGATATAGCCACATGGATTTCTGAGGCTGAGAAATATAATCTGGCCCCAATTGCTCCTGAAGAGCTATGTGTAAACTAAATGACCACAAAGGGGCTTCTGACTAGTGGCATCTGCATCCCGTATCAGGGTAAGACAGTGGCACATATCAGTGCTGACTGTCACCTTTGTTTTTCCAGAGAGGAAATATGGAAACTATGGAAATCTACTTACTTCTGGATAACCAGGGTACAGCACAACATGTTCTCACTAAATTACTTGAATTGGAAGTGGCCATTAAGTCAAAACCATTAGGGATATTGGTGGGATTTTTTTGAATATTCCACAGGGGGTAGGGTAGAATATGGTGAATGTATCTTGTATGAAACACTGAGATTCTTGAGTTTCTGATCAAAGAGATCAAGGGATAAAATCATATTTCAGTATTATAAGAGTTGGAGATTTCAAGAGCTAACAATGTGGGTTTAGAGGGAGATATATATCCTAGAGGTTTGTATGAGGCATCTCATCCACCCTGCTGAATCAAAACCTCAGTTTCATCCAGTCTAAAGACCTCATCTGGTACAAACAAGTTCTTCCAGATACGGCTTTTAGGTATATTTTTCTGAAGATGTCAGGAGACAGCAAGCATGTATCTCTTTCCTCATTCATGTAGCAGCAGACACCTTTGTAAGATAAGATGGAAAGAAACTCAGGAGGGGTGAGGAAGGAACTCAGGCGTACTTCATGAACTTTTTATTCCATGAAAGAAGCAAGGCCTTTCATTACTCGGCATGATATCCTCTTTAGGAACAGTTCTTTGGCATAGCTAATGCTGGGCATGCTCTGGTCAGTCTGTCTAACCTCATCTATGCTGTTGCTTAAGCTCAGTGTCTGAGAAAGTGTTTGTGGATGGTCTTGAGTAACTTGCGGTCTTCTCACTTGCTGAAGTGTCTCTGAGGCACAGCTTGGGCAGTAAGTGTGTCTAAACCACCAGTGCCTGGGAGCTGATGGGAAGTGCTGTGGGAAGGGCTGGACAAGCCCTCCTCCTGCTCAGTTTCAGCAGCACCACTGGGTAAGAAGCAGCAGTGTCACTGTGGATTGTGCACGTTTGCTGCTGTTGATTGTAGCACAAAACTCACCTGGACTCCTCCTGGGGAACTGGAGTGCCCTTAGGCAGGCCATGAAGCAATAAAGAAACCAACAATTGGTGCTGCTGGTGAGGATGATTTTGGGAGCTTCAACTTGGTCTCTTGTGGTCCTGTGCTGTGTTCTCTGGCCCTACGGAACTTCTCACCAGCCTCAGCCATTTGAGAACTTGAATCCTTCAAGTTCTTTACCAAACACCTTCACTACTAACAGCAGAGACTGGCACACCTGAAAGGTGATTTCCTGCACCTTAGGCAACTCTTTTAAGGACAGCAGCCTAAGTGGCTAGATGGAGGTGGACAGCTGACATCTAGGCAACTCTATTTAACTGATCCCCTCCTTTCTTTCTGAACCTTTGCTGCCATGCATAATTCGATCCTTTACAGGGAGGAAAAGGGTTTGTTTGAATTAGTGAAAGAACAGAATAAAGGCTCCCAGGTAGTTATATATATATATAAGTATTTCAATCTGCTACAAAACAGTTTGTGTATCTTCATAGGAAAATTTATATGCTGTTTTTTTCATATGAGATGAGGAAGAGTAATTTAGCAAATGATACACCTACCACTTCCAGACAAACTCAAAGGAGATGTATGCTGGGGCAGCTGGCCTCAGTCCAGCAAAGCCATTAGACGTGGGTAACCCTTGACAAAGGAAAATCTGCTTAGCTCGTCCTCCTTATTCTTCTGAAGGCATTGATCTAGTGTGATCCATTTAGCCTGTTGGGCTGGAGTGTTTGAGGACCCACAAAGGAAAGGCCAGAACTTGGTCCAAGGTTATGTTTACCAGCCAGCCCCTGCCCTCACCCAAAACCAACCTAGCAGATTTTTTCTGCACCCCTGAACCCACAGAGTTTTCCTTTTCTACAGTTTCTGTGTTTTGCATGCCAGGTCTCTCCCAGTCCCTTATCCTTCAACCTGGATGAAATTTGTACGGACTCAATATGTGTCAGCCAGGATTTGAGGCCAACCTAAACACAGTCAGAGCGCAACCATTATTGATCACAGGCACAGAAGGGAAGGCTTAACCTTTGCAATGCTAAGAGTTTGTTCTCTCTCTAGTTTTCGTTTTACTTTGGGGGCCAGGGAGAACTTGGATCACTGAATGAAACAGTAAAGGGCATGAAATAATGTGTAATTTATGGAGTAAATAGTTTAGATAAAGATGCATCAGAATTTTTCAATAGCTTAGCCAGTTATAAATCTTTGTAACAGGAATACATCACTGTGTTCAGAGATTTTTGTTCCTGAGTATCCTGGAATTACACAGTGCATTTTTATATACTTCTCTGTGTTTCTGGTGAACAGTTCTAGGTCCCCATGGGTCTTCTGCATTGAGCCAGTGGTGAAATTTTCTTTATGATTTTGGTTAGTGTAAATGTGCCAGGGTACATGATCTGTGAGTTAAAATTTGCATTGGGGCTTCAAAATTTTATTTGATGGTTGGGCCTTAAGGCCAAGCATAAGCAACTGATATTTTTCCCTATTTCAGTTCCTCTGCCTGGGTCTTGTTGTTTAAGCTAGAGACACAGTAAAATCTCTAAGCATCCAAACTGCCTTCTAGTTGTGTCATGTGGCATTTACATTCTCTGAAAAAATCCCTTCACCCAGGATTTTTCTCCTGGGAAGCTGAGAGGCCTCAAAGAAAAGGAAAACAATTCTTATCTCATGTGCTTCTCGTGTGTTGTGCTTGTCTGGAATGCGTTTGGAGATTGTTTACCCACATGTGATTGCCTCATTGGACTCCGGTGAGTTGTTTTGACTCATTGGTCAATTGGGCTGTGTTGGGACTCTGGAAAGAGTCACAAGTTTTCATTATTATTATCTTTTTAGCATTCAGTAAGTATCCTTTCTATATTCTTTAGTATAATATAGTGTAGTATTCTTTAATATAATACAGTGTAATAAAGTAATAAATTAGCCTTCTGAGAACATGGAGTCAGATGCATCATTCCTGCCTGTGTCAGGGCATTCCCTTGTTTACAATAGTGTCAAATAGTAGCTATTCATCAATGAGATACTTTGCTATGTAAGATTTCAGAGAAATGTAGGTATGCTGAAAGGAAAATACAAAAATATTAGGAGTTACTATTGTGGCTGATTTATTAATCTATCTGTTATCTATGAATATGCCTAGTCATACCTTATGCATGTTTGTGCATTTGCTTCATGCAGTGGGATTTTCCTTACTGCCTCAGGAAGAAGCTGTAACCTCTGTGCAAGACTGCTGGTGTGATGTCCACAGCTCCAGCATCCAAGCCTCACAGAGAAGCACACTTCTAGTACGTGTACTCAGTATCAACATCTATACATGTTGGGTACAGCTGTCAGTTCCATAGTTTCCAAAATTGTAATTTCCAGGCTAGCACGATGCTGCAAGTTGTCTGATGCCAAGAGCAAAGGCCAAGTCTTCAGTGTAATGTGAAATGTTTTGTCTGTTCTGCAGAGATTTGCAGTGCTGTACTTGCTGGTGAGATGCCTGTGAGTAGCATCAGTGTAATGCAGATGTGCCTTACCTTTCTCATTCCCTATTTCATGTAGATGCTCCAAGCTCAAAGCAGTGTCATCTGCCCCTTCCATGAGCAGAGGACCCTTGGCAGATATGTTCCTTCCCACTTAAAGGTCACAGGCGGCCACCACCATGAATGCTAAGAATGGCTCAGCTGAAGCCATCTTTAAGCCAGACAGAAAAATAAAGCTCTCACAGTGGAAAGAGCTCTTCAACATGATCCAGATTGCCTCAGTATACCCCTTTGGGACTATTTGTGCAGTAGAATACTCTTCACTGTGAATAGGAGTGACAAAATCTGGCCCAGAGTTAGTTCCCTAAGGATGTAAATATAGAAACTGCCACAGAAACACGTGCAGGGGCACAGAAGTCTTTTTTTCCGCCCATGATCTCTGCTAGTGAGGTCTCTCTCTCAGAGAGTCACTGCAGCAGTTCAAAGCTTCACTAGCGCTGGGGGTTGGCAGGGGGAACATTGCTGATCCAGCTCAGAGAAGCAGGCAATTTGCTCCTGTAAAATTACACTTAGTAAAGCTTTTGGGATTTCATGTAGGCATATCTGAATCACGTGTATATCAAGTGCTCTCAGTCATGAGTGGAAGAGGGGGTCATATGAGGATGAGAAGCTCTTCAGACAGAGAGAGTAACCTTTGATGAAATGCTCAGGCCACAGACAGGGAAGCTGTCTGCAGCTTGTGCAGTAATCTGCAAGTACTGACTGACAGTTTTGTTGTCTTTCATAGAGATTTTCAAAACACTGAAACCCAGAGCATACACATCTGCAGTACCCCATGGATGCTGGTCCCTGGTGTGGTGGGAGGATCCAGGCTTTTTGCAAGGGGCATTTCTTTGGCAGGAAGGTTTTTTTCTTCCCCAGCTCTGCCGATTCTCAGGGAATTCACTTCACTGACTGAGCTTCTCTCTATGCCCAGTAAGCACCATTAAGCAGGCAGGGGAAATCAGGCTAAGGTTTTCTGTGTCTGGAGAATTGGATACCCTTGGCATAATGCTTGAGACCACTGAGTCAGCCTTAACCAGGAGTTCTCAGCCCCACGGCACGAATTAGCAGTGGTAATCTTTGCAAGTGGAGCTGTAAGTTACAAAACTGCTGGTCAGATATGGGCACACAGAGATGCTCTTAGCAGCATGAGTGTGTTTCTCTGAAGTTTCATTGTGATACACTCATTTCACTCATTTGCCAGGCATTGTTTGACCTTTCATTTGTGCACTGTATGCATGCAGGGCACGGAGGCTCCATCTGCGGCAACAAAATTTACTTCTTTCTTTAGAAAAGCCTTTAGTGCTGGAAGAGATAGGGAATTTTGTTTTTGTTATTGTTAACCTCACATAACTCTTCAGTTCTTTTTCCCCCCTTTTTTAATTTTTTTTTTCTTTTTCCTTTTTGCTTTTCAATGCCAGTTACAGATCCCAGATGTCAAATAGCAGCAGCAGCTGGCTGCATGACAGATCCCTTAGGCTGCAGCTGGGTGAACACTACTGGACTTATTCTAGCTGCGTCATATAGATGGTATGCAGATGATTTCTCTGAGCTGTCATGCTTTTCAAATGCCTCTAGCTTCTTTTTTTCCCCCTTCTTTTATTCTGTTAATACACAGAGCCTGCAAAATTCAGCCTTGGAGAAATCTTGCATGTATTGTGTACAAGGTCTGTGGATCCAAAGGATGGCCTATCTGTGCATTATTCCTGTTACATAACTAAATTATTCAACTAATAAATATGCAATATTCCTAATACTCTATTAGATTAAGGTTGACTATGTCCTTCAATACTCTGCATTTATGACAATAACATTCTTGTAGAAGATGAGAGGAGAAACATTAATTCAGGAAGTCTGATCTCTCTTAAAAATGACGTACTGTCAAGTGTCCGTACTGATTGAATAGTATTTTGGTCCTTTTTTCTTCATTAAGTCCATGTGAGTATATTGATTTAATGTTAATGACAGATGAGAGAAGCAGGACCAAATTTTCAGTAGAAGTATAAATACAATATACTGTATTATCTGCAAAGAAGAGTTACCTCACTATATATTTTTAAGATCATCTGTGCTGGTGAATTTTCTTTAGTAGTTTTGCTGTACATTAATTTTAACTAAATCCTTTTTGTAATGTGATGTAACTCTGCCTAACATTAATGCAATCATAACAAATGTACAGTTTTCCTTTAAACTACACTGTATGTTTTGTGAAAGTAGTATAGTTTAAAAAGAAGCACAATTCTGATTAAACTTTAGTATCCTTACTCTGAGTCAATAATACCTAGAGAGCTGAATTAATTCATCTCAGTTTATTGGAACATATGCTTAACACTTCCAGGTAATGTTTCAAATATAATTTTCCAATAATTTCACTCTCCAGTGCTGTCAAGGATATTAATAAACTCAAAACAGTTTGTTCTAGAAACATCATCGACTAAGCCATCGTTTTTTCCCTTTTGGGCAAAATCCAGAAAATAGATTTCATCAAGTGGGGCAAATGCACTTTCTCTAAATGATCTAATCACTTCTGTGTTTTTTCCTCTAAACATTACCTGCAGCTAAAATGAAGGTGGTTGTTATAGATACAGAGAACCCTCCCCATTGCTCTTTTCAGAAATTATTGATTTTCCTTACAGACACAATGCAGAACCCAGCTCAGAGCTCTGGGAAAATGCAGATATGGCATGCAAAAGTAGCTAGAATTTTCAGTACCAATGGAAGTGATTCCCCTGTCATTTATAGTAAATCTAAAGATAGTGTATGTGTTTCTTCATTATAGTCACTGATTTATATCTTGTGCCTTACTTTGGAGGGGAGCATCATACAGCCTATACCTATATGGCTTCTCATAGCTACTTCTGCATAAATATAGCTCATCTTGATGCTTCCTAGTCAGAATTTTCATCTTCCTAGAGACCCCTCATATTTACAGCTCTCCAAAGGACATTGCAAGCAGGGTGTCAATATATATAATTCTCATTGAAGTTATTAATGCTTTTCCCTGTATCTCAAAGATACTTTTATTCTCCCTTCCTAAAGGAAATTCTATGTATTGGTCAGTGTTGAAGTCTTCTTTTGATGAAACTATGCACAGTCAACCTGTCTTGGGACACCCTAATGGGAGATTAGTCTGAGTGCATTCTTGTTTTCTGTCCTTGCGAGTCCAGAATTGTCCGGTTTATCTCGGCTGTTTGAGGGGCCTGGAAGGCCCGGGGTGGCCTTGGGGCACCACGCGTGTTTAAGGACGAGAAGAGGCTTCAGTTCTTCTTTCTGGTTTTATGTTTATTAATTGTTTATCTAAAAGATGTTCTTTCAGCCTAACAAAGATCCGCTCAGCAGTCAGCCATGGGCACACTGTCTCTGCCCTCCCGGGCAGCCACGTATCTTTATACCCATTGTGACGTATACAATATTTATCATTTTTCTCCAATACCATCTACTCTTATAACTCGATGTACTCTCAGCAATAACCAATCCAAAGGTGCCACCGTGGCCAAAGAAGATGGAGGAGAGGAGGCAGAAGAAGGAGGGCAGGACACACCCCAATTCCTCCATCTTACTCCTCTAAACCCCTCTGTACATAAATCCTAAACCCTGTTTCTCACCCTCTAATTAGCTAATCTTTCCACCCTTCACCCCGGTGAGGCCCTCTTATCTTCATAAAGGTGTCGTCTCCCGTGTAGGGTCAAAGTCCTGCCACCAGACACTTCTGGCAACATTCCAGGACTCCCGGGCCCCCCAAGGGTGGTCTCGGGGGCTCGGCATGCCAGGACTCAAATCCTGAGATCCCACACAGAATAGAATCCTTCTGTTTTTCCTCTGGTCTCTTTTTCCTCAGCAGTACTCCTTCTCCAGTTGCAATTCTGAAGCAGACACTCAATGCAATTGTTCATCTCCTTTAATCTTCTGTTGTTGTCAGTAAACTTCCTGCTGGTCCTTTGTTGTGCTTCCAGTTGGTCAGATTGCTCATTCTCAGCCTCACAGACTGACTGACATGATAGAGCGGCAAAGTATCCTGACTTCTCTGAAACAGACTATTGTAAACCTGCAGAAACATTATCTGCTAAGTGTTTTTCTATGTTCTGTTTCATGTTTTTCAGCAGGAGCAGGAGGCTTTATTGCAGAAGCTCTTTCAAATTATCTCTTTTTTTTTTTTTTTTTTTTTTTTTTGTACCAGATTGTTTCTGATTTGGCTACATTCAGGTCTAAAAAATTTACAAGTATTGTATAAGCTTCATATGACACCTAAGGGAGTAAGAAGGATCGTGAGTTTGATCCTCCTCGATTCTGCTTAGAAATAGGGTAATACAGAAAGTTCTCTTGGTGTTTTTTCCCCCTGCTCAAGATGTCAATAATTTCATCTCCAAGTCTTATGCCTTATCTTGCCTTAAGCTAATCTAAATTGCTGACCATCACCATGATGGATTTTTTTCCAAGTTATTGGTCATATAGGCCTCTATTTTCACCTTTTGTGATGTACATTCTTCTGATAATTCCCTTCATTTATCTGTTCTTCCATTTTCCTGCTTGATCTCCTGCTCCTATAAGCCCCAGTTTCTTACATCATGGTGTGTTACCTAGCCTTAGTCTGGGTCAATGTGCTCAGCTTCCCCTAGGACTTCAACGGTCTTGATCATTATCCTCCCTTTTTCCAGTTTGTTTCTCTAAAGCCTCCCACTGATGTAAATGTATCTGACTTCAGCACAAAGAATATCAGGCTCCACATGCATCACTGCAGGACTGCTGGAACAGTTTGAGATTTGCTTTGTAAATACTTGTGATCAAGCAGGCTACTTCCCAGCTTATTCATGGATGCTCAGTACAAAGAGGGTATCTCACTTGATGTCAGTGAAAATTTATAAAAGAATGAAAAATTATAATGCAGAGCTTTTCAGTTAGGGCTTTTGTTTGTTTTGTTTTTTTTTTTTTTTTTTTCCCACCATAAAGCATCATTGTAACACCATAAATTTGCAGTGAGAGCTTGAATTTTATGTCATGGAAGAAATTCTACTATGCCAGAGATGTGGGATTTGCATTTCAGGTATCATACATTAACTGTAGCATATTGAAATAATTATTCTGAAAGAACCCACTACAGATAGAATTGTAGAGGAGATCCCACCTTGGAAACACCTAAGACAGACTGTGATATTGCAGCTTTCATGTTTTCACCAGAGGGAAGATGATGTTTTATATGAAATATCTGGAAACAGATGGATTCCTCTGGCCTGTGAACCTGTCTTTCTTTAATGGTCCTGCTATTACATAGAATCATAAATGCAATTGCATAGAATTTTCTGTCTGAAGAAGAAATGTAAGTCAAGATAGGAAAAATAAGTCCAGCTAAAAGAAACATGTCAAGATGGCACTGAGCTTATCCATGTATACTTCTGTCAGTGAGGAAAAAGCTTCTTTTCTGTTCAAATCTCAAAGTTGAAGGTCTAGAGGAAAACGTGTATCAAGGAAAAACAGGGCTCTTCTTGTCAAGTGTTAACAGCTGTGATTAAATGCTGTATTGAAATGCTTGAATTGTAAGTTTTGTGGTGCCATGGTGTGACATGTCTCTGTTTCAATAAAACAAGTGGAACCTGGGTTTGTGCCTTAGCTAATACATGGCATCTCTGCAGCTTGTTGCAGAATTCAATCCTTGTGTATGAAAAGTTCATTTTTCAGGCCCTATCCATGTATTATATGTAGTAGATAATGAGGAAATACTGCTCTAACCATAGAACTTGGAGTATCTGCAGCTCATGAGAGTAACTTCTGACTGATGAGGGGAGAAGAAATCAAAAGAAAGTATTAAAATATTTAATTTCATGACAGAACCCGATATTCATGTGGCATATACCACATTATTTATTCAATGTATATTTTGGTTGCCTGGTGGGGTTTGGAACTCCTGTGAGTAATAGTACATGGGCAGCAACTGAGTGTTCCATCATAATTCTGCATTACTATAAAGCCACAAAACAAGGAAAAGCCAGGAGTTAATTTGAATAAAAGATAGAGAAAGGCGTGTGCTCTGAGCTGCATTCTGTGAGGGAGTATTAATGTTGTAGAAGAATGCTAATTTTATCTGCTCTGTAATGTTGGTGGCTTTCTAATGCCATTCAATACCACTTATATTAGCATTTTATCGATTTGAATTCTCTTCATAAGCAACCATGTATTTTCAGGTTGTTTGGTCAGGGAGGCTATGCAACCAGAGAGAGAATAGAAATGACTGCAAGATGTACTGTGCAAAGTAAATGATGATGTCAGATAGACAGTTTTAAAAATATGATAAACAGGAAAACCTCCAAGCAAACTGGATTTTCTATTTGAAATTCTGAATTAATTCTGCATGAAGTCAGTGTTGTATAGTAATTATTTTAATTTTCCTACATTTTCCTTTTAAAATTTTTATTAAATGATTAATCTAGTTACCAATTCTGTATTTAATAATTTTCATAGAGATCAAAATCCCTTGGAATATGAAGCACTCTTTAGCATGTATTTTGTAATTAGATGTAAAAATTTACATAATGAACTAAGCAGTCAATTTCTGAATGTGATTTGTGTCTGTGTATATGAACCACAGACCCATGCCCAGTGCCTCTGATAAGAGATTCTCAGCTAATCAATTCCTGTTCTGGAGCTTTTGAGCCCTCCAGTCCTTTTCATTCTAGTCACTCATCTGGACAAATTCACCATGGCTAAGGAGTTGCTAAGTGCTGCAAATAAAAATAATAGCCTTTTTTCACACTTCTATTGCCTGTGCTGTCCATACTTACAACTGCAGGGGCAAAATACAAGGAAAATCAGACCAAATATGTCTTCTCAAAGATGTAATTTGTAATACTCTGGCTACCTTCCCACTCCAGTATGGTATAATCTAAGGAGAGTAGAGTTTCTTGGTTTGGAGCTGTTGCCTCCAAATGTGTGTGTCTGAGTACCTTTTGGAAAGAATGTTTGTAGTGTGGCATTCATCGCTTACAGCCCTAGCGTGGCAATGGCTAATTCACAGACTAACTAGAGCCATTACAGTGGTGTCCCAGAATGGACATGTCAGTGGAAAAAGCTTGTAGCACCTGAGGTGCCACTGTCCAAGGATGACACAGTTGTTGACCAACTTATATTGGCAATTTCTTCAAGTTTTACTAGGGATGGAATAAAATATGTGAAAGGGAGAGTTTTCGTTATAGGAAATGATGCTGGTAGTTTCCACTGACTAAGAATATTACTCTAAATATTTCTTTAGAGCCAGTATTTGTTTACACCTTACAATTTTCTGAAGTACTTGGGGATTTTCTAGAAGGGGAAGTGGAAGAAGCTGTCCTGTCACTTGAAAAGCCCAGCTGAATAAGAAGTCACTATAGCCATGACTCCTGCTGTCCTGCAAAGGTGACGTGCCCAGTCAGGAGTCATCAGCTAACCAAAACAGCTCTGCTAGGTAGCAAAGTAGGGCAACAAACAATGAACAAAGGAGTGAAAAGTCCACAGTAAACTTATTTTATAATGGATTTGCTTCTCTGAGCACTGAGACATCCTGAAACTGGGGCTATGCCCTGCCCTGCCTGGATAGGACAACCAAGGCCTTATTTCTCTCATTTAGAAGATGGGTGTTCTTAATGTTTGCTCATCTTAATAAGCTGTGTGAATCTATTAGGTAGGGAGGCTTTACTTGAATTGATTTGCTTTGTTTAAACATGCTCTAGCTTTTGCTCATGTATATAGCTCATAAAAAGAAACCTGTTTGAGTTCAGCCTAGTGATGATCACCACTAGTCATGGTGATTACTTAGATGTGCTGTCATAGCCAAGAGCTTGAGTCTAGGATTTTGCTGGCAACAGTGCAGCTGCAGTAATTACAATGATATGGAAAACTGAATCACAATTTAAAAACCAAAAAGACTATTGCAACTCTTACAGCTCAGAGATTGCTGAGTAATGTCCATTCAATATATGTAGGTAAAATTCATGATGCTTTATTATTTTTAGTAATTAATGTGAATCAAATCTGTTTCCGAAGCTCTAGTTTAAGCATGCAGGTAGGTTTGTTTGGCTGTTTTGTTTAACCAACCACTTAAGAGTCAAGTAGAAATTTTAGTGAAATTAATTTTCCTTAGTTAATATTTGCAAAAGTCTTTGAAGATATTTATTGCCATATATTTGCTAGATTTTTGTCTCATAAGCAACTTCACGTATGAGAAGTATTTCAACAAGTTTTTGTACCTGTCAGCAGTGATTTTTTCCCTTGATCAGAGCCTGAAAAGGCTTGGATTTTCAATAGCTTCTGCCAGGGCAAGACACTGAATCCTTCTGAATGCTCTGTGCCATGAATTCTGATCCTTCATGTTGACTAAGGCTGTCACACATCATAATAACCAAAACCCATGTGGATTTTGAATGCACAGCTGTGGCCTTGATTCAGTTAGTGAGGATCAGAAACAGTTTTTGAGATGACTTTGACTAGAACACAGGGGGTTGTATTCAGCACCTTCTCCAAGGCTGAATTCAGATTTCCTATTGGGATTTCTTTCTATGAAAAATAGTTAATTTGCTTAATTAAAATACCCTTAGTTGAATTATTTGCTTAGTTTTAAATAGTTCTTCTCATTCTTCTGATGACAACTAGAGGTTGTTATATACCAGCCTTTCACTGAAAAATCTGCCTGTGAATACACCAAACTTGCTTTCATTTCTGCAGTTTATACCCAATTCATACTATAAATGTTTGTTTAACACTTGGTTTGGACAATGTTGACTTTAAGAGAATGATGTGGCAGTCCAGAAGCGATGGATATAATTTGAAATCTGGACCCTTCGGTTGTAAGGACTGATCCACTCTGATTGTAATGTATGAACAAAAGAAAACTGATGTGTTGTGGGGAAGTGGTCTGTAGCCTTATGAAAGAAGCAGCTGAAAAGTAAAATGAGTGCACCTTTTCAGAAAAAACCCATAGGTGATGTGACTGGTATGTTTTCCCTCAACACATAGCTGTATATCTATGTAATTGAGGAATAAAGAAAAATTAAATTTCTGAATAATTTCTGGTAATTCATTTAAAAAGAGAGAGACTTATGGACATGCACACTATTTTGAGCAACCAGTAATTGTGTAAGCTACTCCTCACAGACAAACTTTGTCTTCCATGTAACAGCAGCTTTGCCATCCTGTCTAACCAGGTTGTTTGGTAATGTTGAAGAGCTGATCTTCTGCTTTTGAGAGATTGTTTGAAAGCTGGGGATATGATTTTTATGCATTTGGGCAATCAATCAATTTTATTGCTTGGCTGCTTTCCCAGCTTCTGGTTGCTTCTACTACCTAATTTTGCAATGAATGAGCAAATGAATGTTCAAATTCTATATAAAGAGAACTGTTCTGATTGTCATGTTTTGAATTCTTAACAACAGCTTCAAGTATTACAGCTGTAGCCTATCAGCATATCATGGCAAGTCTTGTGAATTTCAGTAATAAGTATGAGGCAAATGATACTGAAACCCTGCAGTACAGCTCTGACATATTTTTTGTAGCTGTTTCCATGTATTTTTCATCTAATGAGGATTTTTTTTTTCCTGGAAAATGAGTTACTTGCACTGTTTCATCACAGGATGGTGTTTTAAAAATGAGTTGGGATTGAATTGCACTGCAGCCTCCATCAGTCTTCCATGGTTTGTGTGTCCTAAGGGTGAAGGAGACTGTCAATGTGTTTGGTAGCTGCTGGCACAAGGAGCAAGGGGTTCTTTCAGCAGCAGGAGGGTGCTTGCTCCATGGGCACCATGGGGTCCAGCCCCAGTCAGCAGCACAGTGAGGAGCAGAGCTGTGGGTGCTCCAGCCCCAGCGTGCAGCCGCCATCCCTGGTACAGGTGCGGGAACCGCCACGGGAAGAAAACATTCCAGAGGGGCTGTTGGTAACCTCAGGAGGCCAGGTGGGAAGGAGGCATCATCCAGCAGGCATTCCAGACTGAAATTTGCTGCAGATCTCTGAGACACCTGCCCACAGCAGCTACTGCTGCTTCATTTACCATTTGAATGTCTGTCACCTCCTCTCCTTTTCAGTTGCTTCATATCTTCTTTGTGCTTGATCCCATGCTGAGGTCCATTACTTGGAAAAGCTCAATTAAGATCTGGCCAGCTGCTTCTCAGCTGCATGAGCAGTGTTGATGCAAAATGCTGGGTAGAAAGTATTCTCTGCTGCTGTTTCATTGGAAGTGGTTGGTTTCTGGGTGCAGAGTGGGGTGGCTCCCATGCCCAGAATTACAGTTTGGCCTGGAAAAGAAAGAATAAAATCCCACCCCTCAAATGATATACCTGTTAAATTACTTGCTTTGCATTAGAATAATTGCAATGTTAGCCTTAATAAATTGGGATAGCCCATAGTCCACACAAAAGTAGGCAAGTCAAAAATTTGCCTTAAATAATTTTCTGTGTGCTCCTGATAATTGTATGCATCAATCTCTTTTTTCCTAAACCAACAGTGGACCACAAATATAAGACCCTAAGATTAAGATGTCAAGAATGCTTACTCTGTGAAGTGCTGTGCAAAATCAAAGCAAAGAGAAGCACTTTAAGTCCCTGAAATCATACTTCAAAAACCAGACTTGCTGCAACAAAGTATGTATGTGTGTACATACATATATGTATGCATACGCACACATAAGGAAATTACTGAAGAACTGTAGAAAGTGCCTTAAAGGGAAAATTAGGTGTTGGAGGCAACTATTGGCCAAGTTTATTTGCTTATGCACAACTCTACATCAAATTCCAGATCAGAGCCAGCTTGCATCCTGCCAGTTTACACCCCAGGCAAAAAATCTGTGTTGAGTTTCTGCCTGACTGTGTAGATTTTCCTTGGAATAGCAAAGTCCCTTGTCATAAATTTTAAGAGAAAAAATGCAAAAGGTACTAAAACTAAAGGGCTGTTAGCAGCAATGGGAAAAATAAAAGGCACAACAAAAGCAACTAAGAATATGTTAGGGAGAGCTGAAAAACAGCTAGTTGTAATACAACATTTTGGATGGTTATCACAGTGATTGTGTAAGGTGTGGGTTCCTGTGAAGACTAGAAGTAGATTAAAGAATTTGAGCATGGACAGTATCATTGGATGCATGTCCCTCAGTTAAAGAAAGATAAGGTCAAATGAGAAATCGAGTTTAATAACAAGGCTGATAAAACAAAATAAATGAAATAAAGAATTTCCAGAAGAGATGAATTTTTCATGTTGTCTAGTCTTAGATCAAAATAGCTTTTCTTTAAATTAATGAGCTCACCAACTCTCTGAGAAAGCTGTTATGAGGTGAATAAGAAAATAGTTACATGGGTCAATGGATTCTTAGCAAAAGAACAAAAGCTGGAATAGATAAGCAGGTAAATCAGTTTCATTTTTCAGCATCACTGTAGAAGTAGAATGTGCAAAGAATGCAGTCTCTCATGGATGATTATTGTATTTGGACAGAGACTCTTGCAGCAAACAGGAACTTCACAAAACATCTCCAGCTACCACTCTTTGAGATAACTTTGACAAATGTAACACTGGGGAAGTAATTTACTTTCTTAGTACTCATATCCTATATAACTGCTAAAAGTTATCATCTGAGAAAGTGGAAATATAAACATTTTTGTTTTCTTGTCATAGTTGTTTATTCTAATCCTCTAGGCAGAGAGTCATATTCCTGAATCCCTCTGACTTTCTACCCATTAATAAGCCAATTAAATTATGCTTTTATCCAACTGTTAGAGGAACCAAAAGCATTTCTTGGTTGTTTTTATCATTAAATTTCTAATGATAAACATGTTAAGTACTGTATCAGGTCATTGCATACAAGACTCGCAGTTAATGTATAATTAAATCTAATTTAAAAACAATTTCTGCTTGTTTCTTGCATGCATTTCATTAAAATTCTTTCCAACATAATGGAATTTCATTAAGAGAAAAATAGAAAAGAAAGGTCACATGCAACCTATTTGCCATTCATGTGCCTAAACATGCCATGCGTTTTCTAATCCATACACATGGGGCCAGAGTAAGAATATGTTCACAAGTGGCAGCACGGGTGTGTAGTGAATCCTGTGAGATTTAAGGATTGAGTTCACAAGCTTTGAGGGGGTATGGTTCGAGAAAGCTTTTCTGTCTTGGCCCCGATCACAGGTCTGGTGGAACGAAGATGAACTCTTTGATGTGCCGCTGATTGCTGTGGGATCCCCCAGGTCTGGTCTGTGCTGGAGAAGGCCTGGGCAGTGAAGTGTATGTTTAAATAACAGGACAGAGAACTGGGCCAAAAGAGGGAGATCTGACCCCACAGGGAGCTGCAGGAAGCAGGAGCCAAGATAACGAGTTGTTGGTTTGGATGTAGCGATCCCTCATGAGCAGATGGATTTCAATTACCCACCACAGCCTGCACAGAGCACCAGTGCTAGAGCTATCTCCACACTGGGAAAAAACAATTCCTTCTGCAGCAGGTGCAAAATATGAAGGAATAATGAAAAAAAGCTTTGAATCACCGATTCCCTCTCCTGTTATAACTAAGAACGTGGTAAAGAGAGATATGATTTGATACTAGAAAAAAAAAGTCATGGATCAAAAGAGATATGATGGAAATTGTGATAGGACATACACATTGGCAAGACAATGTACAATAAGAAAAAGGGAGTACAAAAATATGTAAAAAATCAATATTATTTGTGTTAATATGGTTTATCAAACAAGAGTGAGGGAATATTATTTGTGTTAATATGGTTTATCAAACAAGAGTGAGGGAATCATCAAAAATATTAAAGTTTGTCATCAGGAAAGTAAAGTTTATTCTTATGGCCATGTAGTTCCAGAACTGGAGTTTGCTTGCCAGGAACTCACCCAAGCCAGACCAGCTGCAGGTCTGCTGATTGTGATTGGACAGTGTGTCTAGAGGACTTTGATTCCTCTGATTAGAATACCAGTCAAAAATGGAGACTCAGCTCTCCAAGAACTAAGTACTGTTGATAAAACTGGAAAAAAGTTTTAAAATAAATTATTACCATTTAAAAAATAGAAGAAAAACCGACAAACAAACATCTGCCTCCTCAAAACACCCAACCAAAGCAACAACAATTACAACAAAACCAAAAATATCAAAGAAAGAAACCTCTATTGCCATAAGTCCAGGCAAAAAAAAATAATACCCCAAACTCCAACCATCTTCATGCTTATCTTTTCTAACAGTTCCTCATGGTCACCAGATATGTTTGAGAAAAAAAGTACTTCAAAACTTTGCTGTTTAATTTATCTCCTTCCAACAAAAATTTCAAGCCAAAGTAACTCCTGCGGTTTTATTATTCATATTACTACAGATTATTAGACGCTGTGGAAACAGTCTTCATTTTTGTTTGCATTCTTGACATGTTTTATCTGGTGTTTTTCCATTCAATGAGATCAGAAACCTTTACCTCGAAGCACTGTCCTTTCTTCTGCTCTCCCATTTTTCTTCCCATACACCCCCAAAGATTGAGCAAAGGTGTAATGTGTTAAAAAGTTGTTGTGGTATTTGGTGCAGACTTTTTTCTATGTGCCCTGTATGGATATAAAGAGCATTATTTAAATGTGAACTTTCCTGAGCCTGTCATAGCTGATTTTTCCATGGATTGGTGTAATGAAACTTAAACGAATTTTAATAGCAGATTTTCCAGCATAGCTTAGTTGAACGTCTTGATATTAAATTTTAATCATCTCAAATGAAGCTCTGTGTGTGCAATGAAATTCAGCAGAAGTATGCTGTGCTAATAAGCTGCAAAATATTAATACTGGGATGATTTTTTTGTCTGTCTGGTATCAAAAGTCTTCCCTGAGCTGTAACATAAAATAAGATTTTAGCTATAAACTCGAAGCTCATTTGCTAAAAATAGCTGAGGAAAAGGAGGACATCTGTGTGTTCAATATTACGAGGATGACTAAAGGTGACAAAGAGAAGCCTTGTCTGTAGCAGTTTAGACTTTCATATAGACCTCTGGAGAAGACAAATGATCCTAAGATGTATTTGGTGGTGTGCACCCAAAGGAAATTAGTAAATTTTCAACTTCTATTGCAATCCATCTAAAATAGAAAGTACTGTCCTGCTCTTCAAGTTCAGTAAAATGGACTCAAACAGAAATGGAGCAGACTTTCTGAGGTAAACACAATTTGCTGTAACAAAAGAGAACTAAGTGAACTTGGCTGGTTTTGTCCAAAAATAATTAAATGTGAGAGAAGATGCTCTTGCTGCCCATGGATATGTCACTAGGACAAATAATGAAACCAGTAGAAGCAGATTCATAGCAAAAGGCAATTTATGAAACCAATGAGGTGTAAACTAGCCATGAAGGTTAGAAGGTTAGAAGTTATTTTCCCATCAGCTGGATAAGTGAAATTATGACTTAGGCTTCCCATAATACTGCAAGAAAATATGTATTTCAAGTAGAAGTTGATGAGTTTTTGATGGGATATGACACAGGACATGTGGATATGCCCATGATTAGAAAAGGTCTGCTCACTCCATGCTCCCTACCTTTAAATTAAAATAGGTGGTCTACACACAACTTATTAAAGTAAGACAAAAATAATAATAATGCTGTCTCTTCCACAAACAAACACAAACCCATAAGGATTAGATAATATCTTGCATTGTTTATTATTACAGTGATTTCTATAACTCAACCAAGATTTGGGCTCCCATGTGTAAATAGAAGGTGATTAAAGAAACTTGCAATAAACAATTTATCACTAATTAAAGTAAGCCAACTGTTAAATTAATTTAGAAAATCATCATTGTATTTTCATTCTTAAAAGTTCTTAATAATTATTTTTCTTAGATCAGTTTTTGCATTTCAACAGTGAAATAATTAACGACAAGTGTATATAATTATTTTCCTATATTTTACCCTCCCTGATAAACACTGTCACTTTTGCTTACAAAGCTGCTCGAAATCTTGGGTTCAAGGAGCTCTCAAACATTCAGAAAACAGGGAATATCTTCCCTAGCTAATGTTACATTTTAATGGATCCACCCCACAGACTGCTGGAATAAATGCGGTAAGTGGCCAGGAAACGGCTCATAGGTTAGGGAGATGTCTTTTCCATGATCTGATGAATTTTTAACACTTTTTCAGAATTCATAACAGTTTTTCCCATTGCATTCTTTTCAGGTAGATTGGATAATGTGATATATACGCTGAATTAGTAATTTTTCAGTTCCACACTTTGTTGTGACTCTGATAATTGCACCATTTGTTATCCTCACGGACGAGCACTCGTATCTGTTGGGCCATCCCTGTGCACATTGGTATGCTCTCCACACTGCCCTGCAGAAATGCAGAGCTGGGAACAGATAAGGGAAAGCCATAGCTTTTGCCACACCAATGTGTCATTATTTGACTACTTTGATGTTCTCACACAGGATAGCTTATCCTTTGGCTTCAAAGGGATCCCACTAAACTGTAACTGCAGCAAGGGCCTACAGGATTCTCGCTATTTGTAGAAAGCAATCTCACCTTTTTCTATTCTTCTAATCTTGTGATCTTCCAAGTATATAAACCATATTGCACATTAATCTTTGCTAGCTCACCCAAATACTTAGGTTAAGGTTTTCCATGACTAGTAGCTTTGCTAGAGCTGCGTCTTTTGAGGCTCTGCAGTCCATGCTTCACTTTGTGAGTGTTTGGAAGTCTTCTTAAAGTGCAAATGTGATAAGTTTGGACAATATTGGTGCTTTACCTGCTGCTTGTGTAAGTAGAGTGATATTGAGTACAGTATTTATTTAAAACATTTTTCTTCTTAATTTCTTAATTTTTAAAAAAATCCTTGCTAAAGTACAAATTGCTTTCACAGGTTTCTTGATACATTTTTGAAAACACTCTTACATTAAAATAATAAAAAATCATTGCTTTGAGTCACATCTTATGCAGACACAATGCAACTTCTGCTTATGTTAATAAAATAGATGTTAAAATATCAAAACCATCTTGACTAGAGCTAAAGAATGTAATAACTTGGAACAACACAAGTCAAGCATCTTAAAGGGTTTGTTTTCTTTTAGAAATTTAGATCTCTTAAAAAGCATTGCCAAGCTGTAACAAGTCTTTTATTCCACAAAAACAAAATTATGTGGAAAGTGAATATTACCCTCCAGCAGAATTTAATTCCACGTTCCCCAAATGTCTTTAAGTTGTTCTCAGTTCTCTCTGGCTCGAGCTTCCCTTTCTTTTTCATTAACTTTGCTGAGGCAACAGCAAAGACATCTTTAGAGAATAAGAATGGAGTTTTCATTTTAAATAGGAAATACTTATGATAGATTTACCTTTTTTGTCATGACTTTCAGAACAGTTTATCAGAGGATGGGTGTTAGAGATCTTTCCACTTCACCTGTTCTCTTTGAGAAGGTAGCCCTAAAACAGAACTGAAGGCTGAGTATGTTGGACTGTCACCCACACAGGCTGTTTGCATGTGTATTATAGAAAGCTGTGCCTATCAACAAGGAGCAAATGAAATTTTCACATTCTCACTGTGGAGTTCAGGAAGTTTAAAGATGCATTATCATTATATAAAGAAGCATTTGGATAGAGACAGCTGAAACTCTGCCTGGATAATATCAGGTGGATTTCTGCTTAGGAGATGCCAGTTTGTACATTGAAATATTTTTCCAAGGAGACATAAAAAGAACCAAAGCAATTCTCCATTGGTGTCATGAGCAGCTCTCCACCCCATTGGTTATCATGCAGGATAACCAATGCAGTCTCCCTTTCTCATCAGAGGCCAGGAAGATGTAACCATGGTCACATGGGCTTTCTACGTCTCAGGATAACCATCTCATGGAGAAGTAGCGACATCCTTGTTTCTTGCTAGTAGCTCATCAAGCTGTGCCATAGCTCATTGAGAAATTATATGTTTGACTCAGGAGTGAGTGAGTGTGGGGTCAGGCCCTGTGTCACACAGGAGGGCAGAAAGGTGGACCACACTGGTGCTGATCTGGGCATTCCTGAATTGTCTTCTCACCTCCCAGAAGGTGATGTCATTTTGAGCCTTTTATAAAGATTTTGAGATAATTTATGTCTATAATATGATTATCCCATTTTAATTCAGGCCAAGGCTAGTATTGTTTTCAGGCTTGCTGGACAGGGGATGATGTCCACCTGCTCTTAAATGCATCAGCACCTTGTGGCACTGTTCTGTGCCTGCCACCTGTGGAGAGCTGATGCCAGTACCTGGGAACAAGATATATTTCTCAGGAAAGCAGCAGCTGATAATTTGCTGTAAGCTCAAATCTCCCAAAAGAAGATTTTTTTTCTGGAGAGCATGGAGATTGGGAGGAGAGGATCAGTGAAGATGTGAGAAGTGAAGTGAGTGTGTATGAAGGATGACTGGATGGGGATTAGTTCCTCCTTTGATGGTTTTGGAGGCTGAGCAAAAGAAATACTTAGTTTTCCTCATCCATGAAAGCTGTTGGGACAAACAAAACATAAAAGTGGGGTACAGAGGGGAGTGATCCCTTGGGAGAGTACTCTAATGTTTTTGAGGGGCTCATATTTGGATTTAGATCATATTTCTAATACAAACAGCAATTTGTGTATTAAAGCTATTTCAGAGCCCAAGTGGCATCTGGACATTTGCCCTCCCTGCATCCACAAGCTACCACCACTGTTGCAGTACAGATGGCAGTATGTCTGCCTTGGGGTGTAACTTATAATAGGGAGTGAAGGTCTGCACTTGCCAGAAATTGAATTACCAACAGCCAAAGGTCTGAAAAAGTGGAAAAATTAAATAGAGATAAATCACAGAGAGCTGATGGCTGCCATCCAAGTTGTCTGAAAGAACCAAACAACAAAGCAGCCAAGCTGCTAACCCAAATATATAATTTACCATTAAATTAGCACTCTACCTACCTATTAGAAATGTGCTGTTCCAGAGCTTTATACATGGCTAACCAAATTTACTTTGGTCCCCCAAAATAACAGCTGAGGGAATCTGTGTCACTCCTATGAAGTAACCAGAGGAAGCACAAGTGATGCCCAGGCTGGGTCCAGGTCTCACAGCAGCCCCATTCCCTTTTTTCCCAGGAAGAGCTGACAAGATTTCCCAGGTGGGCATCAGCTCATCTGCTCTGCTCTTTCCTGGACAGGAGAGGGAGGGCAGGAAGGAGACCCACCACCCTTCCCAGCACCAGGGTGGGCTGTACGATGCTTTCTGTGGCATCTGAGGCCAAATTCAGCCTTTTACAGGTGTAGAGCTGAACCATAAACACAGGCTGATGAAGGCACTTTGGTGGATGAGAATCTGCTAAAAGCAGGCAGTGTGGGTTTTATGTTATGACTTGCAACACTAAAATTTTGCATCACAGACTTTTGATCTTGCAGCACTATTAATCTGGAGCTCTGCAGCAATTCAAAATGTGTTCAAACAGTACCATTCAGATCCAGACCTGCTGTTAAAGGTTGTCTGCTAGAATCTCATGCTCAAATGAATAAAAGTTATTACCTGATTTTTTTCCCAATAAGTGTGTGTGGGGTAATCTTCCCCAAAAATGCTAGCTTATCAATATACAGAAATCCAAAACCTTTATGTTCTCACATCCAGTATCCTGCCAGGTGCAGATCTCTAATTTATCATAGTGTCAGGATCACAGTTTTCACTGAATTAGGAATAGTAGTCTATGATGAGGAGAATTTCTCGCTTTTTCATTAAGTAAATGCCAATAATACATCAGAAAACGTAGGAAGAATAATTTCATACATTATTAATTCCCCGTAGAGGATGCAAAATTTAAAAGAGGTTTGTTTTTCTGCATTTATTTTTCTTAGGTTAGAGAATGGGGGAAAATCCATTTTAACTGTATTGAGTTATACTTGGGAATAAGCAGACTAATGAGAATCCATTTTATCCCTCGCCTCTCTTAAAGGCTTTTCCCTGAAGGGTGTGCACCAAAGGGAAATAACAGTGCTGTGACTTTGCCTTTTCAAAGACAGACCATTCTGATGCTGATCTTCTCCCCACTAAGGAGAGAGCAGGTGTGCATAGAAATAGATTCATGCACTTTTTACGTGTCTAACTGTGCTATACATCTCTTTTCTCCAATTCAGCAGGCTTGGCTGCCTTCACTGTGGTACAAGTGACACGTTGATCCATACCTTGTGTCCTTCCCGAAGGTGAGAAATTCAGACCCGGAGAACTGTCTCACCATCATCTTTTAAAAAATAGTTTAGCTAATGAAGTATCTCCATAGAGTCCAGAGACTGAATGGGAATGCCAAGACTTACCTATACAGGTAGTTCTTTCCCTAAAGCTGGTGTAAAGGGCAGTGGAAAAAGACTGTCATGCATAAGTTGGATTTTTGAAGAGGAGAAAGACTTCAGTATCCTGGTTTTGTTCACCTGGTACCTCCCCAAGATGCACCTTTAGAAAATAGGGGTTTTTTGCTTTGTTTTTTTTTTTTTTTTTTTTTTTGTTTGTTTTTTTTTTTTAAGAAAGGGGGTTGTAGGCAGATAAAAGTATCTGTTTCTTTCCTAAATAGTTCCCAAAAGAGTATATCTTTTCCAGCCAGACATAGCCTTCCCAGGGTTATTTTTTCTAACAAATAGGAAGAATTTTCACAACTTGTCTAATGAAAGTATTTATCAGCATGAGCCAATACTGAACAATATATAGGATGCATATTTATAAAGGAAAGAAATATACTGATGTCTAAAAGTGAGTTTGCCTTCAAGAAGAATGAAAATACCAGGAGCACTGAGCATTGAGATGGAGGAGAAGAACCCTGTGGCTCCTTGCTCAGCAGCTCTGGCTGACATTGCCTGAAATTCCAGGTCAGCATTAGCAGTGAAGTGCTATGAAAGATAATTGCTTTAAAGCCCCTTTACTGAGTAGGGACTGCGCATTAGAGTGATCATGTTAAAAGTTCTGGAGGATCAGCAAGGGAAGTGAGATGAGAAGAATAACAAAGCAACAAAGCAGAATGGGGTGAGGAGTGAGATCGAGAGATCTAGTTTCCTAAAGATGAACCCATCTCAAAGAAAAAAAAAAAAAACAAAAACTAAAGCCTTTTTTATATTAATGCATTCACAAAAAATATAAGAAATACTTATTTGTATAGAAGTAAAAAGAAAAAGGAGGTGGGATTCAGTGTACAGGGCAGCTTGTGAAGCAGCAATCAAGAGACTGGTTCTATTCTTAGCATTTTATTCTTCTGCACTTCTTTTTCCTGTCACTTTGCTAGCCTGAAAGATCTCTGCAGCAGATTAGTAGCTGTGAGAGGTGTGTGATTTATAGAGTAGCAGCAAAGCTGCCAGTTCCCACCTGGGATGCATAGCTATAGTGTCATTATTGTAAAAATTATGATGTCTTGCAGTTTGCTTAAGCTCAATCTCAGTTACATGCATGTACATACACAATTTCACTAAAACCAGCCACTACAATTATCTTTGTTGTCTTTGACTCTTGGGATGTGTTTGTGAATTAGAGTGTGCAACAGTATTTCAAATTTTCTGTTGCGAAGTCACAGTTATTTCAGAGGCTCTTATTCACAATAAGAGAGGAATTTAAACACACCCTGCAAGACTTCTTATCTTTTTCCAGCACAAATTTTCTTTGTGTTACAGCTATCTGTGAGCCTTTGGCAAGATTCTTCTCGAAGTTCTCACTCTTTTTTTTCCCAAAGCTCGAGTATGGTGAATAACACTGAGTCATCTGCACACATTCCCTGCTCTCTGATTTTTTCACCTCCTTTCTGTTTGTTCATTAGCAGTTGAAACTGAACACTAGGATTGCAATCAAGTAACTTTTGAGGTTTGTAATGCAGAGGTTTTAATCTGAGTCAGTGTCCCCAAGCTTCTTTTGCAGTCTGTGGAGAGGAATAAACAGTTGTAAGACATGATTCATCTCATCTTAAGCTAGATTTGTGAAACAGGTCAGATGAATCATATCTTAGAAGCCCTCTACAGACCTAAGCTTGCTTAAGCATGAAAGAGAAAAGTCTCATGTCAGATCAGAAGAAAAAGAAAAAATAAATCTGTGTGTCTTGATTTTTGGAGGAGTGGGAAAGGATGACAGTATTGCTCTGCAAAGTTATTGATATTCCCTTTCCATAGCCCAGGTACCGTCGCAGGGACAGGCTGGGATGAACCAGGAGAGGCAGCTGCACCAGCAGACCTGTGTGGGTGGGATGAGGTGGGGTGAGGGTGTGAGGGGAGAGCAGACACCCCACTGGGTGCAACCAGGCGAGCTGTGATCAACCGGGCTCTAAATCTCAAGGGCCTTCTGCTGTTCCCTCACCCCTGCTACCTGCTCCTGTTGCTTTCTGCCACATTTGCTTCCTCTGCTGCCACAGGGGAGCAGTGACTTGATCATCCATGCAAAGAGTATCTCCAAATAAAGAGAAAAAAAAAGAAAAGAAAATGGATTGAAGCTGGATCCGAGAGCCCCTCAAGCTTGCCTCATGAGCACTAGGACTGGCATGAGAGAGAAAAGCAGAAAACCTCTGGGAAAAAGGAAGGTAGTCTTTGTCAAAGTATGTTTTATGGATAGTTCTCATGTCTAGATGTTGTGTTTTTGACAACTCCAAGTTGTTCTTGCCTGGAGCTTGGAAATATTATTCCCTTCTTTTTATTTTCTTGGACCCTGCAAGGTTTCTATCCTTGAAGTACTACAAAGCAGAGACATTATCAGCCTCTCAGTGGTACCTCAGAAGGTGTGAAGCAGAATATTTGCTGAGGTGTTTTTGCGGTAATACCGAAGCTTATTACAAACATGCTTCTTCACACCAGAGCTTTTTATTTTCCTGGTTTTGGAAAGGTAAGCAAATGTTCTCAGAAAATGTATGTTCTTTTCGGGAAATGTAGCCAATGGGAGATCTGTTTTGCCATCACATAATGATTCTCTGGTATTAACGTCTGGCCAGGAATCAAAATTTGATGTTATCTATGAAATATCTAGACAGACTAACAAATGTCCTACTAGAAGTGATTTATGTCAGATCTCCAAGTATTTACTTGTTATTGGCTTATGGAAAGAAACTCCTGCATGACAGAATAGGACATGCTGGTTGCATTCTGAATTTTGTCTGAAACATTTGATACTTAAATCTAGAATGGCAGGTAAAATTTACAGGACTGAAGGTGACAAGACATTTCACATCTCTTGACAATTACATCCATGACAGAAGCCAGACCTGAACCAACAATGACCAAGTGGCCCAGCTCAGTCCTACTGTGGGAACTGGGGTATCATCAGCGCTAATGATGCAGTCCAAAAGCAGTCTTATTGGATTTGGAGGTTTGTTATTGTAGCAACTAAAGCAAAAAGTCAGTTCTACAAATGTTATGGCTCTATGAGTGTCTGCAATTAAGGCCCTGTTTTAGTAAACCCCTCACTTTCTGAACAGCCTGTTTTTCATAGAAGCTCATGTTAATTCTCCCTCACATTGGGAATATGAGGGCTTCTTTAACACTAAAAGTTAAATAAATTAGGGAGGTTGAGGAAAGCAAGATTTAGGGTATACAGATATGAGCAAGGTATCTAATTTGAAGCAGGACTGAATTTGGTAGGGTTTGGCTAGCTTGGAGAAAACGTTTTGAATAAATAAATAAATTTAAATTTCTTGTGAAAAGTAAGCTGTTCATGTAGAAAAAAAATCTGCAAGTTGAGACAGAAACAGCTCAAGATGAGTGCTGGTGCTTGTTTAAGTCAGAATACTCATTTAATAAAATATTCTGAAGGAAAAGACTACCGGCAAAATGTCTCTGCCCTTTTTTTGCCATCTTTCTTTCATATACTTGTGTGCATCCTTGTACAAGTGACTTGATATTTTTACTTTAAAGCTTTGCAACCTAAGATTGGGAAAGTGCAAACCCAGAGCTGAGAAACTGGAAACAAATGACAGCTCCATATACTTGGCAAAACTACACCAGTTTAAGTCAGTTGAGGACTCAGCATAATCTCTAGGAAGAATCATGCTCCTAGCTTTCGCTGAAATACATTCTCTTTTTGTCATCTTGTATAAGCCTTGCTGACTTTTATCTTCATTAACAGCTTGACTCTGTATTACATCCAGAAAGCTCTTCACTTGAGTTTCAGTCCCGACAGAGTCAATGGAGGACAATGTGCTGTGTGCATCACATATGTGCCATGTATTTTTAGGTTTTAAATGAGATAGAAGTCACAGTGTAGAATTAAACCATTCCAAGAAGTAAATGCCACCTGAGAAGAAAAAAAACCCCATATCTACAATTCACAAATTACAGCAATGAAATTTAATATAAAAATCTGTTCACCAGGGAGCAAGATGAAAATATGTCTAAAAGTATAGAGAATCAAAGGTCAATAATAGTAAAGAAGGTATTCTAAACCATCTTATCTTCTGTCCATATATGGTGAATCTTCAGAACATCATTATGAGCTCTTCTGTCTCCGTGAAGCAGATATATTTTACTCTGGCAATGTGCTTTGTGAGGCTGTTCAGGGGTCTGTCCTGTGATGAGCTGGCATTTTAGCAGTAATGGGAGCTGCTGGTATTGATGGAACTGGAACATTGCTCTTTCCTTTAAATTTTGTCCATTTTGATTAACCAGTCCACAAGAGCTACCGGGGTGTTTCTTGACTCTAACAAGTTAAAGGGTCACTGTACTAGGCCACACACTCTCTTGTGGAAGCTGGAAGTAGCTAAGGCTGACTGTTTAGTTTCTGAAAGTAAATTCCTTTCTTTATTTTACTCTTCCACATCTGAGAAAGAAAACAGCTCCCAGATGAAGATGTTTTCTCCCATTTATCTTAGTAGAATGGGGCAAAGCTCTGTGGTTAAGAAATGGCAAATTATAAAATAAGTGCCTTTATTTTATAGTAGCTCTTTGAGCAGAAAAAGTTCAAACTTTCATGAAAAAGAAAAGGAAATAATTTCTAATGTTTGCCTAATGTTATTTCTCTTTATGCTGTAAGACTGATGCAGAGCTCTTGTTTCCCTGAAGTGGCTGGAGGATGACACAGGGAGGCTGTTTACAAAGGCTGACATTAGGCACAGGAAGTTCATCTCTTTATACTGCCTTTAAAGTTAGAAGTGCTAGAATGGATGACTCAGAGAAGAAGCAGCTGAATTTGGGTGCTCTTGCTTGCCTGCTGAAAGGCCGTAGACAAACTAGGCTGCCTTAAATTGGGAGTGTATCTTCTAATATAAAAAGTACCCAAATGGTATATCTTTAAATATGCTCACTATTTTGATCTGTGCCACTGCACTCACACACTTTGACAGATGGATATCTTCAATTTGTCTTCTTCTTCAGTGGTATATCACAAGTGTAGCTTGAGCAATAAAGCTGCTCTAGAGTTACCCATGCTTTATTATTTCTGTTAATAGTCTGTGAAAGATCAGTGGTCTGATAAAGGACCACAAAATTATTCAGGCTAATAAAATACAGAGAATAATACTGGGGAGAACTTATAAAATGCCCAGCAGGCATTGGTCCAAGGTCACATGTTTATAGTAATTTGAAGGACTAGGAGCCAAAATTCTGCAAATTGTCACCATAACCACAACTGGAATTAAGCGTCGACCAATGTCATGGGTAGGATTGCACATACTAGGATTTTCTGTGTGCTAATCAATTTAATGTTTCACCCTTGTGAATCTTGGCTGCTAATATAGAATGGAGGCGATTATATAGTGCTTGTGGTGTAGAGGCCATGGAGGTCATCAAGTGCATGAAGGCAGGAACATGGCATAATCAGGAGACACTGTGCTTGCTGCATTTACATTGGCTGCCTCTCGTTGTGCTCAATATGCAGTTGGTTGGTGCATGCCTTGCTTACCTGAAGGATTTTGTTCGGTTTTGTTTACTGAGAAGTCCTTTTACAGTAAGCATTTTATGGTCCTGAATAGCATGCAGTGCTCTGTCATCATGCATGTCTGGGCAGAACTTGCATCACAGCCCTTGTGTGAGTCCCAGACAATGTAGGAAAGTTCTGTTAATGGGAGTTATGTTTTGTAGAAGGGGACTGTGTGTGCTGCTGCACATGCCCAGCTGGCAGAATGATAAACCACAAGTTTGTGTCAGCAGTGTAGAACCACTTTTGCACTTTCCACTCGCAGTAAAGACAGAGTGATGAAAAAAGGCAAGTAGACTCCAGTCAGTACTGCTTTATGTCTTCTTCTCCTCACAGCTCATGCTCTTTCTTTCCTGAGTTTTTCTCCTCTTCATTTTCACCTGCCACCTTGCTGACAGAGTTTCCCTAGCTCTGCAGTGCAGCAGGTAGCGAAGGTTTTTGACTCATCAAGGGTCCTTTTTGATAAACATCCCCATGGCACTGTCCAGACTCTCAGAATCATGTTGTTTCAGTTGTTTCAGCTTCTCAGTTGTTTATGAGCAGGACAGCATTTTGTTTTGCTGCTGTGCAGATGCCAAAGTATAATTCCTCTGTGGAGAAACAGAAACCAGAATGTGATGTGCCTGTGAGATGCTTTTTTTGAAGATGAATACCTAACTACTGAACACCATTTTTTATTATTTTGTCTAGGAAGCATTCCTTGTTCCTTGCTGAAGAAGTAACTCTTCCTTCTGCTATCTTTAGACACCGGATAGATAGGTGGCAAGTAGGAACAGGCAAAGCAAATCTTTCAAAGGACTCAGCTCCCTGCAGTTCTGGGCAGACTCGCAACTTTCCTTAGAATGTATCCCCTGCATGTTTTTTTAACACAAAGACATTGAAAGCATGATAGAAATCTGCTGTGGCATAAGTACTAAAACCAAGTAGACTTTGACTTATTATTTCTGCTGAAGCAGAGCTGTAGCTGTCCATAAAAATTTAAACATGGTGAGTTAGAGCTGAATACATAAAAAATGGTAGTTAGTAGGTGGCCTGATCTCATCTTAATCTGATCTAAACCATGCCTAAGTGGTGTAGTCGTTGAGGGAATCATAACATTGCATTTTCCTTTGTTCAGCTGATCAGTAAACATTTCAGAAGTTACAGTCATTCACTGAAATATCTGTCCATTCTTTTTTATTTCTGAATTTTCCTTCCATACCAGACTGAAATTCCCATTTCATGCTTTTTATGCTCTGTGATACAGACACAGAGGAAATGTGCAGTCACAGTCAGCTGTGCTGGTGTGGAAAGCAAAGGAGGGAACTCTGGATGTGAAGAAAGGTGTGGTAATAGTGTGAAGAAGCAGGAGGACAGAAATGGAGAAGTTGGCCCTGAAGGGGAAGCTCCAGGGAGTGTGAGCACTCAGGGGCTGTGTCAGGCTTTCCTAACGCTGGGCCTCCTCCTGGATTTCATGGAGCTCAGGGTGTCAAAAGCTCTCCAGGAGATGCCACTCATTCAGGCTCTCTCCTTTTAGTGACCATGACCAAGCAAGCAAGGGGAGTAAAATGCAGGAGCAAGCATTGCACATGTGCTTTGCAGTGTCACACGTGGCAGCCAGCGTGGCTTTGTGGGGTCTCTATGTGCCTCGTGAGGTGCAGCCAGAAAACATTGTGCTGATTCCCTGTGGCTGAAAAGTTGCTTCACCAGGCAGATACATTTGAAAGAAGGCAATTAAGGAAAGCAGCAATTGTAGCACCATCACATATATATATATATCTATTCATATGTGGTTAATAGCATAAATAATTCTGGCTGTCTTTTGGGAAATTTTGCTCCTTCTGTATTTCATTTGCTAATAACTCTCTGACAACTGAGTCATCAAATTACAATAAAAGAGTAGAAACATATTTTTAAGAGTGAAAATTTTAGCCAGTGTCTGACAATTATGGATGTACTTACTTTCATTGGAAAAATTATTTAGATAAGAACATGGGACACATCCAGCATGTGTGAAGGAAGAAATACGGGCATGTCTGTCACTACAGAAGTACCTGAAAGCAAGTAATTCAGGAAAAGGAGAGATAAAATGGGGTAGAGTTAGAAATCTGAGTATTTCAGTAGCATTAGCTGCAGATATTCTGTGTGTAGCTTATTATGTTTGTATCTTCTACTCTCTATTTTTGTACTTAATAGCATATAGAAAATTAAAATAATAGGTCGTTTTGAAAAGTTATTAGATTATTAAATTCTAAAGCAGAAAGGCCACTATTGTGGTAAAAGACAAGAATTTTGGCATGTTTCAGTTTTCTCGCTGTTAATGCACATCTTTTTGCTCGTACCTATCCTATATGGATAAATATTGGCATTCTTGCTTCCCTGAAATAATTCTAGTTAAATTCCTAGTTCACAATCCAGTTTGGTCATTTGCTCACATTATTAAAACCCTGGTCTTTATTAACTAAGGCATCGAAAAAATTGTTGTGCTTAGTATATTTGCGCAAGCTTCAAAATAGTCTAAAAACTTACTGTTTTTCTTAGCTTCTCAATTTGTAATTCTCCAGTACACTGATAGAAAAAAATCACTATGGGATGGAGAAGAAACTTGAATTTCTGCTCAAAGCCCTGCCTGTGAGTCAGCACATGGCTGGGAGCACATTTTGGCACAGTTTCTCGAGGGGAACGGCGCCTCGGTCCGTGCGGTGCCGTGCCAGCGGATCCGCCTCCCTGGCAAAGAATCAGCACCAACAAGGACTCTGGCCCTGTGAGCAGAGACAAAAGTTTGGGGACTGGTTTGTTTGTTTGTTTGTTCTTCTTTCCGAAGCATGTTCTGATCTTTTGATGGGACGTGCTTTACAAATGCCAAATATGATGACATGCTTCCCAAGGAGGCAAGTAAATAAGTTTAGTAATGATAGCCTTAGCCTAGTGTGCCATTAGTCTGGGCACTGTACAGTCATAATGAAGGACAGCATTTGTTGTGCAGAACTGGAAAATTAAGGGAGGGGAGATCAGACAGCTGCAGCAAAAAGTTAATTATCAGGAAGGATCAGACTGCATTGGTCAGGCTAAAAAGCACTCTCTTGGCACACATTGCCTAACCACCATTCTTGTTGGCAGTGCAAGGCCAGATAAGGAAAGAGATTAAAATTTAGCTTAGTGGATGTCCTCAGAGGTCTGCTTTTCTTGCATATGTAGTGGCAATAAGAGTCAATAATGTTGTCGGAGTCCATACTGGCGATGGAGAAGTGGTTGGAGCCTGCACTGTGCCACAAAATACCATGACTGATAAAGACCTAAATGCCTCCTTTATCAGGATAAATATCTTTGTATTGAAAGGGACTCCTCCATTGGCAGTGTGACTGCCTCCTAAGAAGAAGGTAATGATTTTGCTAATCTCTTTCCTTGATGAGCTGCATAATGAAGTAGAACAACAGCAGAGTCAGCATAAATCTTCATCTAGGTCTTCACTCCACTCATTGTTGCACTAATTATTAATAATTTATTATGACCAGGTTTTGGATATCTGAGCAATTACAGTGCCATTCATGTGGTTTTATACAGCAGCTAGGCCACAGGAGGAATGGCCTGAGCAACACTGACAGAAGTTAAAAACTTCTACATTTCCTTACCATCTCCAGGTGCAAGGCTTCAGTGAAATTAAAGAAAATTGCTGAGCGCCTAAAAGTCTACAGAGAGATCAAGAAATTGTCCACTTCTATTCATGGGACAGTGTTGTTGAAATGGTATTACTTTGGAGCCACTTTGAAAAAAAATGTATTTACACTATCTTATAAGTGGAATCAAAGAATTCTTGCATGTTTGTTTGTTTAGTGAAAATGACCACTGAATAATTTATACACATTATTACAACAGTTTCAGAGGACTAATACTGTCTAGGTTCCAAATAGATAAGGATTATTGGAGCTTCGTATTAAGGGAACTAAAGAAACTGTTCTCCTGGAAAGAAATTAAATAACAGTTGTGAATATCTTTTTTTATTTATCTCGTTGTTGTGCCTGCAGGCTTTCCTAATCTCTTACTGTAGTGACATGCTGTAAAGAGGCATTAAAGCTCAGAGCGTTGGTAGGGAGAGGATGAACATCTCTGATTGACCAGGGAAGAGAGTAAGAAGAAAGGTCTTGTATTACAGCCTGCACTGGGGCCTATTTATCCAATAGTTTAATCCTCCTATCAGAAAGACATTTTTGAAGAACTGTGTCTCTTTAATTTCCCCTTCTTTCAAAGGCTGATTCTTTCATAAGAGGAGGTGCGGGAACCCATGTGCAAGGAAGGGGGTGGCTGCTCCTTCCTGTGGAGCACAGGGCAGCAGCCCTGGGGCCAGGAGGAGGAAGGGCAGCAGGGAGGGGGAAAACATGGTGATCCTCTGAAACCCCAGTCCTCTGATGTGGTGGCCAAAACCATCCTGGAGACAGCAACTGTGCAGAGGTTGCCACAGCTTGGGAAATCTGGGAGCTCTCTGAAACGAAACAGGACAGTAAGGGCTCACCCTGCAAGGACACAGTGAACTAGGGGAGATGGTTTGTACTGCCTTTGCCTTTCTCTCTGATGGACCTAGCCATGGAAGGTTGCTCAGTATTGTTTGATTTTCTCAATTTGAAACACCTTTTGATCTTCTTTGGAAAAGTCACTTTATGGAGGAGGTTCAAGCAAATCCACCTCAGAGCCCCAGTGTCTTGGCAGGGTGGAGTTGACAACAGTTGGCTGACTTGGGCTCCCACAGTGACAAGTAGGAAACCAGAAGAGAGACCAATATCTGTGGCAGAGCATCATATTCTCTTCTTTAAAGTACAGCTAATGCTGAAACAAGCCAAAAGGCTGGCATGCAAAATATACTTTTTTTAAAGGCTAAAACAGTCGGACAAGGTCATAACTTTCTTTCTTTTTCCCTTTGCAGAGCTTCTAAAGAATTTGGATTGTTTGTGTGGGGACAGCTACTGCTGTTGGCAGGGGGCAGTGCTTCTTTTCACTTCATAACACTGGCCATGGCTTCATGCAAGGCAAGGCAATCAATGAGGCAGTGCTGTGAGAGCCCGGGGTTGAAAACTGAAAAATTGCAGTAGAAGAATTTTAAGACCTGATGGGTTTAAAGCTGCTGTGGATTTAAGTAATATTTTTTTATTTTGACTAATTAATTTTCTAGCATTTTAGTGCAGGTCAATGGCTGAGTAATGCTTTGGACAAAAAGACAGACTCCTGTTTGATGCGTGTTTTCTTAGCAATACAGACATACTGGTACCAAATGTATTTTGAGACTCACACCCTGCCCCTTGAGAAGTCTTGTTGGTTGTTGGATTTCCAGCCCCCTGCCACCCTGCCCTTGGAGTGACATCAGCAGCACAGGCAGGATGCCCCCCACAATATTTGTGTGAGCTCTGTTCCTCTCAAATCACACTGCCATTGCCAAAGCCAAGGGCCAGCACAACTCTTACCCACATTTACAAGGTATTTTCATGGCTGGTTGTTGTTCCCAGGATACCAAATGTCCCTGGATGCCTATAGGAGCCAGAGCATTATTTATGATGCTCTGTTTTCTTGTAGTGATGAGTGGAGTTGCTGTGTTCAGGGTGTGCTGCTGCTCATCTCTCCTACTGGTAATAAAGCATTTATAAACTATTCCAACCACAGGTACTTAGCAGATAATCTTGGGGAAAAAACAAAGGACAGCATATTTGTATCAGAAGCACAGGGAAACTTTGCAGTGTCTGATGTGCCTTCTCCTCTCCCTGTTTGATTTCGAGCTGCCATATCCTGATCATCTCAGTGCTGCAGGACTGTAGCTCCTCTTCTTAAATGCTAGCAGTAGTAAGAACGGTAGGACTGGTACATATTTACTTCATTTGATGCCCTCCTTCACCTCCTGACAGCCACGTTTCCCATATTTGCTCTGTGAAGAATCAGTAGTTTAAAAATAGAAATGCAGGGAAGAAGGAGAAAGAAAGAACCTGAGACCAGCTTCATCCAGGATTTTGAAAAGTCTGTTTTCTTTTTAAAACTTTTATTCTACTAGTGACATTATCACAAGAGTCCTTGTTGATGTCTATGTGTTTTTATATCATTGTAAGTGACTTAACTCTGTTTTTATCTTCTCTTCTCTCCTAGTGGAGTTTTTATACTGTGATTTGGCTTCCATGAAGTCTATACGGCGATTTGTGCAGCAGTTTAGAGCAAAGAATTGTCCACTCCATGTCCTGGTGAATAATGGTGAGTTCTGGCTTTTTCTTCACACACCTGTAGGGGAAGATGTGACAAACTGAGGTCTTATCTATCACTTCAGATTTCAAATAGATTATCTGAACCATACAGCAGGTTACCATAAGGCTGCATTAACTGGTATGTCTTTCTAGAGTTAAATTGCATTTTTTGGAGAGATTGTTAGGTGAGGAGTCTGAATACTGAGCCACATCTGCTCATGTTATTGCAAGTCTATTTCCTTTGCTGTGATTTTTAGCTCTCCAGCACTAAAAAGAATGCAATTATACAGGAATTTGAGCATCTCCAAGGAAAATAAGAAAGGAAAGTGATGCTGTACTTTACGCCAGTAGAAAATCTGTCTTTTCACCTTTATTTACTTTCTCTCTCCTTAGGTTTTTTCCCTGAATAAACACTTGTTTACTGTGGGTGACTGGTGATCTGGGCTGGGGGTTTAATCCACCTGAAATGTAATCTGACAAATTATCCAGCAACTTCAGAGAAGTCACTGCATAGATCCAGATGCTACTGGAAAGCTGTTCATAAAACTGCATCTTCAGTGGTCAGAGCACAAATTAAAAGGACAATATTTATCTTGCATTCATGCAATTATCAAATGAATATAATTATTTTTAGGGATTTCAGTTTTGTTATTCACATACTTGTTATCTAATTTTTTATTATAGCCACAGTATTTTTGGAACCCAGCCTGTACAGCAATTTTCGTCCAGAAACCATGGATGCTCTGCATGCACTGTCCTAAAGGGGAATTTTCACCTGTCTATTTAAATAGGAGAAAAACCCACCAGCAACAATTTAGGTTTCTTTTAGAAGTTTGCTGCTGTGATATGCTGCTGTTCTTGTTTTCCCAACTATTTACATATTTTTTTATTAAGACATCCCAGGGAACACTTTCTGTTTCCCTGTGCACACTTCCATCCTAATGAGAGCAAATGTGCTGTAAATAAATGTGTTTGTTGTATTCATTGGTGCCTTAAAGAGCTCTCAGTAACACAAGTAAATACTGTAATAAAAATTCAAGTGTTTTTTATTTGCTGATTGATATGAAACATTTGTGAAATGTTCAGTTAAACATTCATTTCTCTTTGATTAGTCCAAAAAGCCTACCATTATTATTTTAATCATGCAATAATTAGAGGTGGATATATAAGCCTAGTTGTAGTTAATTAGTGAGTATTTAAACCTAGTTACAAAGTCTTTCCAGATTTACTTTTAAACATGCAGAATGAAAACTGTTACACAGATGGGAACAACACTATTTGAAAAAACAGCATTTTATGGGAAAAGGGGTTTTTAATTCTATGTACCCATCAGGCATCCCCTGCCCTGCACTAGTTTGCACCATGAGCAAAGCCAGCATTGTTAGCTGGGGCTTGGAGGCCAGTTGGGGGAGAAATGATGAGGCTGAAGAAACTGGGCAGTCCTCTGGAATACAGGATTTTTTTCTGCCCTAGCTGCTGCTGAATTGGGTTGGATGAAAATTAAATGTGTCTTCTTATCCAAGAAATGAAGTTGTATTAAAATGAATCTCTTATTGTTCTTAATATGTTACAAGACCAAAGAGTGTAAGCCCAAAATTTCTTTTAAGAAAGGAGTTTGAAACTAAAATTTATTCTACTTCAGTCTGTGTATTTGTAATTTGCAAGAAATCCATTTGATTTCACTTATGCCTTTTTGCCAAATACAGTTGGCAGGAGAAATCTGTTGTTTGATAAAATCCTTTTAGAATCTACAATGAAATGAATGGTTCAAGTCATTTTTTTTGCCTTAACAGAATCACATCCAAAGCACAGGTAAAGAATTCCAGAGAATTAGGTTAGTCTCTGGCCATTGCCTGGCAATGATTCCACTTCTGAATGCTCTTTCCCACATATTTTTTCTTTCTTTTTTTTAAGGTCCTTTTTATTTGCTTTTGTAAATAATCTGTAGCATTTAGTTTTGTTTCTAGTGAAAGTACACTTTCACCAGTAACTTTTGTTTCATAGTGAAAGCCCAAATGTTTCCTTGCTACATAAGAGGAAAATGGACAAACCCAATGGAGGAAAAGTGGCCTGATGCAAAAACCACCAGCACTGAGCACAATCAAGACAAGTGCTGACCTTTGAGCTATCTGGTTGGCTTTTCTCTTTCCCTTTCCCTTCCTCTTTCCCCCTTTTTTATCTTTTTACTTTTTTTTTTGTTTCAATGCACTAAGGAGGACGATTCAGTCCACCATGGGCTGCAGAGCTGGAAGCACTACTGTCTCAGAAGCCTCATCTCAGTTGCCTGTTCCACTGCCTTTCCCATAGGTTTTGAAAACCAGATTTTGTATGCATCCCATGTCTTCTGAATCAAACTATCAGCAAGCTAGTAAAATTTTTTATTTCTGTCTTCATAGGACCAAGCATTTTATTATCAGGGCTGCAGTCTTCTGTTACATTTAGTGTAAAAATGCAAGAACTGTTATACTGAGATTGTTGCATTACACACTAGTATTATTTAATTGCTTAAATCAAAATCTTTTAAATTGATTGATATAATAATGTGCATATGTTAGTGAACTTTCCATCTATTATCTCCATGGATATGTATCCTGTATCTATGCGAAGGTGTATGACATTCACTGAGGACTTGTGCAAACCTGTCAAAAGGCCAAACATTTGAAGATGTCTTGATAAAAGTTCCAACATTTTACAAGAATGCAAGCTATGAAATTAACATTAAAGCATTATTGAAGACAAGGGATTTCATGTGAATTACTGTGAATTCACATGAATTTCATGTGTAAATTACACATTTACATGTGAATTACTAAATAAATAATCAAGACTACATGTCTGACCTAAGACTGTTATGAAATTCAGCAGTTTGTAAGACCATTGGTGATTTTTTAAAAAAATATATCTCTTCACCACTTGCTCTCTATCCCTTACCTAACTCAAGGATTCAGCTGGAAATTAAATTAATACTAAAATCCTGAGTTTCAAAGTATTCTCCTAGACCTTAACATTCAGGTCCCACAATAACCATGTGAAGTTTAGGTATCCAACTGAATGGAGATTAGTGCACTAGTCACCTCCTCTTTTTGTTTTAGCTTATTTTAGCATGTACATTTAACTTTCTAATTTCTAATTTAAAAGGAAAAATTTGGTTGAATGCACGCATTATTTCAGCTGACAAATAAAGGCTTGTTTTTCCATTACTATGCTTTCTGCATCAGTAATGTGCAGAATCAGCTCTTGGTTTTCAAAATAAACAAAACATATTAAAAATGCAAATAGAGTATTATATAATTTTTTTTAAATACAATGTTCTTGTGCTAGAAAGAGAAAAATGCTATGACATAGAAAACAAATTCATTTTCTGTAGAAAACAAGAAGTAAGCTAAATGGTTGAACTGTAAGCCACAGAAAGAGGGATGCAGCACAAGCAGTGAAGAAAGCTTTATCTGACAGAAGGTCAGAAGAATGTGTCTTCTACTCTGCTAATTAGCATTTGGGTGCTAATTTTTAGTTTTGTTTTGGAAAGAACTCTGTCTCTGTACAGCTGAAAAGCATTTAGCAAATTACTGCCTGTACACTAGTGTTAATTATTTAATATATTCCTAAAAATGGCATTGCTGTTAAAATGCGTTAGAAAGTCTGCTGTCTCCTTGTGGTTGAAAAAGGGACAGATACTAAAACACTTTGTAAAATTCCATGACCAGCAGTCACTGTTTCATGCCAGAGATGTTTTTCCCTAGCCTTTAAGGAAGTAATTTTCTCTGTGTGCTAGAACTGTTTTTACCACATTGTAGTTAATGTGTTTGCTTGTATGTTGTTTACAGTACCTAATGATCCAACAGACCAACACAAAAATCACAAGTTATTTAGGGACACCAGGATACTTCTGCATGCCAAACATGCACTGTCTAGCTCATTAACAATGAAATGCCAACTTAGAGATTTCAGGTTATTAGTAGCCTATTGCAGGCAGATTACAGTTAATGTATTTCAGGTTGAAGCCTATCCAGGCCAATTTAAAATCAATATTCCTGAACTGCTAGCTAATTCAGATGATCATATTTGGTACTTTGTGGATCATCTGAGAAATTATCAGTCTCTTGATAGAATGGATAAGTCTGTATAAGCTTACCTCTTCAGTTCCTAGAGCACATTAAAGCTGTATCAGTAGCTGAGTATGTGAAATATATATAATTGCCTTGTGTTACATATACACAATCCAGCCATGAAGTCCTTTGAATAGTCCCATAGATGCTGTCATGGTTGATCACATATTAAATTATTCTTGCATTTGAGTATTTGCAGGATCAGATCTTCAGAAGAAAAGTGAAATTCAATGGCTGGGAACAAGGACATGTATCAAATGCAAACAATTTTATACATACTTACTTACTCACAGGTCATATTTATAAGATGAATTTACTAATAGTTAAATTTTTTGAAATTATCACAGTGAGATCTGTGAAAGATTCTGTCCCACTGGATTAGGTAAGAGCTAGCTTTCTTGCCTGTAGCAGCTGCAGGCTACACTGGCTGTTCTGATGAAAAGGAAAGAAACCTCAGAGATGTGGAAATTCACTGGAGAAGGCCTTGAAGGAAAGTTAGTGAGGAGGGTTGCTGTTACTCCAGTGAAACTTGGATTTCATTGAAATTAATGCTTCTCTTGCAGCCTCACAGGAAAGCAGTGGTGAACTCAGGATATGATATCTCAATAAAGTTCTTCCAGCGTCTTACTGACAATATCAGGTTTCATCTTTATCCTTCCTCGAAGACAAATTAGAGCAATACCCAAGCAAAGCTGTGATGGAAAAGGTTCAGAGGGATAGGGACAAAGACAGAAGGGGATGAGCAGAAGAATAAATAGCCCTTACCTGTATGTAATGGATGATAAGTACTAGACATCATGGGAGAGCTGGGCCTTTGGGAATGGTTTTACCTGGAAAAAATATTTTACCTGGAAAAACCTAATTTGCGGTGGTGGAGAGATTGACCTACAATGGATCTTCTATGTGTGGTGGGAAAAAACTGGAAGATTCATAAGGACATAGCATACAGTATTAACACATTCTAAAATGAGAAGCTCCCAGAGCCATATTTTTTATGAAGTTCAGTGCATGACAGATGCCATCTCCTCTGATTTTTTGGCTGTGGGGAGGCTGGCTGGCTGCTCACACGCTGCTCTTCCCAGGTATTAGATGCCTGGGGTATTGTAACTTGCCTGGGCACGTGTGTAAGAGCACCATGACACCTCTGGCAGTATCCAGCCTGGCTCACCCACAGCAAGTGAGGGTTGTGCAATGCCCACGTTTATCTGCCATATGGACTTTTAGCAGCAGTCATCAGCTGGAGATTTTGTTATACTTGGATAGCACTTCTGTCTGCCAGAATTATATGTACCTTATAAGAAGATGTCAAATATAATAGAAAAGGTTTATTATTTATTGGAAGAACTAATAAGTTAGAGGGGTAACCTTAGACTCTTCTGGCTTTCAAAGAGTAAGGATTTCATTCATGAAAATCCTGACTTTTGTTTGATATTATCTTTCTCTTTTTGATAATTTCCAAAGCTTTTTTTTTTCTGTCTGTGATATCAAACACTTTTTGAAGGGGGAAATATCTGAGGCTCCACATGCTGCAGGTTTTTGACCCATTTGCTTTTATGTCTTGAAAGTGAACATTTTATCAGTGGAAGACAGATACAAAATTCAGCTATTGATGGATTAGAAAACCCAACCAGTTCTACTTAAGTGTGCGGAACATTTGCCATTGGCTTTTCTGAAAGGCAGGAGTGAGCCATGTTTTATTTTTACTAAATCTTTTCATAGATTTTAGGTAAAAATATTCTTTATACAAAATGTAAACTGAAATATTTTACTTCTGAGAGAATATCCTATTGAATTAGAAAGCTGTGACTGATTTTCCTATTTTCTGATTGTGAGTGGACTAACTCACCATTGTGCCAGCTCAAATAACCAAACAGTTACTGAGCATGTTTTTAGGAAACACAGGGTTATTTGAGCCAGACCTGATTAGGAATGATTTATTTTTGTGTAAAATCAAAACCTTGATTATGGAATGTATTTACTTTTTTTAACTGACACATTTTCCAAGGAACTAGCTTGTGCTGTGTGCACTTGTAGCAGTGTGACCCTTGATTCAGAATGTGAATCCGTTCTTATGGAGGTATTACAGCTGGTTTGGTCATATTCTGAATCTACCAAGATTTTGTTGTTGTTCTCACAGTCCCTGAATGTGGATTGTCTGCAGTTTTTCCTTTTCTTTAACCTAGTGGGAAACTAAGAATTTATTTTTTTCTGGAAAGACACATTGCTTTGTCTTTGGCACAGCCAATACAGTGCACGTCTCCCTTGTGACCATTAGGTGGGTCTGGGAGCACCAACAGCAGACATTACTCAGTTTTCAAATCCTCACTACTTTGCCAAACTTTTAGTGTTTGGGCTAAGAGTTTCCATGCCAATTATTTGCCTTAGGCTGGCTTTGTTTTTTTTCTTTATTTTATTTTGTAATGCCAGATAAAGCAGTTTATCTGTTTCCAAGAATGATAAGACAAACATCTTAGGAGCTTTTTTTTAATGTCAGAAATGATAGCAAAACTTTTCATAAAGGCTGTGGTGTTATCACACAGTGTGGAATTGAATGCAGACGAGATCTTGCCTTTGTCTCAGTGCTGGCTTCATCTTTTGTTACATATGGAATATTCCCCTGATGGATCAAGGCAGAAGCCTGCTAAGCACTGCACTTTGTGAGCCACCTTTTATAAGTTCCTCTCCAAATATTTTGCCCATTCCAAACATGTCCCAAGTCAATCCTGAGCTGGTCTTTCTGCCCAAATCACAGCCCTGAGCCGTGGTGGGTGATGCTGCGTGCAGGCAAATGCAACAGCATCCCATCTGCTCCTCCTGCCTGCCTCTGAGCTTGGTGGAGATGGGCACTAGGTCTCATTTCAGACCCCTCCAGTCTCTCCACTGTCCAGACTGGTGGCCTCAGTCTTCCATGGACTCTGAGACAAGTTTCTGTCCCATGAAAAATAGACTGTGAAAAGTTCATGGGTGGGAGAAAGAGGACAGTTGGCTGGGAAGCATCAGGATGGACAGAAACTTTGATTGCAAAATAATTGAATTTTCTGATAGAAAGACTTCTGTTGTCATTATATTGCAGAAGTTCTATTATCAGTACATTGTAAGGGTTCTATACTGCTAGAGTTTAATATCTCCTTGATGATTCTTGTAGGCAGCTCCTCTAAGCACTGACTCATCTTCACAACAGCCAACTGACTCCAGTTCTTCTCAATCAATCAATCCATCCTTTTATAACACTCTTCATCTTATTGGCTACAGCTGTGGCCTATTACAGTCAGGCTGGCTCCTAATCCTTAATTATTAACCCAGCTGCAAGTCTTTAGGGGTAAGATTACTTTCCATACTACCTGTATTTACTTATGTTCTATCCCCCTATAAGTAGCCATGTCACAGCTTTTAGAGCAGTGCTGTAAATTCACTGCTCTTCAGCCCAGACAAGGCAGGAAGAAGCAGCACTTGTAAGAAGCAGTCATGTGGGCACAGCTGTGCCTCCAGTAAGCACTTCTGGGGGCAGTTCTTACACTAAAGGCATTGCATGTTCTTGTTGCTCACTAGCCACTGTAGGACACAAGATGCAGACACACAGCTCTCCCAAGGTAAAAAAGAGGGCTTTTAGTTTCCGACTCCAACATTTATAGATTTCCAAAAGTGACAGTGGGTTGGAGGATGACAGTGCCACTTCTCCAATGACACTGGACAAACCAACAGTCCAGCAAATTTCTCCTCCTCCATAAAAGAATGCAAACCAATAAGTTATTTACATGAAGTGAGTGAGAAAGTTTGTCACAAGAAGGTAAACAACAGAAGGCTTAGAAAAACTTAAAAACACAGGGCAGCACTCACTAGCCAGGAGAGATGCACAGGGCAGGCATACTCTGGGATTGCACAGCCCAATGGAACAAGGTGGAGCAAGCAATCTGCTGCAGGCAGCCTGGCCAGGGCATGCTGCTGTATGGTTCTCCTGTTCAGGTGAGAGGTGGGCCATGCATTTTACATGCAGGTACACCCAGAGGTGTTTTGTTGCATGGGCATGCAGAACAGAGCAGTTTTGAGGTTCTGTGAAGTGGGGGTGGGTTTCCCTGTGTGGCTGCACTCGTGGGGCTGGAAATGCTGCTGAAGGCGTCAGCCAAGACAGTGCAAAGCCTGTATGGAGGAAGGGCTTTGTGCTTTTACTGGAAGTAACTGTCTCCTCATTTTTCCCCTTGGGAACATGTTGGTACTGTATGTATCTCTTCCTTGTAAATAGCAAGAATTGGGTAAATGTGATTATAAAGGTTCCCCTCCTGCTGTGAAGGTGTTATGGGTGTTTGTGGCTGACCTATTGCTTTATCTGCCCAGCCTTTGGCTCTCTGGAGATAAAAGAACTTGTGTGAGGGGGATCTGCCTCCAAACCCTCTTCTGTGGGCCTGGCTGGGAAAGCAGACATTTTGTTCTGTATGTGAAAAAGAGATTTTAAATTTTTCTTTTGTAGTGAGTTTGAGAGAACTGACTTTAAAAACCTCCAAACAGCTCACTGTAAAAAAATCCAGATGAGTGAAATACTTGTAATTTTACAGCTCCTAAAACACATTTTATAATGGAGATGGAGGACTTTGCAGTGGGAGGTATGGGAGTTAGAGCAATATTTGTCATCATCTGCAGGACGAGCAGGCATAGTGCAAATTCTCCTGTATAATTCAATAAAAATGGGGTATGTCTGGCCTGCAATATTTATAACTATCATAAAAATTTTTGTTATGTTGCATGCAGTGTCAGATCCATTTTGGTCTTTAAATTACATAAGATGAATCAGAAACCAATAGTTTCATTACAAGCTTTTATAGAAATTCATCATAAATTCCTTACAAAGACAGCTCTCTTGAAGTGTATTCATTCATTGAGTGAGAAATATGTTTATTGATTGCCTAGTCATAGAATTAAAAAAGAATATATTTTTTGCCATGCATTAAAGTGAATTAAAATTGTGTGTATTTTGAACATATGACAGTAAATGCAGAACTGCAGCACACTGGAATGTATTGCTATATCTATAAGAACAGTTGTTCAGCATAGTTTTGCAGAAAAGTATTTTCCTTATTATAATTTATTACTACCTCTGCAAAATCACACATCCATGTTTTGTTTAGTCAGTTTTTTATTCCCATACTATCAGTCTTTTTGCTGGAATATTTCAGCAACAGCTAATCAATTACAAAGTAGAAGCTTATGTTCAGTTTACTTATTAATTAATTTTCTTATGCCATGATGTTATCAGTGATACTTTAAAACTGAATCTTCTGGAGACAATGCAGCTAAATCAAGGGGAAAAACATATAAGAAGGTTATATCAGATCTGAGGTGTTTGGCATTAATGGTTTGTGTGCTGCCTCTTCAAATTTCACATACACTCTGAAAAAAATTATAAGGCTGACTGTTGATAATTAAAATCAGAAAGATACTGAGTTGTTTGGATTCCATATTGGAAGAAAAAACAAAGTCATTATTAGTTTACAATGAAAAGACAAGGCATTTGTTAATGTTTCAAGTAGTATTGGATTAATTCAAAGAATTAAAAAAGTAGAACCAGCTTTCATTTTTGAGTTAGCATTTGGGACCCTTAAGTAAAGCTGATGATGTTTCTGGATAAGAGAAAATCAATAGCATGCCACTTTTAGTATCTACTGAATGTTAGGTAGTTAATAATTTAAGAAAGAGAGCTTGCTGCTACACTTACAAGGTTTTCTCTTTTGTTAAGGAAGGAGACAGGTTCAGTTGCCTGTTGGGTATTCCTTTGTATGCTCACTTTTAGTAAATTAAAAATGTCTTTTCCTCAAATAAGAGAAACTGCCCTCAGACTACAGGGCAAGATTTTTTGACAGCCTTGATATGAACTACCTGAAAGATGGGAGCCTTTAAAAAAACAGAAAAAGTCTTCCAAAGGTGTTTCGGCTTAACATTATTTGAGCAGCTGTTGAAGACAGAAAGGGAATTGTAATAGAATCAGATTGAGGCAGGGGTGATTGTGCCTGCTCAAGGACTTGACCAGAATTTCTACTCAGGGGATGCTCTTGAAGAATGAGCAAAAGAATATTGGGGAGTGTGTATCTTTATGGTTGTGCATTGCATAAATGAAAATTTTTTCTGTCTCCCGACCTGAGCTGAGATCTATTTTTTTTTTTGCTTATAGGATGCACAGCACAGATGGTGGAGACTAATTGGGGTGGAGGGCAAAGCCTCTCTGTGTTGTTGAAATCCTGTGCCTCTCTGGAGGTCGAGGGTGAGGTTGCAGAGGCACAGGCATCCTCGGGGCTAATGTGAGCGACGGCAGCTCCCTGGGCCTGCCTGCTGCTCACGGTGCAGCAGCTGTCCAACACACTTCTGCCTAACACACAGGACAAATTTCTCCATCCCTCCATCTGACTCAACCAACAGAAGTGTGTCTGTGCATGGAGGGGTCCTGTACCGAGCCCTGCAGCAATCCCAGCAGATGCAGAAGCAGCATTTGCCGTGCACATCAGCCTTGCTTGCTGGGGCTCTTTTATATCAACTGCCTTTCTTGGGTTTGTATTTTACCAATGTTGCTGCAAACAGAACTCTGGCATATTGCTGCCTTTCACCTTTTCCAAGTGTCAGAGCATTGGAGGGCAGGATGGCCTCAGAGATATGCAATCAATTTCCTTGTACTAGGCCTGGTGTCAGAGATGCAGCAATGTTTCCATGTGCCCTCCTACAGCTCATGCTGATCTCTGTCTGTGCTGAAACTTGCACTGTAGCAGGCTGTGACTTAGTCTGGGAGCCTGGGATTTGTTTCATCCCCAAGCCATTCCCATCCTTTCCTTCTTCCCAGAAAACAAGAAAAAGTCACAACTGGGCTTGTCTCTCATTTGCATCTGTCCATAACCTTCATGGCAGTTCTCAGTCCCAGCCACTTACAGATGTGATTATACACAGTTTACAGCAGTAAATCACATAGGGAGATGCTAATCAAAGCTTTTGTGGAGCCTCATAATCTAATTTGTGTTGTGTTTCTTTCACTGTGCCACTGGTCAGCATCGCTCATGTCCAGTTTTAAGTTCTCCATTTGCAAGTATGCTGTGTTCCATCAAAACATTTTGTTTTCTCTGTGGCCTTCTTGAGTTTCTTCCCCTCCCACTGCTTCTCCAGTTGTTATATTAAATGGCAGGAAGCCACAGGTGAATCCCTATGGCTGTTTGCCATACTAAAAAAGATTCCAAAAATATCTCTCTTTCAGCCTAAGAGACAGCAACAAAGCAGGAATGTCAGGTGGCAGGAACCCCCAAAACAAGTGATGTAGATTTAAATGGTGCAATTTAAAATGGTAATTTAGTGTGCAATCATCAGGTCAGGCTAACATCAGGAAATGGGATGGTGAAGTCTTTTTAGTGGGCACATGAAGTAGCATGAGGATTAAGCTGACCCTCTGTCGTGTGTTGTGTGCAGGAGTGGCCTTTCTGCTGTATCATACTTATGGGTGTTAGACAGAAGCATCCTATAACAGGATTCTCCTCCATGAGTTATGTCCATCTACATTCAAATGACAAAGGCCATGTCCACTTGTACAGTAATTAAATTTTAACAAAATAAGAAAAATTTATAGCATTCCACTTAATGTTATGACTGAGCAGGGTAACTATCCCTCACACAGCCTCAGTAAATGATATAATTTATGCATGAGCTCAGAATTCTCTGCAAGATGCTGAAATCAACATTGCATGATGGGGATGTGGATACTTATTTTAGACACTGAGTTTGAAAATTGTGGTTTGTGGAAATTTATGCAAAAATATTGCCAAAATAAGCATTGAAAACCTAATTTCAATATGCAGCTGCTTGTAAGCATGGTAATTAAGACATATTGGGTAAATTTACTACATCTGTTCTCAGCCACACCAGTGAAAGAGAAGTTGCAGATTTCAGATGTAGACTCACCAGAGCTTTCAACTCCAGCCAGGAGCAGGAGAAAGCTGTGTGGGAGAGCAGGTCTGCTGCCTAGCCTGGTCTTGTCTCCCCTGCTCAGAGCTTTGATTGAGGGAATGTTGTTGGGATCGCCCAGCTCCCACCTCTTGAAAACACTTTTCACAAATGGACTCACAGTCCTCCAGGGAGGGAGAGAGAGAGAGTCAATCAGCACATTTTCTGGATAAAGAAACCAAAGTGAGGGTTCAGACATTTTTCTTGTCACGAATCAGTCAGTGTCGACTTTACATGCCATCACCAGTCACTCACTGCTCTGAATGCTGTGTTTCCCCTCTGCAGCAGGAGACCCGTGCTCCTTCTAGATTGCTTCTCCTCTGAAATAAATCAACAGGTTTTACCTCTACTTTTTCCTTCAGCTGGGGTGATGCTGGTCCCTGAAAGGAAGACGGAGGATGGGTTTGAGGAGCACTTCGGCTTGAACTACTTGGGACACTTCCTGTTGACTAACCTCCTCTTGGATACGCTGAAGCAATCAGGAACGCACAGTCACAGCGCTAGGATCATCACTGTCTCATCAGCCACCCATTATGTAGGCAAATTGCACCTAAACGACTTACAAAGCAGGTACCTACCCCTTTTTGGTATTCATTGATCTGTAGTAATCCTGTGCAGATTAAAATACAAGAGAATTGTTACTGACTATGAGATGGGGTTTTGTTGCCTTTTTTTTTTTTTTTGAAACAAAATTTATGGTGCTTCTCAAGCACTTGCTTAATATATTTAACATTTGATCAAAGCTTGCAGCCTTGAGCCAAAGGTACCAACAATTTATAAATTCTGAATGGCCTCTTTTATTCTGGACTTGGCAAACCTCACTTTGCTTTCTGATGCTTATTCTGCGGTGATGCTCGTGGTGCGTGCGGCGCCTGGACTCGCCGCTACCTAGCCAGGGAGGGATGCTCCGTAGCCGGGATGTTTTGAAATGGCTTGGATGGATGCTAATAGAGCTCGTCCCCGAAAGGATGCCTGCACGGAGCCCTCAGATGAGCTCAGACAGCCGCCTGTGGCTGCATCGAGCAGGGATGCTGCCGGGGCTCCGGGGGCAGCTCGCCCTTGCTGCCCAGCTGCCTGGCACAGCTGCAGTGCCGGCCCTCTGCTGCTCCTGCCCTGCCCGCAGCTCCCTCTGCCTCCAGCCCTCTCCTTGTCCTGCTCTGCTCTGACATCCCAGTCTCGCCCCATCACAGCCCTTCTCCATCATCCCCCAGCCACCCACGGCCCCAGGCTGTGTCACGCTGCCTGTCCTGTCCCAGCCCTGCGGTCCCTGCCCTGTCACACATCAGCCTGGCCATCCACTGCTGCACCCTGGCTCGTGACGGTGTGCTTCCCCAAGAGCTCATGGAGACCCAAACCCTAACCCAAACCCACCCTGAGTTTTTAATACAGTAAAATGGGCTTAAATGCATGCATGACTTCTGACCTCCTGCTCTCATTTAGGGAAACTGTGGATGAATGTCTGTGGGATATTTCTAGCATCAAATAGTGTGGTCAATGCCTCTGATGTCATACAGGAACCACATGGGGTGGTTTAGTAAGCAGAGAAACAGGCAGATAACTGAGATAAATTTGAAAATGTCCCCATGCAGTCATGCGTGGCAATGACGTGCTTACTAACAGGCTCAAGCAGAGCCTGCCTTCTCCTGGGCTCTGGAGAGCTTCTGCCTGTCTGCATGGAGCCAGTCTGTGTCATTTCCATGGAAATCTGTCCCCATCCTTTGACAGAGACTTCAGCAGGTGATCAGAGGTACCTTGCCCAAGGTTTCATTTCTGAACAAAGACTGAAATTACAGGGCTGGGCTGTTTCCACTGCAGACCTTTTACATATGTATGCTGCATTAGGCATGTCAAACTTCTGATTACATATTATGGCATCAGTTTTATTACAAGCCATTGTTTAAACCTCTGCAGGGTAGTCAGAATTTAATCTCTTGCTTGTAAAACAACCACAGGAAATTACCCTTACTCTTCACTTGATGTGTGTAGCCATTGTTTCTGATGGCCATGTGCTGGATGGCACCATGCAAGGGGGCTAAGGGGATTAGTATTTCTTTGGACTAAAGTGTAGAATGCAGAATTAAATATGACTGTTCTGTGTCTCTAGATAACAGTAGTTTCCTTGATTATAGCACGGCCTTGTACTGTGCCTCTTTAATTTAGGATCATCCCTATCTTTAATTTGTCATTATTAACTCATATTTTAAAGGAACCAGAAATGTTTCAGTTTGGAAAGTTATGATTGAGCAAGAACATGACCAATCTGACATAAAGAATAATATTATATCAGTGAGATTTACCTGCAGCTTTTGTGTCCTTTACCTTTCAACATTATTGATGTAAGGAGGGCCATAAAAGATGACAGACTATTGACTGGTTTTGCCTGCTTGTTCCCACACAGATGCTCTGAATCATTCAGAGGTAGCAGTGGTGCCTGCACATATGCACTCTGGTGAAACCCAGAGTGGGCTGTAAATTCAGTCCAAACCTTTCCTTGGTTCAGGTGTAAAAAGATGCTCCTGGGTTGTTTTTTTTTTAGCCTAATTGCCAATAAGCCCCCACTCAGGCAAACAGTTTGACATCATCATAATCAGTGCTGCAAAAACCAGTGAGATCACTTGTGTGTTTGAGTGTGTCCCTACAGCATGAGCAGGGGGGTTTGGCAGGAGCACTGCTAGGGGGTATCAGAGCCAGGCATTGCCTGCTCCATGGGGCCCTGGAGATGCCGTGTGATTCAGAGCAACATTCAGCAGATTTAATGCATGTGATAAAGACACCCACGGTGAACAGTTTCCTGGTGATGCCATATCTCATTTTTCCTGCTTGTGTGAATGGGAAATCATTCTAAAAATTCTCTACTTTTTTTTTTTCCTTCTTTATTTTGAGTTGTGCCAGTTGGCCATAATTAATTTTACAATTTGGGTGTATGTTCCCAGGTTGGCTGGTAGTCCTAACCTAGCAGGAAAGCAGCAAAAACCATCTGGAGTCATTATTGGTGAAAAGGGGATGTACTCTGTGCTGGGGAAATGACTGCTGGCAGCAAGTTGAATTGTTTACCGTCCTCTTGTCCCATTATTCCTAGGTGCTAGTAGGGCTAATGTCCTGACTAGAGGTGAGTGACAGTACTGGAGCAGGGATTCATCCATCAAGCATGGCAGAGAAGGAAGAGCAAAAGAATTGTCTTGCCTTAAAGGAGATACTAAACTAAGGTTCAGTTCTCTGCTTTACCACACACTTTTCTGTGGAATCCTTCTCCCACCCATTTCTCCTCATTGCTTGTACTTGCTGCTGAGACACCTGATCTGAAACCAGCCATCATCCATATCAGAGACCACTGGGCAACTGCAGAACAAATAATTGTTGGAAGGCGTGTCCCATGAACAGTGTCAAATGAAGCTGGTGTTACTGTCCCCCATGCTTCCTTTTTAGTTTGTTTCCTGCCGTTTTTCCAACCTGATTTATCCCATGTTGCCCTGGTTAGCTCTTTTCAATAGGATGGATAATTTAATTTTGTCTTTTGCATTTTGCAATATTTTCCTTCCTTCGTGGTCTCTTTCTTCATGCTTGCCTGCTTCTCCATCTGTGTCTTTTGAGTATTTTTTGATTAAATTGCCTTTTCCCTCCCTATGTCTTTTTTTTTTTTTCTTTGAGGCTGTCTTATTTCTACCCACCAATTTATCTCCTCCTCTCCATTTATCTTCCTCGCATCTTTTCCCCTAGCCCCTCTCCTATCTCTTCCCTATGAATGCCATTTCTCCCCCTTCCTGCCCCTCCTCTTCACACACACACACACACACGGAGCAGTGGAGGAGATGTGGCATGGGCACATCAAGGCAGGATAGAGCTTGTTCCAAGCAGGCAGGGCACAGCTTGTTTCATGTGTGTTATTGGAAATGCAAACGCACACGCACAAGAGCACTGACTGTTCTCCCAGCTCTTTTGCTGAAGGATATATATGAGGAACATCAAACACCTTTGTGGTCTTTTAGATCCAGACCATTTTCAACAGCAATCACATGAGCCGGCAAGGGGATCCCTGAGGCAAATCATTCCCCTTCATCCCTACTTTGAACACGACTGTTTTCAGGGAGGTGAAAGTTTAAGAGAAACATAACCTATCTGCAAGCATTTCCACAGGGGTGATTTCAGCAATTCCATGCAGAGGAATTGTGCGCCGTGTGCTCCAGCAGCATGGCCAGCATGGCCTTCTTTCCTCTTTTGCCTGTCTTTAATAATACTTCGTAAATTGAGAGGAGCAAAGAAGCATGGTCACGAGAGAACACGGCTGTCTGGTTTTAGCAAAAGCTTGAAGAATAGTGTACCTTCCACTTGGATTGAGGTAGGCTTGAGTTCATAGTGCTCTTTCAAGGCTGAGGTGTAGGACACTCCTTTGAGTGCTCTGCCTACCAAAACAAGAAGGTATTTTGGGGAAAATAAAGAAAAAAAGACCATTCTCTTTCTCAGGCAGTGGATCACACTTGAATATGCTCCTTTCCCAGGGGTTAGCATCTCTGTGTGTTCTGTCTAGCTTTTTCTCCATGACTAACTATTCCTTTCATCATCCTCTCTTTTTGCATACCAAATGGGCCCTGTAATGCTGTGAATCACAGATCTATGAACTCCCCAGCCACAGCAACACAGCTCCTTTTCTGGTTCACATCTCTTGTATATTCAAGAACAGTTAGTCACACTTTCCTGCTCCCTTTCCTCTGCTCTCCAACTGCAGAAGGAGCTGATTTTTTTTGAAAATCTCCAAGCTGAATATAATATATTAGATATAATTTCTGTATTTTCCCCTGTAGCCCTAGTGCATGAATCATGTCAGAGACAATAGAAGTTAAATGAAAAGAATTGCAGAATTCCCAGCTGCCACATGTGTGTCCTAGCTGGTGTAAAATAGGATAAACAGCTCTGCCTTAGACCTAGGAAGATTGTGGAGAGACCAGGCAGCTCCAGTTCATCTCCTCTGTTAGGCAGAGAACAAAGAACTCTAACAAGAAGGGTTAAGTACTGATGGGAAAATCTGCCAAGCAAATTGTCTGGAGATCTCCTGTTCTTGGATGAGGGATGTCCTTCTTCCATGTATATGATCTTTGTTGGTTAAAAATTTAGTATTAAGTTTGGGTAGAAAGTTAAGGATTTTTTTCTATCAGCATTACTGAAATTTTGGAAAATATTTCCCATGAACAGCAACTAAAAGTTAAGATATTGAATTACTTTTGGAAAATATTTATCCATTTTTGAAACCAAAACATTTGATTTCAGTGTTCTGAAATTATTTTTTAAATTATTCCTAATTATCTCTATGAGTATTTTGATAGTCATATTTTCAAGTATGACAATAACAGTGAAACTCCCAATCTTTGATTTCTAAGCTATCCTTTTCAGGTATCTCCATCAGTTTCAAATTACTTTTTCTTTTTTTCTCTCTCTTTTTTTTTTTTTTTTTAAGCTGGATATTTGTGTAAAATATATTGGTTTTTTACTAAGAATGGTTAGATGAGTCAACAATTTTTTCCAATTAAAGGCTTCTATTTTTTAAACACTCAATTAGTTCCTTCAGTGACTTTTCATCGTTGATCTGTCACTTAAAGATTCTTAATTCTCTCTGATTGGAAGAACTGGAATTATACCATTTTAAATTCAAGCAAAAATAAACATGAATCTGTTGTAGCAGCTTCATAGTAGTAGCATAGCACTGTTGGTTATATTTCTATTTTTTTATATAATAAAGGAAAATTTGTAAAAGTAAGTAGGAGAGATTTTCATTATTACCCCTTTTTTGTAAATCAAATTTAGCCAGTGCAGAAGTCTTTCATAATAACATATAAAGAGCTGTATCACTGGACTGTTGTTCAATAAAATGCTGGGAAAAATACAGAAATAGTAATCATAAAAGATTGTTCTAGATCATTAGATAGATATTTATTATCATAGGTTTTATTTTACTCATGGAATATATGGTTCTGTTTGAGTTCAGCTGTTTAAGCAGCTTCTGCATGATGTCTTCAGTTGCAAATTCTGGTTCTATTTGCAAGATAAATCATGTTGCCTTCACAGGAGAAAATGCCAACTGCAGTACAGTGCTTCATGCATTTAGACATGTTCTTCCTGCAGCAGGTTATCTAGTTTTCCTGTATAGAGTTAGATGATAAGTATTTAAATGTTTAGTCCATGCACATAAGTCCTTCTTTGCCAAATACTTTCTGTATAAATGCAAAAGGATTTGCTGCTTTGCAAAATGATCCCTTGTGTTTGCAGCAATTAGCATTAATTGCAAAAATTGACTGGCCTGGAAAATGAGTGTTCTGGGGAAGGCACAGATCTCAAATTCTATAAGTTAATTTTAAAAATAAATGGGCTACTGTATCAGCAGACCAATTCATCAATTCAAAAGACAGAATTCTAGCTCAAATGCATCAAGTGTTTTATCTATTCTTATCTGTTCCTGCAACCAATGACAAAGAAATAGTTAAGTCAGGATGCCAACTTCAGAAAGCTTTCATTTTACATTCATCAATGTATTTTCATTCTGTCTAATCAAAATGCTTTTAGGGTTTATGGACTTCTGAATCAAATAACAGTGTAACACTGATACCACAAAGGTAATGTCAGACTTACATGTATTTGGGGATATTAAGTGTAGCTACTTTGTTGTCACAATGTTAAATTCCTTTTTGTCTAAAAGTTATAGTTCTTCACAAAGGATTGTTAATAATGGTTACTGGTTTAATGGGACATGGTGTTTCTGCACTGGTTCAAAACAGCAGCATGCTGGGAAGTATGTGAGATATGGGTGCTCCTGCTGCCCAGCCTGTCCCTGCACCATGGCAGCTCTGTGTGGCACTCAGGACAGTGACTGTCACAGATGCGCTGTTTTCCAGAGAGGCAAGACAGCTCTATGGTAATTTAAATTTAATGTACTGCATTCATGTGATAGAGGGGGCAAAAGGGATTGGAGAACTGGGAGCAAGAGAGAGAGCTTGTTGCCCTTGAGAGGGGAGGATTAGTTTAACACCTTTCTGCCAGCAAAAAGACTCATGAAGGCTGAATGAACCTTAGAAGTTTGGAGTTCTGGTCCAAAACACGGTGAATATTCCCATGTTTTAAGCATTTCTCTCAAGCCTTAACTACCACCATCCTAACTACCACCATCCTCCCTGTATCTTGTCAGTGAGTTGCCCTTTGGGCTGCTTAGCAGCAGGAAGGCTGGCACACATGCCTGTAAATCCCTGGAATAATGTCTTAAGAGAAATGGTCAAAATTACCAGCTCATCTTCCAGAAACCCCCTCCAGGTTCAGCCCTGCTTTCTTCCTGGTTCTTCATAGCCATGCATTCCATGTCTTGCCACAAGCATTAAGGATTAGGAGGTATTGTGCAGGGAGCTGAAGACAGATTTCTGCCTCTGTGATTTAACTCTTAACCTTTTCTCTATTCCTCATCCTAAACCTCTTTGTTTAGAGAAGGAGAACTTGATCTGTTTAAAAGCAGACCAAGCAGTTGAAACCCACACCTGTGGAAAAAAATTGGTCTTTTGATTAAATCAAGCTTTTGATAAAAAATGTGTTGTGAAAACTATGCTTTCTAAGTAAAATGAATCTCTATAAACATAAAATATTTTAGCCCCCAGGAATTTTAATACTGCCAGAATGTCTGATACAGTTGTAGCTTTGTTGCTGCATTTCTTCTGTTCTCATTCTGTGTTGGGTGCTTTGGTAGCCCAGCCTTTCTTGCCATGAGAGGTGGAGAGGGGCTGTACACAGCAAAATCTCAGCTTTCCAAGAGGGACAGAGACTGAGGAGCACTGTGGCTCACAGAAACTTCAGGAGAAGCTCAAGAGCTTTTAACAGTGATGTTAAAGGAGCAGTGGGCATGTTCAGCGCCTGAATTGCCACAAAAAAATCAATCAATCAATCAGTCTGTCAAAGCAGCAGTTTCTTTACATTCTTTTTACAGTGAGGGCTGGGGCAGGGCAGCTCTGTGACTGTGTTGGTTTTTCAGGACATGAAGCATCTTGTCATTTCCTGGAAAGCTAAACCTGCCAGATTTCACTAGGTTCTGGCATGTCTGCAAATGTAAGAGGTCTTAAGCATTCTGGTCCCAGGCCATGTCATGCCCCTTCTTATGAAATGCTTGGTTTTCTATTCCAGATCCCTGTTTACAGTATTCCAGGGTCACACAGTGTTGTGAAATTTATAAAGTGAACCCCAAAACTCAGCTCTAAGGCCAAATGGTGCAGAAAGTGGTTGCTGACACTGTCCTTTACAGTGCTTAGAAATAACCACTTTGCAATGCTGGCTGAAGACTGCTTTGTATCTTACTCCTTTCTTGGTTTTTGTGTTTTGCTCAAGTTGGCATTTTTATGTTCCTCAGATAAGACCCACCCCCTTCACAGGCCCCTTTCATATTTAAAGCTTATTTAAATCCCACCTGGTTTCTGACAGTGGATGAGTGATGCTGTTGATGTGCAGTCTCACAAGAGCAAAAGCCTTTTATGCTGTGTCTGGACTGTGACTCATTTTGTGGATGCAGAATACTTCCACATTTTAATTCCTCTGGTACTTGCTGGCATTCAGCTGTATCTCTTCTTTAACCTAGGAAAGTCTTCCAGCTGAAGAGAAGGCTTCTTGTGATGTCTTTTAACAAATAACTGACTTTTTAATGAGTTTGTTCCTTGTCTTAACTCATAACTTAACTGGGGAGTTAGTCACTTTTATCACTCAGATTGAAGCTGTGATGTTCCTATTCTCACTACATAAGAAAACTTCTAAAAAGCAGAAGTTGTTAAGTTGTTTCAACAAGCAGAAACTTTTATTGATTTTCAAAAGTGTGTTGTGCCAGACTTGCTAATTTTTTGTTATTTCTGTAAACAAAGATTGATGGCATAGCAGTTTCTGCACAGTAGTTACAGATATCTCAAAGAAAAAATCATTTTGCAGGCACATTTCCTCTGGTAAGACAGACCAGTCCTTCAGTGTGGTTAATATTTTCTCTTGCAGAACACATTTAGCCCTTCCTTAAATCAAAGGCTGTGCAGTGGGTTGAGCCCACCACAATTAAACCTTAAATTATCTTTGCATGTACACCAACATATTTTACTGTAAATCTGACAACCACAGTAGATGCACTGTGCTGGATCTGAAATGGCAGCACCTCATTTTGCTTGTTCAGACCCTACAGTTCCTTTTGAGTCCCAGAATGAGAAGCTCAGAACTTGCAACTCATCTGCAAAAGTCCACACCAGTTTCAAGATGCTTTTAAAGAATATCTTAGATTGTTCAAGTTATTGCTGGGGATTTTGTGGTCCTATGTTCATTCTGGCGGAATCAAAGAAACCTTAAAACCCCCCATTAGTTTTTTCAACTCAAAAGGTCTATTGTAGAAGAGGTAGGAAGCTCTCCACAAGTGGGTGGAGAGTACCTCTATAGGATTTATAATCCTGTAGATAATCTTACAAGATGTGTGACAATCTTCAATAACCTGAGATTCAGATTACACAAGAGATAGTATGAAAAGAGAGGTGTCCTTGTTTTTTCTCCATCCCTCAAAAGGGTCATGAAGACCCAGAATGCAGGTCTTGAAGCTGTGATTTTTTCTTAGGTAAAGCAATGCAAACCCTTTCTTCCTTTTATATATTTACTTATTCATTTTTAATTGAATAAAGGGATACTATTATGATCAAATGATTCTTCAGCTGTTAGCACATACTTAACACTGCATCAAATGCACTGACTGTAGAAAAGTGGCAATTTATATAATTCTAAATAAAGTTATATATTTCCTAGAAGAATAGTTACAGTAATTATAACTTGAATTTGACATTGATATTTAAAATAATCCAAAACATCTGAAATTAACACCAACTGTACACAAACAGAAAATTTTGACTTTTTAAAGGTACTGGTGAGACTTTGAGAAGACCAGCCTTTGAGTTCATGTTATATGCATTTGAGAGCTGTGCTGAGCAACAGCTACTGAGCTGCACACAGCCAATCTCAGCAGATCAGAATAGCTCTCAGCATCTCACCTCCTGCCATTAGGAGTAGGGATCAGCCAAATGAAAAATGATGCTCTGATTCCATCTGGATGACAGTAACACCCTGGATGATAAGCTCTGGCTTATTTTGCCTTTCATAAATGATTTTAAAATAGAGGCGTTCTATGTTTCTTTACTAAATGTAGTCCTCAAGAGACAGTAAGTTAATTTTTGTTCCCTCTGCATTTCCTAAAGGCTATTAGAAGGGGCTAGTCACTGAAAGCTATGTATTTATACAGTATTATACAGCTAGGAAACATGGCTTTAGAAAAGAAACAAAAACTGAAACACCACCCAGCTTCCAGCTTGTGGCTTCTACTGCATTGAGGGTTAAGCACAAGGCAGGAGTCACTGATCTTCTGAGATATCAGTTATTGAGACCATCACCAACATTTTACCTGTTAGAGAGAGAGAGAGCATTTCCCAGCTCTGGGCTTTTATCCTTTTATTCTAATTTTAGGAAGAAAAATGTTATTTTCCTACAGTTGAAAGATGCCAGCCAAATCCTGGCTTTGTCCAGAGTTGTGTGTGAGCAACATGTGGAACTGAAGAGCCCACTGCAGGAAGAGGAATGAAAGGCAAGATGGATTGCTCTGCCACTGGCCTTTGACCGCTTAAGTAACCCCCATGCCACAAATTAGGACATGAAGGATTTGCTTTTTACCTCATGTAGAACCACTAATTTCATGTGTTGTTCTGGTGGCCTTCCTTTTGAGCAAGTTCATCACAGGATTGTGAGGGCTCTTCAGAAGTCCCTAACACTGCATTCCTTATTCACTCAAGGTTTCTGCTTCAGCCACCTTAACTGTTGTATGTATACTGTCAAAATTGATTTTTTAAGGTTATACATCACATACATTGAAGAAATGTACATGAAGAAGTACATGAGGAGTTGCTCAGGGTCACACAAAGTGTTCAGTCACTTACATGAGGTGAGTGACTGTGAAATAGCCTATAGTAGTAGTTGGTAACAGGACAGCTGCTGTGCAAAACATAACTGCAGCAACATCTCAAAACTAGATAAGTTAATACCTTAGATTTGAGATTTCTGTTTGGCAGGGTTTTTTTGTGTGTGGTTTTTTTTTTTTTTTTTTTTTTGTGTGTGTGTGTGTTTTGTTTGTTTATTTGGTTGGTTGGTTTTTGTTGAGAGAAAAATCACAATTAATGAGACTCAGAAAATGTGTTCACAGGATAAATATATGTAGTACTGCCAGGAAGCCTGCTTTAATCTAATAAACAATGTTTAGGATTCAAGCTTTTTCATAAGAGAAGAGAAAGAAACTGTTTAATATAAAAGTAAAGACGTGTTTATTTTCCAATATTTTCTCTGGCTGCTTCAAAATAAGCTGCAAAATCTATCAAAACTTGAAAAATCTTGTGCTGCATTCCCTGAAGAAAGAAAATTTAAGACTGTGAAAGCTTCATGAGTGTTTAATAATAGACTTTTATAGTCTTGACTAAGCAATGGTGATGATGTATTGCAAGATTAATACATAAATCATTAGGAAGCTTTAGTCATTTTAATACAGCCTATGTTTTGCTTAATTCCCTGATTCATCCTAAGGCATATATTGAAATTTTGTGTGGCCTTTCATTAAAAAGCCCAGCATGTCAGCCACGTTTTGCATCACTTGTCTTTTAATGGAGCACATAGCAGCTGGGCTCTCTGCAGTTTGATCCTGGTGCACTCTGCCCTGCAGGTAAATTAACACCCAGGGATTGGGGAGCGGTGATGGGTGAGAGGAGAATGATGTGCAAGACAATTGTGAAAGGTTCACATCAGGAAACCATCAGGGCTAGCACTGGCTGGCTTGAACTGATCTGTGTACCAGCCAGGATGGTCACAGGTCCTCTGAGCCTTTTGCTGAAAGCTGTGGTGGGGTACAGGGTGCTGTCCGTGAGTGCATGATGTCTGTTAGGTGTGTGCACAACGTGAAAGGAACCCTCAGTGAGGGTGGCAAAGCTGAGAGCAGCAAGAGAGCCCCGTGCAGAGGAGGGTGAAGGGAGTGATCTGTGCTGGGCACCACAGCTTCCCCTGTTGCTCAGTGGGTACCCTGACCTCACTTAATGCTCTTTACTAAACATGGGATCATCTGATTTAAGCGGGAGACCTCTGTAGAAAACTGAAGCCAGCCTGAGGAGAAACAAATAAGACTGCCAAGAGATGTGCTAAACATTATTTCAGTTTTCAAACTGGGATAGCAGCTGAGTCCATATTTAAACACCTAATTAGCCACTGTAGGCTCCAGTTTGAAATTTGGCTTCTCATTACTTTTTGAAAATACATTCCCATAGGGAGACTGCTGCTGGAGATGGCACCATAGAGATAAGTAGCAAAAATCAGCTAATCAGCTTCTGGTGGAAAAAAAGAAAAAAATAAAAAAAAAGAAGAAGAAAAAAATAATCAGCAAACCTCAAGGCACTCATCTAGAATGGAATACCTACATATTTTCTTCTTGCAAAAATTCAAAACAATCCCTTTCTTTTCTCCTCCTGAATTATTACAGTAGCAAGTCAAACCTGTAGCTTATATTGCAAAAAATCTTAAGCCAGAAGTAAGAATTTTGTAAAAGAGTATTTGGACACAAAATGCAGAACCTGCTTTAACCTGACCCTTTATTCATCAGTATAAAATCCATAAAAGATTATTTTTAAAGGAAGAAGAAGGTTTTGTGTACTGGTGCTCTCTTGGAGAGATTTCAAAGCAGCAAATTAAATTCTGCCTGCCTTAACTCCTTCTGTACTTTTCATTTAGTGAGTTGTGCACTTGTGAACCTTCAGAAAATATGGAAATTAATGACATCAATATTATTTTACTTAGTATGCAATTATATTTTTATTCATTGTAAAAAATGTGCATACAGACCATAAAGTGCCAAGAGAGGCTAGATTTAGATGCATAGGCTTTAAAGCCAGATAATTCCATGGGCAAGAGCATACATTTTATGGTTTTAAGCTAAAACAGGGTAGATTTAGACTGGACAAAAGAAAGAAATTTTTATGATGGGGATGGTGAGGCACAGAAATGGGTTGTCCAGAGACAGTGGATGCCCCATCCACTCAAAGCCAGGCTGGATGGGACTTTGAGAAATCTTGTCAAGTGGAAAGGTGTCTCTTCCGGTGGTAGGTTAGAGGAATTAGGTGATCTTTAAACTTCCAACCCAAAGCCTTCTGTGATTCTACATGTGTGTACTTAGGAGACAGAATCGTGGTGTAAGTTCAGGTGCCTATTTTTCTGATACATGAAGTCAGCACTGGATGTAATGAAGTCAAATAACCAGTGTTGATTTATTTTTTCAATGAGGCATTTAAACAATGTGATTCTAAAAAAATGGGGTCTGACAAAAAACAGTTGTTCAACAGAAATCCTCAGCAGTTCTGTGTTGTGTTATTGCTCTGTCTTATGCAGTCCATTGGTGTCAGATTCCTGGAAAGCAAAAAACACACACACAGAAATTGGGAAGAGAAAAGCTAATCGTTGCAGGGCCTCTGCCAAAGGTTTTTGCTCTGTGTATCTAATTTTATATTCTTCATATCTATATTATTTTATTGAAGTCTGATTCCTGGCTGCCTTGCAGATCATTTGCATCTCTGCACTGTGATAGAAAAGGCTTCTTCATTGATTGGGTAGCTTTTATATCTTCTCAGCACTCATGTTTCTCTGACAAACATACCTGTGCAAAATATAACTCTGGAGGATCCAGCCCTTGTAGTTCATGCTTCATTGCCACAAGGTAAGTCAAAACAGCGTTCACAGAAAATGTGGGAATGGGGAGTCATGGGGAGCATTCAGCATCCTCCTGCCTGGCATCTGAAGATTACCAAAGGCCCAACTAGACCCAGGCAGAACAAGTCAGAGTAGTCCCCAGCTCTGCTTCCCTGTGAGCCACCTGCCAGACAAGATGGCTCTGGTTCAGCTCGGGAGCCTGTCCCGTGCCCCAGCTTGCGTTCAGTGGGGAATGGTGGCGCTGATGGAGCAGTGCCAGGGGCAGCTGCCAGCTGGCTGCCGGAGGCGGCTCGGGATGAAGGCTGCTTCCCATGGGTAGTGTGAGCTCTGCCCCACGTGGCTATGCACAGGAGAAGCTTGTAGCAGCTGAGGATCTGGTCCTTCAAGTTAAAGGGGTTGGAATATGCATGAAGCATAAGGTGACATTTTGAGCGTCTCAGATCAGAGCATGGACGTTACTGAATTTAAAATGTAACTGCAATTTCCTGACTAATACCAAGTCACTTTCATATTCATGCAGTGATTGTTCTTTACTCTTTAAATAGCCCATTTTGCCCAAAGGTGCAGGTGAAATCCTTATGATAATGAAGATATGTTATGCAGCACGGTACAGCTGAGGCAGTTGGTTGGTGCAAGGGCCACCTGTGATCAGCTGTCCTTTCTGGTCCTCAGTTCATACCACGGTTTTGTAGACTGCTTGTGATTTGCTTGTACATAAAAAGAGACAGGGAAAAAAAAAAGATATGCACTGGAGTCTCAGTGTTGTTGTCTGTTGTTGTCTTTTCCTTCCTGTGGCTAAGCTGTATTATTTACTGTGGTGACTCCAAGTTTCTGAGTTCTTGCAGATAACATGGACAGTAAAATTGCTTCAGTATCCTTATACCTCTGTAGAGAGTCAGGCTGATTCTTAACACCCAGGGCTTTCTGTGATGAAGTGCACAGGATATTATAAATATGATATTCAACAAGAATAAGATAACAAAATGAATTCATATGTTTGCTATTCATTCAGAATAAAAAAAACCTTGCAGGTAGTAACAGCCACAGAAATCACAGGCAGGCTTTCCTGCAGAGTAAGGGCATCCCTAGTGGGGACATTTCTTGCATTTAGGGTGAAGGTGTAGAGGATGGAGCTGTAGCTGTGGCCACCACAGAGATAGGACAACATCTGGGGGAAAGGAAGGAATGAGGAAAAAGAGTTCTGTTCCTGGGTGGGTGCTCCTCTATCACCTTTCACCAACAGGTTAAGGTTCTGCTGCTGCATGGACCTAACCCCTGATTCCACATGGGGAGCAGCTGCAGCATCACTTCCCCAGGCTTTAGCAGAGACAAAGTGGATGGGCTGGAGTGCTTCCACTGCTCCCAGGAGCGTGCTGCTTTAGGCTCCTGCCTGCTTTGCCTCTGAGCTGTCTGTAATGCCACCATTTCCTTTTGGTTCTGCTTAGCACAAAAAGATTTGATGAGAGGCTGGGGTAATTACAGGAGTAAATTGTTATGGCATAGAAATTTGTGGAAGTGGTGCTGAGGCCTCAGTCAGGAAGAGCATTTTAAGTGACATACCTGCTAATTTGCCTGAAAATAGTCTGCTTATTAAAAAAAAAAAAGAAAAAATAGTACTTTCATTGCGTGCGTGCAATGAAAGTCAGCTCAGAAGTTCCTAGAAAGCTTGACTTGAAAGAAAGGCACATTTGACATCCAGATGAGAGAGGTGCACAGGAGTCTCAACAGGCAATGTTTTGCTGTAACTCCTGGAATTTGTGTGCCTTTGTCATACCTCTTTGGCACAGACCCTGTCAGCCATCTCTGCTTCAAAGGCTATATAAGGCCTGTAAACTATGGTTACACTTGCCGCTGCTCTCCTTGCTCTATCTTTCTATCCATCTCTTAGCTGTGCACAATCTGGTGTGTGACCAGGGCAGCTGCAATGAGTACCTTACTCATCTGTACTGCTCCCAACACAGGAGCCTTCAACTAGTAGGTTCTGATGAAGTAAAAATAATAATAGCAACAAGAAGTAGTATGATCAGTCATGGATTTAACAGGGAATGGGGTGTGTATGTTTGGAAAGAGCAGAGTGAAAGAGGGGAGAGAAGTTTAAGGGCCTCCAGGTGATGATGGCCTAGAGGTTGATGCCTCAGCATTTCTTGTTTAAAGAGTTTGATAGAGAGATTCTGGCAGGTATTGTGTAATTTTATTTTAATATTTTTCCCTGCTATAAATAAGACTTGTGTCTGATGGAATAATCACCAGAACTTGAGTAAACAACACGCCTGCCAGTGATAAGCTGTTTCTTCTGACGACTCTGTATATCTGGATATTGCAAAATGTGGTACATTTGATGTTTGTGCAATTCTGTTCTCCTTCTGGTTATTTTTACATGCATCTCCCTCTGTGTTTCTCTCCTGTGTACAGATGTTCGTATTCACCCCATGGAGCCTATGCCCAAAGCAAACTTGCCCTCGTGTTATTTACCTATCGACTACAGCATCTTCTGACTGCAAATGGAAGCCATGTGACTGCTAATGTAGTAGACCCTGGAGTAGTGAATACTGAGCTCTACCAGCATGTCTTTTGGGTTGTGAAAGTGGTCAAATGGATGACAGCCTGGCTATTTTTCAAGGTATTCCATTTTAAAATAATTTTGTTGCTGTGCCCCTGCATTGTGAAATCTGCAGCTGGCCTGGAGCTGAAGGTGTTCCAGAGTTTATAATAGTGTATGGTATTTATTTCATTTCTCTGTGCTGATGAGATGTACAAAATCAATAAAGACAGGCTTTCCAGCAAACAAACATTTATTTTAAAAGGAGGGAGCAAGCTGCCACAGTAGGGAAAGGAAATGCCTTTCACAGTCCTTGCCTGTGCACTGGTAATCTCTGCTCTGATCTATCCACGTGCTTCTGTGCGTGCATGGGGGCAGGACATCATCCTTACATGGAGCCAGAATATGCAAAGTGTTCCTCAGAAATGACTTGTTCATTCTCTTAAAGAGAAGCAGACATGATCTGGCATGGTCTACATGTACACAACACGTTACAGAGAGGAGGGCAAATGGAAGAAGAAAGCTGTACAAAAGTGGCAGTGGGAGGTGGCTGTGCTCCAGGGTGTGAGGTCCAGACACTTGTGCTCAGTGAGGTGGGACAATTTTTAATTAGCTTTTTCACTCTAACACATACTTGTAATGGTACTTGATTTTTTATTATCCAATCCTGATCTGCACTAGGAAACAAAAAGTTGTTTAATAAAATGGATCCAGAAGTGGGGCAGACTCAGTTATGGGCAATGTTTTGTAGGGGTGTAAGTAGATTAAGCTGAAATCAGTTTAGCTGTGTAGGTGAAATCTCCTCATGCACACAGGCCTTTGAAGGGCTTGTGCTGAGCGAATGTACTGCTTATAGCTCTTTCAGAAAGTAGTTTTGGATTAAGTAAATGGAACCTGATTCCATTAGAGAAAATTAAATGTCCTAATTAAAATGAAGTATTTTACATCAAGGAGCATGTTCCACAAAGCAAATTAATTTTAAACTTTGATATGGAAATATCAGTTGCTTTCATTTTAGAAATGAACTGGAGGCTGAAAGAGTGACTGTAAAATAAGATGCAAACAAATAAACCCATATTTAAAAAAATAGATTCTTCTGAGTGCACCTTGAATATTGCAATAAAATTGTAATAAGAATGCTCATAATCTGTAATGCATTCTTAAAGAAGCAGACTGCAGCTTTGCCAAACCATGTCCATTAAACCTGTTTTCCCTCTTGTGATTGCCATTTTAAATATCAGTCTTGAGTGGCAGTGTTTTTTCATTGGACTTACTTCACCTTCCTAATATAAAAGTTTCATGTAGATTTTTAGGTTGTGCTTAGAATTTCTTCTGGAGAGACAAAATTCTTGCATCTGAGAGTGAGTTTCAAGTCTCTTGTTTTTTGCAGTTCTCAATTCCTCCCAGTTTTATTGACGTGCCCAGGAGACACTTTTGTATTATACTGGTGATGTTTAGACACTGAATTGGATGTTATTGAACATTTAAAATGATTTATCACAAGAGGGATTCCCATGCTTACAACTCTAACAGCCCTGCCACTGACAGTTCCTGATCATTTCTTTCTTCTTTGGATGTGATACTGCTCAAAAGAAATTCTGCCTTGAAATAGGTGACAGACAGACATACTGATCTGTATGGAAGAGCAATGCCCTTACTGCCTGAAAAGCAAATGTATCAATTGCTTTCTGAGCCAGAATAACCTCAGCTTTGGATATCTGAATGCTTCAGTTATTGAGGTTGAGATTTTCACATTTTTTGTCTAACACTCAATGTGTTTTTCCCAAAAGCCAGAGGAGAGGGAAATTCTTATTTTCTTTCTTCCCATCCTCTCTTGGACCTCTGAGCTCCAACATCTACTCTTTGCTTATTGCTTAGGATATATTTGTGTGTTTGGGAGCACTTCAGCCCAGAGGAGCGCCCTGATTGGTATCACAAGGAGATGTTTAGCTGCACAGCAAGCTCACATTGAAAGCCTGCCTGGCAATTTTAACAGTGCTCCACTGAGGGCTGTAGCATTCAACATTCAAGCCTGTGTGAGACTTGTGTTGGTCTCGTGCATTAGGGTAAATTTCCCCTGAGAAAAGTAAGAAAGAAAATACAAGAAAATTCAGTTTTCTGGTAATATTAGCTGATTGTTGGTAGTATGGATTTTATTCTCCCCTGGAATTTTTTTCCTGAGCACTTAAATGAATCTTCCTTCTAGGATTATGGAAGTAATGCAGTGAAAATGAGGTGATAGCTCTTTAATCATATTGACTTAACTAACTATTGTCACCCTGAAGTTTTCCAGAGTGGGTTCTAAATGTGTGCTGGAAATTGCTTCACTCACTGCAACATGGCGCTCTTGAGAGCCAGCCCAGCCCAGAGAGCTGCAGTGAGGAAATGCATCACATCGCGTTCCCTCAGGAGAGAGTCAACATCTTGTTTGATTTAATTCCAAACAAACTGCCAGAGCCCCCACCACTTTTCAATGCATTTCTGCCAGCACTGGTGCCAGTCATGTTCAAGTCAAATATCTCTTAGGGACTGCAGCCTGGCCCCCACCTTCCCTGGGCTGCTCATGTTGGAGGCAGCTCAAAAGTGTGGCAGAGACAAGGCTCAGCATCCGCCTTGGAGCTGCCTCAAGTATTTAGGTACTTAAATGAATAGACTTGCAGTCTTGTAAATAGGCCATGATACATATGCATAAGTTAGTCAAAGTATTAACAGCTTGGTTTTCTTAAAATTGCAAAGCATTATCTTCTAGGTTTTATATATGGCTCAGAAAAGTCTTGGCCAAATCAGTTTAGTGTTTTTTGCCCCCACAGGTTGCAGTGAAAGGCATTGCTGTAGAAATAAGATAGAACAAACTAAAGGTTCTGGTTACAGTCATAAAGTTTGTGAAATTGGTGTCTGCCCTTTAGAAGTAACATTTTCATTCTTTCTCAGCTCAATTCTTTCTCAGAAAAGTTATTGTCTGCTGTGGTACTCTAAATTTGCACTTTTCAAATGTTTTCTCTGTATTTTTCATACATGGACTGGACCTGTCACACAAGAGACAAAATATGTTTATTACTCAAAAAAATATATTTCTATCCCTATGACCTTTTGGTAAATAAAGCATGATGAGCTGACAGAGTCTTCTGTGGAATGCAATGAAGTATGTCACCCTTTAGTAATTTTTAACATAAATTAATCATCTTTTTGAAGAGATAAAGTCCAATAATAATAAACACTAACTAATTAATGAGATAGTAATAACTTGAAAAGTCATTAATTGAGCATAAAACTGCAGTTTAACTAAGTGTGCAACACACCAGCTTTAGCATTGGGCACCGTGCAGGCTGGAAACCAGGAAGTACCATTTCCTTCCCAAGTATTTCTGCATCTGCAGCAGATCCTGAATATTCATTCTTAAACCAGATGGTCTCTGCTTGTGATACAATTAAAATGCCTAGAGCAAAACAAAAAAGTTGACTCTCATTAATGTCTGATAACAGGGACTGTTCTGCTTCGTATGACTTCATTATGGCATCAAAGTGGAGACATTTGACAGATAGCAGTGTTGTAAAATTCCCCAAAACCTTGTTTATGACAAGCTTGGTGAACATGTCATTACCAGATACAGAGTATTTGGTCCTTTCAGCCAGCTCAGATTGGTATTTAGGAAGGCATTGTGGAAGGAAGGCTTTGCATCAGATCCTGTCTCAGCTGTCATTTCCAAAGACATAGTGCCAGATAAGTGATTATTGACTGACAAACTGAAAATGAGTAGGATTAGTGACCCTGCCAGCCTGTAAAAATGAAGGGAAAGGCTTCAGGAACATGGGCTAGATAGATATCAGTCAGTATAAACTAATTCTTTCCCATCACCTTGTCAAAATAGGCTTAACATTAGTGCGACTTTCCTATAACATTTTTTTAAAAATGCTTCCAGTCAGTAAGCAAGTCTAGAAAACAAGATCTAAAGGACCTGGATTCATCATTCATGCCAGAGGACATAGTCATGCAGGTCTTATTGCAGCATTTCTTATTCAAACTGTCCCTTTGGCACTGTGAATATAGTAAATTTATTTCATCCTACCCCCCAGGTGTCAGAAGACAAACACATCACCGCACAATAACACCAGCTGTAAGAGAATGAGAGTAATTAAATCCCACAGCTGAAAGCAGCAATTCATCAGCATCAACATTTTCTGTGCATGAGAGTGTGTGGTCCTCACATAAAGCTAATCTGGGCCTTTCTCTCAAAAATGAAAACTTGCAGAAACGTATAATTTGCAGTTAATTTTTACAAAAGGTTTTTCTGGTCAAAAACATAGAGAAGAAAACAGTCTGCTTGAATCCAGTAACACTGGTCTTTCAGCAGATACAATTTTTACACATTGGTACAGGGATTTAAGCTTTCAGAGCCATAGGTATCCTTTTTCTATCTATTAAGTATTTTATTATTTGTACAGCCATAGAATGATTCTAGAGGGAAAGATGAGGGAACCATCCTGAGAAGGCTAGTAAATAATCCACTGTTTAATTCCCAAATCCTGATGATCTGGGTTTTTTTCTTGGATGTGAACTCCTAGACTTGGTTAAGTATCCAGGTCCTGCCTGTTATGGGATATGTGGATGGAGCTTGGCTGCTTTATTTATTGCAACTGTGAGCACAGAGCCCTCTGAACACAGAGCCCTGTGTGCCTACTCCCAGTCAGATCAGACCCTCTAAGGCAGACTGGCCCTCAGTGCACACATAAATAGCATTGGACCCTGGTCTCCACTGAACCTGTGCCCCCCCCTGCATCCCAAGATATCACTATTTTTCTGCATGTTTTCTGAGGGCTAAGTGGTTAAAATATTTATTTGAAGGGACACGTTGTGACAGGGTGTTTTGATGGCAGGAAAATGAAGGATTTGTGTTGCTTGCCCCAGTGCATGGCACACAAATTGAGTGTATAGATTGCTGTAGAGGACAGCACAAAATGGGTGGGATTATGTCACAGTTCATCACAGGGAGTCAAGGATGTTGAAGTTCTTTTTTATAACTTATGTGGAGCAGCTGCTGCTGTGATTTATGCCCAAACCACACCCAAGCTTCCTCTTGAAGGGCGCCAGTTGTAACAGGCTGAAACACAGGCATGGAGCAAGCAAAAATGAAGTAGTGTGCACAGAGATACATCTCACATCCTGTCCTGCAGTTTTAGTTTAATTAAAATAAGCATCCTTTCTTTTCTTTTTCTTTTCTTTTTCTTTTATTTTTCATTTCCCTTCGCACAGTGTGAAATGGGAAGATTGTTTTCCCTCTCTCAAAATTGTTCAGGAAAACTGTCTCTATGTCTAATATTGCCTACAGGATTCACCCTTTTTAGCCCAGGAAATGGTCTAAAGGGAAACAGGTTAGAACTACACTGTGCACTATGTGAAAACCCATGCTTGCACTGTGTGAAATTGTTTTGGACATTTCAGTAAGCAACTGAAATTTCAGAAGCTGTGTGTCTTACTGTGTAAGAGAGGGTTTATCCTTAACTCTGGTGTGTTAGAGGATTGCTGATTTAACCTGACAGCCCAGGAAGATTATTTATATTGTATCCAAGAGAGTGGGAAAAATTTTTTTTATTTGTATCCAAGAGAGTGGGAAAAATAGTCCCTCCATTGCTTTACTGGGGTGAGAGTAAGTAAACAGTTAAGAAATTGTGAAAATATATGAGCCTAACCACTGTTAGCACATCAGAACCTATCATCCTGTAATCTGTAACTGGTTTCATATTCAGAAACCACAGAGTTAGTTAGGAAAGACATTTTCCATCCATCAATCTATTCCTTGCAGTACTTTCCTAAGTATTTGATTAATACCTTTGTGTGGTAATCTATTCCCAGTCAGACTTGATGAAAATGGAAAAAACACAAAAAAGGAGGATAATTTTCCTGTGGATCAAACACATATCAGGGACTCTGGACCAGTTCCTCTCAGTTTAAAAGAAAGTCTCCTTGACATCTCTGAAGTAAAGCTCTCAAAAAAGAGCCTGAAAGATTGGGAAATTAGAGAATCTTGAAATTTCCACTGGAACATTAGCACAATCTTTTAAATTATGGGTTATAATATCACACTACTGTAATTCTTCCTCATGCATCCAAGAAGTACTAAATCAACCACTATGTGCTTAAAATTGTCATGGAGTATAACTGTACTTGGAAACTTGAACCCACTGGCAGCCACTACTCTTTCTCTTCAGTCTGTCTCTCTGAGAAAGAACAAAAGAGAGAGAATGCAACCCCAGCCTCAGTGAAATGACCCATTCAGCAAGGGTAGGAACAGGAGTTGCAGGCAGTTTCTGTCTTCAATGTGAATGAGTTGGAAAACAGTGTTAAGGAGAAACAGCACTGGCTTCCCTTGGAGAACCCTCCAAATTAGCTTTTGAGTGAGCAGCCGTTTGGAATTAAAATAAAAATATGCAGAAGAGTAAGTGGGGAGTGCATATTCAGGTATATTTTATATATATATTAATATATTTACATAATCATATATATGTATATGGTCTATCTAAATTCCTCATTGGTTTGCTATTTGTGAGTTATGTGTTCCTAAAAAATAAATTTGTATTGAAGAGTCCTATTACCTAAAGACCCTATCCACTACAGAAATATAATTTTAGGAGATGTTGGAGATCTGCAAGTCCTCCTTTCCCCCTGTTTGAATATGACAGTCTGTAAGTTAGCAGTCATTGAAGGAGACTGAAAAAGTTTCAATGTGAAATAAGGAAATTCTTCCATGAACAACACAGACACAATTTTTGGTGGTTTTCCTGAGTTTTCAAAGGTTGTCATAAAGTGTCATGTTCTACCAAGAAGCAGAAAAAATCCCCTTTTTAGAGGTCTATGGCATTTATGCCTGGAAGTCACTTCTGACAGGTCTCATGCTTCATAAATCTCTGCAATATAAATGCCAGCATGAGAGGTGTGGTTTCCTCGTGGTCACTGCTACAGGACCTGCCTTATCCTAAGATAAATATCTACAGCTGGACAGCTGAATTAAGTCCGTCAAGTGGCAGTTTATCCCTGTGAATGACAAAGGGCTCCTCTGGTGACTAGTTCACCTGTAGATGTCTGTGCTGTATAAAGCTGGTTAAGATGAATACTTTCCAAAGGTGCATAATGTTGATTTTCTAGCTTGTTTTTTTTTTTTTTTATAATGAACTGAATGTGGTAGGATTTTGGATGTGCAGAGGAGAGAATAGGAACTGTAAAGGTTTGTTCTTAGATCTGGGGCACAAGTAATCTGCTATCAATCTGGTTTTCACATGGCAGCTCTCAGCTGTTAGACCATTTTCCGTATAAGTGGGAAATGTGCTCGTGGGCAGCTAGAGATGAGGAAATCCCAGTTACTTATGAAATGTATTTCTCATATATGTTTATAATCTATTGTGTGCCTTCACTACAGCAGCCCTGGGTGAGGAAATCCCAGTTACTTATGAAATGCATTTCTCATAAGCGTTTACAATTCATGGTGTGCCTCCACAGTTTATCACGCAGATATTGCCATGCATTTACATGGGTAGTTATGTGTAATGCAATACAGCAGTTGTGTGTACTCCCTGTGAGATTTATAATAGCCTAATGTTTGTAACAAGGGAGAGCCATGGGAAGCAGGTACCATCTTCTCTTTGAGGATGAACTGCAAACAGTAAGCACACTTTTTAAAATAAAATAGGATCATCTGCCACCCAATTTGTGAGCTATGAAAACTTTTAGTTCAGAAGTCACATGAGTAGCTCTGGCTTTGGTAATGACTATAATGATTATGATTGCAAGCCACAAACTTCTGTGTTGCATTGTAGAAAGACTACTGAGGTATTATGTGATGTAGAGGTTCTTTTTGTTCTCATTATGTTCTGAGCTAAATACTTGGGATTTGGTGGATTTTAATAGATAAACACAAGAAGGGACTTTGGTTTAGTGCCTCTAGTCCCCATTTTTTCTAGAAGGAACCTGATCCTAGACGTGGCACAAACACACCATTAATTCAATCTCTCAAGAGCTAGTGGGTTGTGGATATTACTACATATTTAAACGTTCTGTTTAAATTGTGTCTGTGAGTCTCTTCAGGGAAAATTGACCACATCTGTGTGGTGCCATCCCAGTGTGGGGGAAAAGGGACGTAACCACAGAGTTACATTGCCACAGACCAGGCACTCTGCAGGAAATACAGAACATATGCAGAAGAGGATTTGGATGAAACCAGAGCAATGTGCAATAAAACAAGAACGAACTTGGACAGCTTATCAGAGATGGGATTTATAGTGGTATTTATTTGGCCCATTGTGCTGACCTACTTTTCTGTCACTGAAATGGGAAGGAGGTGCTGCTGCTGGTCCTAGGCTCAGGCACAGTCTGGAAAACTTGAGTTGCTCCCCATGTCTCCTAGTTAGTCATCAAAGTCTTGGAGCTAGCCACCACCAACTTACAAGCTTAACTTACTTACAATATTTTACTCAATTTATTTTGTCTGTTACCTTTTGAATCAATAGCAGGGGCCAGAGTTGGTGCCCTGGCAGGCCTGTTTTCCCAGGGCTTTGCTGCAAGAGGCATTGAGAGCCCCAGCCCAGCCATGTCACATCCCTGCAGCCAGCAGCAGTTTGCTGAGGCTGGCTATGTCTCAGGAAGAGACTTACTCAGTATTGTTGCCTGCCAAGCTTAAGATGCAAAATTCAGTCTTCTACAGTCTGTCACTTGTCATATACTATCCTAAGATGATTAAAAATGTAGAAAGAGAAAAGCTGTCTTGTTGTTTTTGGAGCTCAGAGTGTTGAAAATAAGCTTATACAGACTGTGAGTATATTTGGGTTCCTCCCACCTGGAATGCTGCATCCAGCTCTGGGCTCCCCAGCACAGGAAGTGCATTGAACTGTTGGAGCAAGCTCAGAGGAGGGACACCAGGAAGATTAAATGGATGGAGCATGTCACCTACAAGGAAAGGCAAAGACAATTAGGATAGTTCAGCCTGGAAAAGAGAAATCTTTGTGGTGACCTAGCTCTGGTGTTCCAGTATCGGAGGCAAGCTTACAAGAAAGACAGACAGACTTTTTTTTTACAAGCACATGTAGTGACAGGACAAGGGGAAATGGCTTCAAGCTGAAAAAGTACAGCTAGATCGGATGTTTGGAAAAAATTCTTTGCTGTGAGGGTGGTGATGTGCTGGAACAGGTTGCCCAGAGAGGCTGTGGATGCCCCATTCCTGGAAGTGTTCAAGGCCAGGCTGAATAGTGCTCTGAGCAACCTGGGATAGTGGAAGGTGTCCTGGCCCATGGAAGTTGTGTTGGAAGTAGGTGATCTTTAAGATCCCTTCCAACCCAAACTTTGATTCTAAAATTTATGTAGGAAGGACACTGTGGAGCTGTATACTTGCTTTTTTCTGTCAGGGCTGTACATTGTCCAGTTACAAAGGCTGTTTTTACGACTGCCCAAGCTGTGAATGTAGCCTGGTAGCTTTTTCAGAGAGGAGTTCAGTTATCACAACTCTCATGCATCACAACCAGCAACAAGAGCTTAGGTCCCCATTTTCCTTTGCACATGAAATGATGACTTCCATCACCATGAAGTTTGTGGCGCATCATCAGTGGCTTTATACAAGTGTAGCTGATGAGGACCTGCTAAAGAAGTAAATAAGATCTGAACACAAAAGCATCCAAGTCTGAATCTTACTGCATATTCTTCTACCAAGGATTATCTGATTTGATTTCATATCCTCTGTGTGGAGTACTGTTCTTTTGTAAAGCGTGTAAGACATGTCTGATCCTGCTCCTTAGAGGTTCTCCTTGATCTGGGGCTGGCCTTTTATTTTTCTAGCCTGGTTTAGGTTTGTGGCGCATGTGTCCTATTTTATATGCCTGTTATCTCGGGAAGTGGATTAAGGCTGGCACAGATACACTGAACCCTAATCTCTTTAGAGAGCCTGCAAATCTCCAGAGGTAGTAAGTACTTCAAATGTTTATATTACTATGTTCAGCTGATGTTGCTTGAAATCCATTCAAGAAGATCTGAAAGAAAGGAAGCAGGGCATTTTGCAACTGTCTTTTTTTTTTTTTAATTACCCCATTAATATTATTTTATATACACCTAATTCTCAGTTTTCATTTTAGTGTGGTTTTTTCTCATTATTGTAAGGAAAGCCTCAAGCACTATTTTCACTGCAAAATATATCTAAAACCTAATATCTTGGCTGTACAACTTCTCCCATGAGAGCTTTGACCCATTTGTTATAGTTCTAGGTTAAAGGCAGGTTGCTGGTGTCATTATTTCCAGCTTTTTGAAAAAGTGATAAAATATGAAATGCATTTGTACTCAGTTACCTGGATTTGTCATCTACACAGTGGTTTATGCAGAGGAGGCAAGGGATATATTAAGTACCTCCAGTGCTCAGAAGCAGCTCTTGTACACTTGGTGTACAATCTGTCACACGCTCTCCTGGCTGGAAAGAAAGAATTTGCAGCCATTAGGCTTTATAGATGTGATCCTCCTCAAGGTTGGCACCAGCACTGTCACTCTTACCATAAAGACAACACACCTTTGGTGAGCTGAATTCAGTTTGACTCTGTAGAAACTCTTGGAAATTTTTTTCAAATTTTAATCAAACAGGAGTAAGAAAGATTTTAGGTAAACAATTTACTCAAGACAAGCATGAATGAAAGTAAAGTGGATATGTATTTACTTTGAGAAACTGAGAAAGAAATAAGCAAAAAGAAGAAACTTGTTTCTAATATTTGAAATTATACTCTGGGAATGGCTTCCACAGTGTGGCAGCTATAAGAAGAGTGTTGTTTTTATGATGGAGTACAAATTGGTTTTGGAGAAGATCAGCTGATAGGTTATCTGCAAAATTAGATCAGAGATGTCCCAAGCTGGATTGTTGCTTCTGAATCCTTTTTGTATTTAGAATCCTGGGGTTTTTTTCCCCAGGTTTACCTGGTTTGCTCCCATGCTGAGAAGAAAATATTAATCCAGTATAAGAGTACAAAAGTGAAGATTTTCCAAGAAATGTCCATTGTGATTTTGAACTTGTTGAGTACCTAGCCAATTCATCTTTAGGAAAACCTTTGGTGAATATGCACCATTTCTTGCACTCACCTCCATCCTTGCCTTTCTTGACAGTAGTTCTTGCAGTTTGCTCATGAGCTGTGTTGAACTGTCCAACAGTCTCGTCCTTGCTTTTGGTTAGAGAAGAAAAAGGGAAGATGACAGCTATGGATCAGCCTGAGGAGCCTTCAGTGAAAATGAGATCTTTGATTTTCCTGGTCAAAATATCTCTGCATGCTCTTAAAAAAAAGGACCCAAGATAAATTGCAAATGGAGCTGTAGAGATAACTGACCTAGCCAAGCTACATGTTTTAAAATTAAAAAAAAATAATTTTTTTAAATTTGTTTTCTCATTTTTTGTCCCTTTTAATTTAAACCCTGATGTGATATTATAGGGAGGTCAAAACTGAGTGCTTGATCTTTCTTGAGTGGGTCTTTCAAATTAGAGCAATTGACTTGCTGCAGACTATAGGTCATGGATCTGTTGTGAGAGCTGAAATGTGTCAGTGCTCCAAAAGACTGAGTAAAAGTTTCCCCCTGATTTAAATGACTGTCTAGATTTGAAAATAAATCCTTTGGATTATACAGAAAATTTGAACTGTCAAGAAATAAATGGTGTGGTGAACTGAAACATAGGTCTCAAGATACCTGCAATTTAGCTGTATCTCAGTAATCTCTCGCTCACCTTTCATTGCTGTCAGAGGCCTGGAGGGTTTCTGTTATATTTATGATGGAAATATTTGTCAATGAATCATGTCACAAGCATGTGATTTTTCCACTTCAAGGAATTACTAAGCACTCCATAGTTTCTGTGGTAAACACCATATTTCTGGGTCATTTGTACTACTAGGCATTTCTTTATGTAAGTATCTTTCTTGAATAAAAATATCTTTATTTTTATGTGGTAGATGGAAGGTAAATTTGTTAAGCAAGTGCATATAATTTTATTTCATGTATTTACATGTTTTCACTATCAGCTAGTATTTCTGTAAAACTTTGGATGACAGTAGGTATTTATTAACAGAATTTTGCAAGTATTAATATGGCTTCTTAGTGCCTTTATCACAGAAAAATAGATGTACCTAAAATTCAGGAGACTGAGTACCTCTCATGTTTTGGAGTCCCTTTGCTTAAATTTGTGGAGATTAGATAATTTTCATGTTAAGATATTACTTACTTTCAAGTATAGAAATTTTTAATATACAAAATTATGTTATTAAAATGCAATTTCCTTTTTAATCATATACTAACCAAAAATGTAACCTACTGTAGGTTTACAAGTTAAACAGATATTACTAAGTAGTTTTCAATAATATTCTTCTACTCTTAACCTTACTCATCTGCAGTATCCAAGAATTTTTAGGGAAGGTAGGTGATAACTCTAACAAAATGCAAAGTGCTGAATATTTTGGGAGACTGCAAAATCCTTTAAATTTGATCTGCTGTTTGTTATTGTCACTGTAGGTTATGGATGAGAACATCTGCAATTGTCCTACAGTTAATATACTTTTGGAATTAGAATAAAGGGCAGAGCTACAGAGCAGCTGGGAAGTGCTCAGTTAACCTCCATTGCAAATGCTTCAAACTCCTCTTCAGTGGGGCTTCTTAATGATGAAATACGTGGGGCTGGCTCTTCTGACAACTCGTGGAATCAGATCGATGACTGTAACCTTTTCTCTAAATTAAACTGGAAAACCAGGCCCCAGCAGGGCTGTATGCTCAGAGCTTTGGAAGAGCAGCTCCTTTCCTGCTCATCACCCCATAAATACATTTTTAATGTTTGTTTTTAAATTATGTGAATATATTCTGGGCTATGCTCTCATCTCCATTTCATTGAGCCTTCTTCATCGTTTATAGTTTTGAAATAGTTATATTTGCACTTATTCAATGTAGCAGCAGTTAGCTCCAGCCTGAGTTCTGTTTAGATTTTATTTCCTTTTCAACACAAAAGTAAGCTTTACGAGATTGAGCAGCTGTCTACTACTTGCAAATGAGGTGTATGCTGAGACAATTTTCAATCTTATTTTATGATTTCTCATACTTGCCTAAATAAAAGGAAAAAAACACCCTGGGTGAGCTCTTTGGAAATGAGTTTATATTTTCAGAGAAGGAGTTAAAGAACAGACTTGGCTCAGGTATCTATTTTCCCTTAGAGAAACATGTTATGTAAAGATGTGTACTTAGCACTATTTTCTCTCTGTATTTCTCCTTGTGGTTATGTTTGTTGTTTCGCGTGCTTTTTTTTTTTGCTGTGGTCATCTGAAAATATCTGTAAATTCTTCTTAATATTAATTTAGACTAGGAGAGGAATCTCCCTGATTTTTCAAGAGGCAAAGTGCTTTTCCTCATTTTATTATGTTAGTAATTAAAAATGATTGCTGTTTTCTTATGCAGAACTGTAGCAAACACCCAGATATGTTTCTACTCACAGCTGGGCATTTGTTCTTTTGAAAAACTGTCCCTCCTATCAGGTGCTGCTGGTAACTGTTGTCAGATGTTTGAGTAGCTGTGCTCTGATGGCAGGCATGATGTTCTTTCAATTCATTTCCTAAGCAAGGACCAGATGTTTGTTCTGGGCTAAGCAGAATTGATTTGCAGTTAAAACCTCAAGTAAAGGAGTATCATATCAGGCTGTAAACCAGCCATGTCTCAAGCCACATGTGAATCAAAAAGAAAAATGTGAAAACCAGTGGTAATCATCTTCTTCACTGCCCTGTACATCTCAGGTATTTGTTTATACAAGTGAAGAACAGATGTGTTCTTCTCTCCCCTGTGCTAACAAATGGGAATTCAGATTTGTACTTTGAACTGTTTCATGATTTTCCCTTGCTCTACACAGAGATAACAATAAAAACAAGGCAAATGGCTATAATTAGAGAATTAGACCAATAGGAATTCAATGGCTCCCTGTGAGAGCCAGTGATAAATCTTCTCCTTGGGACACTTCAATAAGCCTGAGGCACACCATCTCCAGCTCTGGCCACCTCCTCCTTCCACTTGCTCTCAGCAGGCAGGCAGAAAGAGCAACAGGGAAGACCTAGAAAAGATTGAGTTCCAGCAAAGTTATACTGGACCTTTAAGAGGTGAGGTCTTGATCATTCTGTGACAAAAAATGTCTTATGCAAGAAAGAGCTCTGGATGGAATCCCATGGCTACAGTGCTCTGGTAACAGTCACGCCACTGCTAATAGTTGGATTTATCCATCAGGAGTCTAGCTTTTACATTTTATTCTAGTTGTCATCAATATATTCACACTAACCTTTAATATATTCACAGTATAACAGGCAGGAAAAATTACACTGGGACTAAGGAACAAAGACAAATATTGCTGAAGAAATTTTAAATAATGTGCAGATCTCTAGTGGGCATTGATTCATGTGCTTAATGGTGTCAATAATTGTTTGTGAATTGCAGTAATTTTTTTCCTCTGAACAGAGCATTACTTGTGAAATACAGTCATTACCTATTGATTAGCTCTGTAGTTATTTTCAGTAGTGCATCAGTAGTGCCAGTAAAAAAAAAAGAGTAACATTTACTTTACATCAATGTGTAAAATCTGTATATTGTTCATCAACAAGTGAAATGACTCTTTAAAATATATATATTTTGTTATTGTAGAGACCACATGGGTATTTTCAGTAGTCCTAAGTCTCAGGATAAATGGGAAAAATCTAAAATGCTCATTTGGGTTTCTAAAGGTTTTTTTTTTTTTTTAATCAGGGCATTGTAAATGTTCTGCTGTATCAGGACAAGAGTGCAATAAGAAGGACATATTTGTCACTGGTTAGTGCTAATGTAATTTCCTATTTTGCCTACTGTATGTCTTTCCATTTAATCTCAATTGGTGGTAATGTGCTACTTTTTGATTAAATGATGAGGTCTGAAATTCACCAAGGAGAAAATAATTAAAACTATTTGTTTCACAGACTGTCAGCAGCTATTAGGGAAATTAAATGTATTTTTCCCTGAACCGTGTTACAGACTTTGCAAAGTTCACAATCAGTTCACAATCAATCTTTTATTGAACACAGATTTAAAAGCAAAGGTCAGTTATGTTTTGGACACTAAGGAATTGATGCAATTGATAAAACCCAGCCATTTAGATTATTTTTATATTAAAATTTCACTGCTTGGAAACCCTTGCTTTTTAACTGTGGCACCCTTATGGCCGCTTCATCTCAGCAGATTTGCAGAGTGAAAGTGAGCTTTGCAGCTTGTACCCCAGCTGCAGCAGTGTCCATGCCCTGGCAAGGGCCAAGCAGTGGAAGGGATTGTGGCCGATGCTGATGGTGAGGACTGGCCTCGCTCCTGACCCTCTACTGCAGCCCCACACATCCAGCAGGGTAACATCCTCTCACAGCCCTCTTTTGCTTCAGAGAGGAGCCTTGCTGTCTGACCTGCTCTAGGGCTTTGGCCCTGCTTGTGGACCCACCCATTTCTCCTGAATTGTCAGATTTGGCTGGGTCAATGTACTGACAAGGTTTCACCTAGTATTTTCCTCTTCTTTTTCTACTGCAACAAGGCTTGGGCTTGCTCCTTTGTTTGCACCACAGATTGCAAATACCATTCACCCCAAGACCTCATGCTCTGAAGTCTGCTTTTTACCCTTTTTTGCTTTCTGAAGGGGCTCAGTGACATGGATGGGTGATGTGAGGAAGGCAAGTGTTGGTGCTGCGCTGGCAAACCCTCCTACCCTGAGCCCCTTCCTCCTCCACATGGCATATGGGCTGCAGAAAGGGATCTGAGCCAGTGGGGCAAGGGGCACACTGATGGAGCAGCCACAGTTAGTGAGCTTGGAGTGAGGGCCTGGCAAGAGGCATTTAGGAATTCATGAAGAGAAGGGAATGAAAAAGCACTGGAACGGTCAGTGTGATTATTGTGGGGCACAGTGAAAAGGCAGGTGGAGAAATGGATAAAAGTTTTGTCTGCAGACATGCTTTGCATACCACATAGAGAAACAGAACCTAATCTTGATTGGAACAATTCAATTCCACTGTGAAGTGCATGTTAAATAACAATAGGTGGCTGCAGAGCTGTGCAGACTTGCAGGTGAAGAGCAGAATTTTAAACAAGCGGCTGTGCAGGCAGGAGAGGAAGAGGGGAGGGCTGGGATAGCACCCAGCACTGGTGCTTGAGCTCTGCTCAGACCTCAGCCTGTGCTTTTATGAGTTAAAAGCAGTTGCTTAAACCTTAGCACAGTTCTGCATTGATTCAGCTGGAATTTTTCCTGGGAAGCAGAAGTTTATTCATCTGGAGCTTTGCTGCTTGCAGAGTATCACCTCAGGTGAGAGAGCGAGCTGGGGTAGGGGGGCTCATTGATTGAACTATCAGGGCCAAAGGATGTGTGTAGCAAAATGACACTACCAAAGAGCACAGTTCAATGCTGAGCTTCATAAATAAAGTGAATTATTTCAGCACCAGATGAATCAGTAAAATGTATTCATCAAACAATAAAACCTCACAGTATTTGTTTCCCATTCTAAACAACTTCTCTGAACTTTATGTCAAACAGCCCTATGAATTCCAGTGCAACAGGAGCTCTCCTGGGGAGCTTAATGAAAAGAAAAGGTTAATTCTTGCTATTTTGTGTGCCAATAGTTCTGCAGGAGCAAGCTTCTGGCCCATGGCAATGTAAACCCTGAATTACTCCAGTATCAAAACCCCAGTCAGAAACTCTCAGAAATTTGTGTTCAGGAACTACCTAAAGATGAAATAAAAGGAATAAGAAAACTTTCAGAAATATTGTTGGGATTTTTAACATTCATGCCTCACAACCCCTTTTTTGTTAGGGTTTTTTCTTCCTTTTTTAATAGCTTATTGGAGAAATATGTTTGGTGTGAAAGGGATTAAATGGTTTTCTCCTTTCCAGTTTTTCATTGTTCTGTTTCAGTTAATGAGATTTGATCATTTATAACAGATCTCATTTTTGGAATTTGAACCAATTCTTCCTCCAACGAAAGCTGGGACAATCAGTGTAGTCATTCACACAGGAATGGGGCAGGCCACCTCACCTGTGCAGCCATGTGGTGCCTCTGCTGTGACTTCTGTCATCTGGAAAAGGAAACAAGAACATGGCAAGGACCACATCTGTCACCAAATTCAATCCTGGCTTTTGCAATGGAGTCACAATTTATTTTTTTTTACTCCATCTGCTACCTTAATGAAGATTTACAAAAAACCTTTAGAAATAAGCTTAGGAATTAAGCTTGACAGCTTCAGTGTATAGTAGATGTGTCTTCCTACTTACCAGTAGTTAACAATTACATGTAACAAGTACATGCCATTTCATGCTTTCCTTTATCTGGAACAGATAAAGGCAAGAACTGACACATTTTTTCCTTCAGAGCTTCTACAAATGAATAGCTGTATCACCTCTCCATAGGCCTATAGTCCCCTCTGCACTATGAGTACCACCCTGCCCTTCTTTCAGACCATTTAGCTGATTAAAGGTGATGAGCCTAAACTCTTGAGTAATTGTTTTCAAGATGAAAGTTTTTTGCTTCCGTTTCAAACCTTGGGAATCATTTGTGTGGCTGAGGGTCTGCATGTCTTCTCTCTGTAGCTCTACAATTAAAGATATGACGCCTCAAATCTTGTCTGACATCGTTTTAGAGACTAATCTCACTGAAATCAATGGCACTCTTTGCCTGTCTAAAATTATACATGTTCTTTGGGTCTCTTCTGAATTTAAGGCATCAATAGATTCCTTTGCAGATAGTGAAGAGCCCTGGGGTTGATTGACTTGAACAAAAGGATTTAAGTTACAGAGCTTAAATTCACTTTCAGTCTACACAAGAAAAACTTGATTTGAATAATCAGATTCAGTCATCCTTTACATTTGCATTTTTAGTTGTTTTGTTAAAAACAAGTTGATTCTGTTGGGTTAATGAGCATTCAGATATGTCAATTTGCAACTGAATGTTGCCTTTGCTTCTAAACTTAGAACTTCTCTTGGGTAACAAAGGATAAGCTATATAGAGAGCTCCATAATGGTATCGTTTCTGAATCTATCCATCATTTCACAACTTTAGCAATCTGATAACATTGTGATGGAAAATGGGAAGTAGTAGTTCTGTTTACAAGATTATATTTGTTTTAAATTATTTATTTTTACAAACTGCTTCCTGATAAAAGAGAGTTTAATTATAATGAAGAGAACTGTAATTTTTCAAGGGGTTTATTTCTTAAATAGAAAAGCCCTGAGCTTATTGGGCAAAATTGAAGATATAAAATCTGAAATTACTTATTTAAACTATCTTTTAAAAGTATATGTTTAGAAAATCTGAGCCACTCTAGGAGTTCTACCTAATTCTAGTCTTCCACTAAAATGACTGTAGAAAATGAGTCTGGTCTTCTTGTTTTCCATCTTTTGCTATGTTACTAGGGACAGATGTAAATTAACCCTCTTGTTTATATCTTTTTGGTTTATCATTCAAGATTAAATGATGAAATTGCCAGCAACTGGAATTATGTGAAACAAATTTCCAGAATAGGATTCCTTCCCTCACCACCACTTTTATCTGTCCTCAAGTTTGGACTTTCTCTTCTCAGTCTGGGGAATACTGTGAAACTATAATTTAAGCACAATAACTCTATACAAACCAGAAACTCAGACCAGCTGGGACATGGACATTGCTAAATGGTTGTTCTGGTTTGGGTTGAGATGGAATTTATTTTTTTCTTAGCAGCTGGTGCAGTTTTGGATTCAGTATGAGAATAATGTTGATAACACACTGATGTTGTAGCTCTCCCTAAGTGGTCCTTACCCTAGGCCAAGGCCTTCTCAGTTTGCTGTGCTCTGCCAGAGGAAGATGCACAAGAAGCTGTGGGGTGGCGTGGCCAGGACAGCTGACCCAGCCTGGCCTAAGAGATATTCCATAGCACAGAGCATCAGGCTCAGTGTTTAACTGAGGAGAGCTGGCCAGGAGCCATGGATTGCTGCTCAGGGGGCTTCAGTCAGTTGGTAGTGAGCAACCATGGATTTGATCTTTTCCTGACTCTCTTCCCCACCCCACTGGGGCATGGGTGGGGAGTAAGTGATTTAATTGCCAGCTGGGATTGAGCTGCAGCAATGGTATTTGTTGAACCTGCTTTAAACTCCTTTTTTCCCCGGCAGCTCAGGGACAAGGAGACAAAGGCTGAGACCCAGGGTGAGGATAAGCACTGCAAGGTGAAGGTCTTTTTCCATGCAGGAGCTTTGTGTGGAGCAGACCCATCAGCAGGACATATTACAGCCCAGCTAGCATGCTGCTGCAATGTACAACTAATACATTTGGGGGAAAGTGTACTTTTGCTTTCATCTCTCCCATCTTCCCAGACACATTTTCATCTTGCTTGCTATTAATGCATAGATGTAGCACCCTGTAGTCATTTTGAGTTAGTTTGTGCACCTCACTAGTTCTGGTCCTCATCTTTGGCAGTGCCTGAGTCCCAGGGAAGGAGTGTTCTCTGCTGGGCTTACCTGGTGATCCAGGAAAGGATTTGCACTGTCTCATTTCCACTGTCTGTTTTCAGGAGGTGCTTCCAGTGGGAAAGGTAGAAAACTGAGCAGCCACCCTCTCCCAGCCCTGCTCCACCTGGCTGAGCCCACAGCTGGAAACAGTCCTGCTGCTGTTTGGGGTGCAAATGGGGGTTGGAGCAATTTAAAACAGAAGAGGCTGTGAAATAGCTGCTGGCTTATGTAATTTTGGGTTATTTCATTTTGTCTGTGTTCTGTACAGTCTGTTTGCTTTTTGATCTCATCATAGTTCCTAAAGGCTTTCTATATTGTGTTTTTCTTTTAAATATTTAGGAGTTCCATGCCCATCCTGAGTTTTTATAATAATTAAAAAATAAATAACAGTCATTATGAGAAAGCTGTGAAGTGGGAGATGTTTCAGTTTCTGTTTCCTAACAAAGGAAAAAAAGATATGTGACTTGTCAAATATTAAACAGTAAGTAAAAAAGTAGAGATGATGGTAGGTGGCTACTAGTCAGAAGTTACCATATATATTATTCCTGAAGTCTTATGTTTTCACCAAAAGCCAGCAAAGATATTTTACTTTGCATGAGCAGGCAGTAATATATTGTTCAGAGGTAAATGCACTCAGGAGCATCATCTTCAGCACCTTGAGCCTTGCTGTGTCTTCTATTCTCTGGGGCTGCTGAAAAGGCAGCTACCACTTCAGACACAAGTATTTCTTTGTGGGCTTTGCTGTGTTGTTTTGCTTGCCAAGATCTATCTTCTTTAAAAGAATTCAAGAATCTAAGGCTGTAATTGTGTAAGATAAGGCATTGAAAATTTAAGCTGGAAGTAAACACTAAATGATGCATTTTCCTGTACAAACACAGGAGTTACAGCCTAGTGCACGAGGCATCAGGGTGAGGACTTCAGAGACTCATTCTTTCCTTATCTCTTCTGACCTGTGCATTTGCTTCAATAAATATCTTATGGGTCTCTGAATGGAAGTGTTGCAGAAAATTCCAGATTATGTGAGGATCCAGGACAATTCCCAGTGATTTAACCCAGGCATCCTCAGCAATAGGTAGCTGCAGGATATCACCTGGTTTCCAGAGAGCTCATTAACCAGGCAGAGTGTTGTACTCACAGAACAGGCTTCAGTATTTTGTGAAGTACACATACTTTTTCATCTCTCTCTGCCTATTATTGCCTGCCTTATTTCCTAGAGACTGGATGTTCCAGCAAGGGAATGTCTCTGGTTGGATGTTTATGCAATGTCTGGGGCAGCAGGCTCCTATCTGTCAAATTTTGCATACAGTTACTGAGCTGAGTGAGGTAACAAGTGTGAAGTGATTTCAGTGGCTGCAGTGATATCTCAGTTCTGGCTTTGAAGACATTGCTGTCTGCTGCAGAGCAAGCTTAGGGATCAGCCTGCAGGCAAAGTAATATTCCTCAATGCACTTGACAAAATGAATAAAGGACTCAGTCATGATTAATGACTCTGACCCAAAGTTTCAAGTCCCTGCTCAAATTCAGTCGTGTAAAGTTGAGCTCTTGTTACTATTCAAAATTGCTTAAAAGTGAACATTGTTCTTTTAGTGCTCTATTCAATATCTTAGAAAATGCAAAGTATGAATCCTCAAACAATCCTGCTCACATCACCAACATTATATTGCATTTCTAACTTGAGAAACTTTCAGTTTGAAATTAAGATACAAATATAATTTTATTATTTTAATATATTTTTATTTATAATATTTGTACTTATTATTATTTATAATACATACAAGTGAGTTCACTGTTGTAGCTGCCTTGAAAACAATAGAGATTTCTTCAGTGTAGCCCAGAAAGCTGGCCAGCCAAGAGGAGCTTCACTCAGCTGCCTGAGAACACAAGTATCTGATGTTATTTGACATGACTCATGATGTCCTGTTGTTGTGATTTAACACCAGCCAGCAACCAAGCCCCATGCAGCAGCTCACTCATCCTAACCAGCGGGACTGAGGAGAGAATAGAAGGGGTAAGAGGTATATATCTAGTGGGTTGAGATAGAAACAATTTAATAGGGAAAGCAAAAGCTGTGCACACAGGCAAAGGAAAACAAGGAATTGATTCTCTGTTTCCCATGGGCAGACAGCCATCTCCAGGAAAGCAGAGCCCCATCACACATCATGGTGACTTGGGAAGATAAACGCTATCACTCCAACTATCCCCCCATCATTTTTCTTCCACTTTTTATCCTGAACATGATGTCATCTTGTTTAGAATACCTCTATGGTCACTTGGGATCACCTGTCCCACCTGTGACTCCTCCCAACCACACACCCTCAAGTTCCTTGCCAGCATGGCAATAAAAAGCAGAAAATGCCTTGGCTCTTTGTAAGCCCTGCTCAGCAATAATAGAAATATCTCTATATTATCAACTCTGTGTTCAGCACAAATCCAAAGCACAGCCCTATACCAGCCACTGTGAAGAAAATTAATTCTGCCCCAGCCCAAAGCAGCATACCTGCTTAGCCTGAAGTAGCTGCTGGTAGAAGAAGAGGGCTCAGAGTCATGCCAGTGAAACTTTGCTCATGTTCTGAATCTGCAACCAGACTCACCCCCTGGCTTCAGAGCAGAGCTATTTGGCCATTTTTCAACAAAACAGATTTCTCAGAAGGCATATCTCTGACACAAAACCAATTAAACCCTTCTGCAGCCAACTCCATCAAAAGATTAATGGGAAATGAGGCGTTTGGATCTGGGCATGTGCCTGCTCCTTGGGTTCTCTGAGCAACAGGCTGACCCTGACAGGCTTTCCAGGACAGTTCCTTTCTTCCATAGCTTGCCTTATCTAAAAGCATCCCAGCCACCCATGCAGGGGCTGATCTGAAGATAAGATGAAACTTCCCAGTCTCTCCGTGTACCTGAATTTTTTTAAGGTCTTTCCAGAGAATTTGCTTTCAAGTGAAGAGGAGATTTGGGATTTGCTATTCTCTGTGTCTGTTTGCCAGCTGTCTCTGCTTCTGTTCTTTCAGTATGTTTGTGCTCAGGGAAAACTTCTCTTTTTCCCTGAATAGTCATGAATTATTCAGATTATAAAAGCTCCTTTCCTTCCAAATTTTGATTCATTTTTAGTGTGAAAATTGCTTTGTGTTCCTAATTCATCAGAGTTTCATCTTTTATTATATATTTATAACTTGATTGAGAAACTATTTCTCTGTGGCCACAACATTGTCAGGAGAAAGGCTTAACGCTTTAACTGAACCATTTCTGCTATTTCTTTCAAAGACAAAATCGGAAGAATTTTATTATGGAGTGAATTTATTAAAGAATTCTCATTGTCACAAGTTGGGGATTGAAGAGAAATTAATTTGGTTGTGCTGACTGGGTATCTAGGGAGAGCTATATTCAATAAAATATCTCTTTCTAGTCTATTATCAAGGCAGAAATTGGATGGAAATAGCATAATAGCAAGCTACATATAAAGAATAGAAGGAAAGAGAGAGCACAGATGGAAACCAGGTTTTTTGAGTAAAGGCAGAGATTGCTGAAGAGCTGTGCTGCCACACTTGTCTGGCAGCTTTGGCTTCCTAGGGACCTGAGAGTTGGTCCTGGCCCCTGGTGCCACCAGGACATAAAGCCAGCTGCTGCAGCCTGATTGATCAAAGGTGGCTGAACACGTCCGTACACCTGCGTCATGGTTTCCTTTCTAGCCTTTGTTTTCGTACTCAGGATTTCAATGGATTACTTTTTGTCTGGAATTTTCAAAGCAGCAATCACATTAGGAGGTCTAGACAGTGCAAGTTACACAATGCACACTGAACACACACAGCCCCTGTGCTCACCTGGAGGCTGTGGCTCTACAGCAGCTGTTGTTATTTCACCTTGGACTCTTGCACCAGAAAGTAACCTGGTGTCTTCCCAAGACACCTGGCTTTCAAATGATTCAGTGGTTCACTGATCATAGTAGTCAGTGCATCCCAGAACACAGATAATATGCTTCTCACAAGCTTGTTTGCTTTAATATTCATGGGAACACAATCCCAGCTCCTCTGTTTCTGAAATTTTTCAAACTATTCAATGTTTTGTGTTTGCCTTTGTTGTTGAGAGTCAAGCAGTGCATTGAGGGTGTCACCCCTCCACTAGCTGCTACCAGGTAGATGAAAGACTTTGCTGTACCAAGTAAGAGCAATTTCATGTTCTCATTGTTGTTGCTAATCCCTACAGTGTATATGCATAGGACTCCTCCGGTATCACAGATGAATACTGTCTTTCCTGAAGGAAGACAGAAAAAGAAGGAAACTCTCCACATACAGATTTTTTCAGTAGAGAAGTAAGTCAGTAATATACCAGCATTTTAAAAATATTACTAGTATAATGATCATTGACAAAGGTAAAGGAACACAGGATAAAGGTGAAGGAACACAGGCAAAAGTGTCTGAGTACTGATGCCCAGAAGATGGCCTGTTCAGTGCTTTCTGAGTTTTCCCAGCTGGAACCAGGGAATTTGTTACCCACTCCAGGAAAGGCCTGATGGAACTCACTCTTTTAAAAAAGTGAAGCCGCAGAGCAAACACCATGAACACCTGTGGCAAAAAGAAAACCAAATCAAAAAAACATTGGCAAGCTCATTTAACTCATCAGCTTATGAGTAGATTTTTCACATGAACTGAAATGTGCATGATTTAATGAATGGTACATGAGCTAGTGTGTTATAAGCTCACTTTTGATGAAAGTTCCTACAGCAGTCTACCTAATGTTGCTGATTAGGGTTATTCCATCAATACTTGATGTATTCTGCAGCACAAATTGTAGGGATAAAGGTGTTTTAACAATTTTTTTCTCAGCATTAAGTGATCTTTCAGCTTACCAGGCAGCCCTGTGTGCACATCTCTCTGACCCCTTGTTCAGGTCTCTCAAAACTCAACTGTGATGTCAGTGAGTAATTCTGTCAGCATCTCTGTCTTCTTCACCCAACCTTCTCTCATATAATCTCTTGAGATGGCAGAATCCTGAATTCATGAAATACAAATCAAGTACAATTTTCTGATTGAGTGGGATGAGGAGAAGCTATCCCAAAGTCATAAATCCCCTGATACCATGGCTTGTATCACTGCTGCTCTTTCAATCATATGGCCAACTCTCTTAGCCAGTACAAATACAAGAATATGCAAGCTGTCCATTCAAGTTGTCACTGTTTAAGACACATAGAACAGTTGTCACTGTTTGCTGGTAGCTGCTGCAAGTGGTACTGAGAAAATGAAGGGATTACAGAGGAGGAATTATAGGAGCTTATTAAACTTTGTCCTGTCCAGTTTTCTGTGGCTTGTGATAAGCATAACACACTGGCTACCCAGGACTCTGAGCTATGAATTCAGGTGAAGGTGGAAGTGAATGAGTACCTGGATTATCATGATACTCAAAACCATCACACAAAACTGATGGAGACACATGATTTCTAAAGAGTTAAGCTGTTATTCCCTCTTTTAGACAAATGGAAAGGATGTAACATTTCATGGTGACATGGCTGTAGGAACTGACTGTTGTCAGTTAGCACATTTTGCAAGAATTAGCATTTAATATTGACAAAATTATATGGTCCCTAAAATTGGACTAATCGAAGTGCATGAACTAGCAAGTCCTAAAAAAAGCAAAACTAAAATACAAACCCTCTTAGCACTTGTCCCACTTTTTCTAGAACAGAATATGCCATTTCATACTGAGGGACTATTATTCTTTGTCAATGAGTTATAATTGATGAATATTTAAGAAAAGAAAGAAATATCAGAGCTTCTGTAAAAAGAAAAAGGCTTTTTCTTTGGGAATAGATAGTGCAAAAATAATGTCATTTTATGTATGTAGGCTACATTTTGCTTAAGTAAGCCGGTCACAGGCTATCTTTTTTCTCCTTCCACAACTTATACATCTAACAAGCAAAGATGTACCTTAAATCAGACCTTTATTTACTATTGAAGACAAACATAAAGGTAATTGAAAAAGAAAGTAAAAATTGTGATCAATACTATAACAAGAAAAGGGAAGTACAGGTTCAGAATTTCATTAGGAAGAAGTTAAGCAGAAATCAGTTTTTCTTGTATATTACAAAGGCATTAATTACAGTTCCTTGGATACTAATAATAAAATAGTTTTTAAACAAAAATCCAATTTAAAAAAATTCAACACCAATAAGTTGGCAACTGAAGAGTGAAGAATCATTGTGCAATTTATAGGCATACCCTTTCTCTTAGGACAAGTCCAGTCAATTAATGAACAAGATGTAACTGATTCTGTGCATACAAATATTATTCTTTTATTGTTTTTTAAGACTTTTTTACACTGGCAATGTGTAGAAAATCCTCCCCTGTGATTAGAATTATACTTGCTATTACCTCCTGTCTGCCTGGAACTCTTGGTATAATATTTCATGGAAGAGACTTTAAAGTCCATCTAGTTCCAACCCGCTGCCATGGAAAGAGACATCTTCCACTAGTCCAGGTTGCTTAGAGCTTTATCCAACCTGGCCTTGAGCACTTCAAGTGACGGCTAATCCCTTAATGTAGTGTAGTTGGGTTTATTTCATTGTATGTTTGTATAGAGCATCATGACAAATATCCTGAGGTTTTATAGGTCAAGATATTTGTCCACTGGCTGATGATTTCTCTGGTCTTTTATCAGGGGCTCTCCTTCCTAGAGAGCCACTGGCATCAAAGGGTGGGTCAGATGTGTTTCTTTGGCAGAAGTCTCCTGTTTGTGGCCCTTTTCTTTTCCAAGGGCTTTGTGGTTTCTCCTCATCTTTTGATGGCCTATCATGTGGTAAAAGAAAAGCTATGGAAAAGCTCTTCAAAGGAAGGTTGGCAACCAGGAGTGAGTCTGCCACTGCTGGAACAATTCATCCTGATCCTTGTCCAGATACCCATTAATTGCTCCAGTAGTTGCAGCCTGTTGCTAGCTCCATCCTTCCCGAGAGGTCCTCAGGCACTGGGGCACAGACAGGATGTCTGCATGTGTCTGTGTGTCTTTCTTTGTTGCAGTTGATTTTTGGGTGTGTAGTAGACCCAACACTTTCCCAGAAAGAATCTCAATGGCGTGTGTGGATGTGCAGTTGTGTCATAGTAGGCATGGACAAGATCCAGAGAAAGAATCACAGCATGTTCTTTACTTCAGCCTCTCAAAGCAAAAAGGTCAAACTCCCAGCAGGAAAGTCAGGGCACTCCTGATGCAGGATTTCATTTTTACTTTCACTAAAACAGAAAACATGTCGAAACAATGAAGAGATTATAGAGAAAGGGAAAATAAAACTTTCATCATTAATTAAGCACTCAGAAGATAGAATATGACAATTCATTAGTCACACACAAGCATCTCACTCTCTGTTGTACTGAAAAACTTGTTTTCCTTATTATATTTCCATAATATCTAGAATCCTAAAATCATAGAATGGCCTGGGTTGGAAGGCACTTTAAAGTCCAGCTAATTCCAACCCTCCTGCCATAGGAAGAGAGGTCTCCCACTAGACCAGGCTGCTCAGAGCTGCAACCAACCTGGCCTTGAATGCTTCAAATGATGGCTAATTCCTTAATATAGTGAAGTTGGGTTTATTCTTTGTATGTTTAGATAATTGTTTCTAGCATCAGGTGGTAGAAGCTAAATAGGAATTTAGCATAGACCTTTCAATTCAGCATATTACATATGGTGGATGGGAAGAGCAAAATAAATAATATGAAAAGTTACTCAGCTGACTTTAATGGATGGTCAGTGTTGCTGTGCCTATAAGTCACAGTGTGGTTGTGTAAGCACTTTCAACCAGTGCATAACTTTTATTTAAAATATTTGATATTATTTTGAATAGAAGAGAATAGACTGTTTCAGTTAAAAGGACCTGCAACAGCAGTGACCAGTTCATGACTGACCAAATGACAAAGCACATTCTTAAAGGCATTATTCAAATGCCTGTTCTAATGCCACTGACAGGCTTGGCATACACCACCCGCCTCTCTAGGAAGTCAGCAACAATGTTTACCACCCTCTTGGTATAGATCTCCTCTGATTGGGAACTTAACTGCCATATCATCAAAAGTAAAAATCTTGGGAAATTCTGCATATCCTGGGAGAACCTTACCATTGAATCAGCAGAGGCAGCCTGGTATTTCCGATGCTATAACAATATCCATACAGACCAGTCTCTGACGTGGTAGAGAGCCCTGCTCATAAGAACATAATCACACAAATTCCACCCACGGGCAATTTTTCTACAGCATTTTAGTGTTGAGCTGTTGTCATTAAGATTTGGGAGTCATGATATTGACATTTATGCCTGTTTGTGCTGGAGAGCTGTTAAATGCAGGAACATAAAGTCCAGTGAACCATCACATGAAGTAATGGTTTATCTGTGCCATGACTTTTTTTAAGTAGAGCGCAAGAGTATGTAGAAAACCTTCCAGTTATTCTCTGTCATCCAGAAAAAGTTATATAAAAATAGGAATGCTCATATTCATCGTTCTGCTACTTTACAATATCAAGATATTTTATACTGCTGTTCATAGTTGATCATTATATTAGCCACACTATTAGCAAAGAATTGTGCAGCCCTTTTATGTTATTTACATAATGTAGTGAGTATGAATAAGCACTATTTTCCATAGAATAAAGAAGGGTGAAATAGCAGTAAAGTACTAAACCAAGGTAAATGAGCATTTTTAAGTGACTTTAGACAGAATATCATAGTACAATAATTTTCTTAAAAAAACCAAACATAACAAAAAGCTTCCACTTGCTTAGATTTATTAGTTTTTATAAGGCAATGAGTAACCTATTCACTACTGTCTCATTCATCAAGTGAGTTCTCCAGGAAAAGGCATCCTGTCAGGTGCTGCAGACAAAGCTCTGAGCAGCATCACTACTGTTAATGCCTCAGATAATGACTGCAAGGATTGCAAAATTATACATTATTATCTAGTAGGCATTGATCATAATTATATCACTGATAAAGGCAAAGCATATCAAATGTTATGTTTTAAATATTTCCTTTAATTAGAATAAAAATGCCACGGAAATAATTTGAGTGGTAGCTATGTGATTCTTCTGAATGCAGAATGTAACATTTTTGCATATACTCAGGATGAAAGGAGTTATCACTCTAAGCTGTTCACTTATTAATTTTCATTTAATACTCATGGTATATCAGACATTATAGATCGTTCACCATTTTGCTTTATGACAGAGCAGAACCCTGATAACTATGCTGTGTCTAAAATGCAGTTCCCTCATTTACCTGCCTGCTTGGACTGAACTGCAGAATCTTAATTTGCTGTCATGGTTTCCATGATCCTTTGCTCATGTCACAATTGTTGTTACAATGAACACATTGCATGTACAGCATAGCCTTCATCTTCTTAAGGCAAAGCATAGACCCTTTCATCCTTGCAAAATGAATAATTAAACTAGGATTTTAATATTTGTGCTTGCTTTTGGGTTTATTAGCTCTAACTGTGAAAGCTAAATCAATTATTTTGTATGCTCCATCTGACTAACTCTTGAAAAAATAGACTGGAGTTTTCCATATATCTGTTCTGACTTTAAGCTATTTTAAAATAGCTCTATTGAAGAAATGGACTCTGCCAATTGAATAAATGACTTTCTTATTATTACAAGCTTTGGGCTTGCATAAAAACCAGAAGTGTAAAGCAAAATTAGGGAAGATGTTTGTCACTGATAAGGTCCTATGGTGGTAATATAATTTTTCTGCTGTACCTGCCTCACTTGGATTTGGGTATTTTCATTTCTGCAGAGCCCAGAGGAAGGAGCCTCTACAACCATCTATGCAGCAGTATCACCCGAGATGGAAGGAGCTGGTGGCTGCTACCTCTACAACGAGGAAAGGACAAAATCAGCTGACGTGGCATATGACGAGGAGCTGCAGAGAAGGCTCTGGACAGAAAGCTGCAAGATGGTTGGGATTTCTGATGAAGCCAGCAGGCTTCAGTAGAAGAAGCCACTTTCAGCTGGGTAAATGAAATGCATTGAAAAGCATCTCTAGGTGAATTCTTGCAGCATCAGTCATCATCCTGGAAATCACTGTTCAGTCCCAAAGGCAAAAGTGAACAGCTCTGTTCTTCACTTGAATCCCTAATCTGATAGGGTATGGGGGGAATATTCCCACAGAAAGGTGTAGTGGTTGGTCTTAAATCTAACCATCAGTTTTGTAAATCATTCTGTTTCAGTCCGTGATTAAAATACAATCTTTAAACATGTGCAGAGATGAGTTTTCATTGTTTTGTTCAACAAAAATAGTGCTTGAGCATGTTGTGCTGGGAGTTTTTTGAACTTAAACCACCTTTGTACATATAAGTTACTATTTTAAATCAGTTTTAAAAGTTCCAGCTTTATTTCCGTAAGCTTCATTAATCTTTAAGACACTTTCATCAGCTTGTTCCAATGCAGAAATTTGGCATTCATGATCATGATGTTGTTTCTGTCTTAAAGTCAGTTTTATATGTCAGCTTTTATCCAAAGGTATTAACTGAAGGTCAGAACAACAACAAAAAGTAAATAAACAAGGTCTTCTTCATCCAGGATACTGAATTCACTTGTTTCCAGTTTAAGTTCATCTCTCCTACAAAGGTGAGGAAGGGATCTAACATCATCATGGCAACACTGGCTTTGGTAGAGGATGCAGCCAGCCTATTGTCTTGTCAGTGGGCCGAGATTTACTTGTCCCCTTTTCTCCTGAACCCCTGTAATGCTGCATCTGCAGTTTCATTCATTTTCTTTGACAAGGAGAGTCACTCATGTACTGTTGCATGGAGGATCACCTTCTTTTGTTGGTTTTGATCCTAGCTCATATTAGTTTCAGAACTAGAGTTCATGGTTTGGAAGAGACAGCAATTCATGCCAGCTCACTTTTTCCTGTCTCTGGAGATTTACAATGCACCTTCCTAAACTATGTCTTTGCCATTTTTAACAATAGCCCCTGCCTACTCATCCAGCTTTCATAGGAGCAAGAGGGTATTTTCCCATTAGTTGTGTATGTCTTTCCTGAAATTTCCTAGCAACTGTTTTATTCTAAATTTTATTTGACTGTCTCTGAGTGTGGAACTGATGTATTTTATGAAGCTATTTTTAGCAAACACTTGGGTTTCCCCACTCAGTGGGATAGCAGCTGGTTCAGATGCTATTAATTCTGAACACACTTCAGTTGTGTACAGTTCAGGGAACTCCACCTATGTCTACCACAGAGAATCTTTAAGAATGATGTTCACATTCATGGAGTAAAAACCTAAACAGACATTGGGCAGTACAAAGATAGTTTGAATTTATACAAGCTCAAACAACTAGAAGGAAAAAAAACTAGATTGAAGATAGAAATATTTTAATGGGAATGGTTTGGCGAACCATGAGAATAATTTGCAGAGAAACTTCCCTGGACAGTTTCAGTCAAGATTTTACGTCTCACAAAACCATCTGGAAGTGTCTGGGCAGACCTTACAGCAGCCTTAGGGTACTTACAGGGGCATACAGGAAAGATGGGGAGGGGCTTGGGCAGTGTAGTGATAGAATGAGGGGCAATGGTTCCAAACTGAAAGAGAGAAGATTTAGGTTAGACATTAGGAAAAAATATTTCACTGTCAGGGTGCTGAAACACTCGAACAGTTGTCCATACTAACTGTGGGTGTCCTGTCCGTGGAAGTTTTCAAGATCAGGTTGGATGGGGCTTTGTCTAGTGGAAGATAGCTCTGCCCAAGGCGGGGGAGTTGGAAACAGATGATCTTTAAGGTCCAAACCATTCTGTGATTCTTTGATGTCTTCTCACTGAGTCTTTCCAAGCATGAGATCTGTGTCTAGAGAGCTCGAGGTCTCATTGTTAATGGAGTAAGGTCTACCCTACTCCCATCTTGTTGATTTTAGATGCCATCTAAAAAAGCCACATAATCCTGTAAATGTCCTTGCATTTCCTTTTTTTTCAAGATACACAGGGAAAGGGACTATTAGCTGGTCATAAAGCTTATATTCATTTTGGGGAGCTGGAGATCACTGCATGACAGAACCAAGTGCAAACACAATGTTGTGCTCTCATTTGCAGCAGACTAAAACAGTAGAAACATGTTCCTATGCACTGAACCCTGGACTAATATCCCTTTTGGGCTTTTTAGCTCAAACTTAGTACTTCACTCCAAGTGACCTTATCTGCAGCCTTTGGTTCAGAGAAAGATCAGATCTAAGAGAAAGTAAGCATTCTTGTCTCTCCAGAATCTAGGAAGAACATGCACTGACGAAAAAAAAAATAGTATGACCAAAGAAGAGCATCTGGGAACAAAAACAATAAACAAATTGAGGGAGAGCATATTTCCTGTCTGAATTAAGCCATGGATGATCTATTTTTAGCTTCTTAGAGTTGGTACATACAAGGGTTAGCAGCAGGAGATTTATCACTCAGTCACTATAGCACTTTCTCTGTATGACTGGCTGACTTTTTTTTGGTAAGTGAATGTAGTGCTTGTGAAATGTGCCAGACTGACACTCCAGGAACTAAATTCCTCTGTTTATTCATGGATCATGCACAGGATGCAGTAAGCCTGCTAGACAGCCAACATTTTGATGTTGCCATAGCATTCCCATGGAGCATCATTGCTGCTAACAGCGTGTCCAGGATTACTCAAACTAGATGGGATGAGATTATCATCAGTTTAAACTCTCTCGAAGCTCCACAATATTTGCCCAACCAGTTTCAAGTGGCATAGGGATTAGTGAATTAACAAAAAGAGTAAAGACTCATACTTTCAGTGTAATCTGAACTAATTTATTAACTGGCTCAGTGCAATGAAATCTGTTTAAACACTGAAAACATGGTTTGTGAGAACCGAGAACACAGATCTGGCTGAGTGAGGGGAAAAAAAAGTATCCTAAGGCCAGGGATTTCTAGAGCATTGCAGTTCATGAAAATACAATTGAGCTAGTTGCAAAACTGTTATCTCAGGAACTAAAAGCAGAAGACTGTGTCAGCTTTGCAGTGTCACACAAGCGCACGTGAGCTTATCTGGGGCAAAACCCAGTGTTGTTATAAAAGTACTTCCAGGGTGAATGAGAATAATCACTCGTGATACTGCTGCAAAAATCCAAAATAGTTCTTAACACATCTATCTAGGGAAAAAAATACATGAAACATGTAAAAAGATGACAATGATTTTACTTTTGCACAGATAAATGGTTAGAGCTGATTTAATTTCACATTTTAAAGTCGTGGGATTTCCAGAGATCTGGACAAGGCTGTGTTTCACCACTGAATGTGTGGCTGAGTAGTACATACATAGGTATAGAAAAAATACCTGAGAGCTCTTTAACCTTGCAAAGAAAGGCTAAACAAGCCCCAACACTTGGTAAATTGAAAGTAAACAAATTAACCTTCCAGCATGAAAGCAGATCCTCTCTGAGAGTGATTTCATATCGGAACATGTAGATCTGATATCTGAAGATAATTAAAAGATGCCTCTGAAAGGACACCTGGCAAATAGGCCAGGTAGGCTCCTAAAAATGTAGGTCACTCACAGGGAAGCCATACTTAGATTCTGCCTCACATCCACAATGACAGCACTTATTTTGATTAGTGTGAGAGTGACCCATTGCTCACAATTTCTACAATGGATATTTCCTTGCCAGTATTCCTCCCAGGCTAATATTTAGTTCAGAAATCAAAGTCCCTCTACCTTGTCACAAAAAGGCACACAAAATCTATTGACGAGTTCCAGTCTGAGATAAATAGAAGCATCCACTAAGTACCAAGGTGATCTGAGCCTACTGCCTTTGGTAGCAGAGGGAAACAATGTCAAACAAATTATTTTTCTCTTAAAAAAGGGTTATAAATTTAAAAGTAAAAAAAACAAATCTCTAAAGAGGGACCAAAAAAGATGACTCCTGCTATGAAGAATAGTTCAAATAAATATAGATCTTACAGGAATGAATGGATCTTATGAGAATGAATATAGTTGTCCAGGAATTGGGTAAGGCAATGTTTTTTAAACAATGAACTTGTACAGGAAATAAATAACTTGCTGAAAAAAAGCGCTCTAAGGTTATTAGAAAAAAATTATAATTTCCTCAATAATTAACTACTTTGTTAACTGTGGGAAAATTATTTATAAACTGAAAAGGTAAGTGCTATAATTTGTGTGTGAATACACTGTAATTTGCACATAATAAAGTAGCTACATTCTTGCTTCCAGTTCAATACTGACTTTAGGAGCTAGATACGGAGCCACCAGACACACATCTGAAATGATATTATATAAATATTTAGACTTCATAGTTGACTCTTTACACAACTATCAGTTACTTTAGTACACAGTGAGGATTGATATTGTAGAAACAAAGGATGTTGATATTTAGCATCAGGTTTGCTGCTGCCTCTTCCAAATGCACAGTAGTGTTAACTCTAAATATAACAGCACATGGGAGATATTTAAATGTTCATCCTAAATAAATTTTCTACATACAGGCTCTTGTTCAGTTTCGGTGTCAGGCTGCCCTTGCTCGTTCTATGACACGGTTTCCGCTTCAGCTGCCGCCATGGAAAGACAAAAATCAGATTCCAGTGAAGTTCGCATGAAGTCTGCCATAGATAAGATAAAACTACCATGATTTTAAGAGGGTGAGGCTGAGTATACTGACCCATCTGCAATAACTGAGGAAGCCAGAGCAAAACATATATTGTACAACATCAGGCCAGGCAAGATGGGTAAGCCACAAACAATTCTTTGAAGGTAATTTTATTCCTTTTTAAAACAAATGTACTATGCTTTGGCAATCTACTGTGGCAACACTGAAGGAGAGTAACAGGAAGAAAACAGACCAGGGGCCAAGAGTGCTGTTTCCAAATACATATAGTTATTGGTTTCCATACTTACCAACCCTTGTTGGCGGCTCTCCCTTTGGAAATGGACCTTAGCCAAGAATTCCTTTCACACACGCAATCAAGAAGAGACAAAATGTAGCACTGACTCACTTATTTAGACAAACTGTCTAGATTGACAAACTGTCACTTTAAAGTACAATGTTTCCTAATTTCGGAAAGGAAAAAGTAAAAAAATAAAAAGAGCAAAAAAACCAGGCTATGGCAGGTTTTGAGTGGTATTGAACCTGGTCACCTCTTTGCAGTCAGAATGCAAGACACATTAAGATGATAAGCTGCCTTATGTCCTTACCAAAGAACAGAGATCAACAAACATTTCCTTCCCCTCTATCTTGGCATTGCCTGAACTCTCAAAATTAGCTCAAGTAACATCACTGTTTGCAAACAAGCAGATCAATTTCATTTATCACTTCCCTGTTTTGAAAGTAGAAACAAAATTTATTTCAGCTTGCTCACATTTATGGAACTGATTATTTAGTCCACATTGATCTGCATATATTGAAGATGTGTGCTGTATCTCAGGCTTTTTTAACAACACTGAAGGAAAAGAATAAATTCCTTTTACGATGCACAGGATAGCTAAGGGCCAAATCCTGCTTCCTTTTTTATCCTCAGGGAAAGCTTTCATTGAAGACAATGTCAGTTCTTTACAAGGAAACTAAGACCATGCTCAAGGAAGTTAATGTAAAACATTTGCACAGAACTTTTCTCTTAACTACATTGCACAGCTCTGCTGAAGTTAATGAGACATCCCAGAATCACTGTAGGAAGAAATGTAACTTAATAGCACAAGAAGCTATAAAAACCTTGTATCATTTAAATTTGATAATGCCTCAGAACATTATCTCTGGAGTGAAGGATAATTCATGTTTCTGCTATATTATTTTAATATATTAAAACCCTCTCTTTGTCTTAAAGAAATTAGTCTAAAAAAGTTCAACCTAAAAATTCCACTGTTATGGTGTATTGAGAAGAGAGAATAGCATTTATCTCACTTAAAGTCATCCAAAAGCAGGATAGATGGTCTGAGCCTATGAGTTAGGCTCCATCTGGGGTCAGTGAGTACAATACTCCTATGGGATAACTCCTCTGTCTGCTATTGGAGTGGGAAATGAGCCATGATGCCATATCCCAGGTCCAGAGAGGAAAAACAGACTTGTAGCCTAAGGTAAATGTCCAGTACCTGTACATTGTAGAATCACAGAATCAATTATGTTGGGAAAGACCTTTGAGATCATCAAATCCAACCTATAACCAAACACCACCCTGTCAAACAGACCATGGCACTGAGTGCCTCATCCAATCTTTTCTTCAGCACCTCCAGGGACAGCGACTGCACCTCCTCCCTGAGCAGCCCAGTCCAACATCTAATCACCCTTTCTGTGAAGAACTTGTTCCCTATGTTCAACCTAACCCTCCCCTGGCACAGCCAAGGACTGTGTCCTCTTCTCCTGTTGGTTGCCTGGGAGAAGAGACTAACCCTCACCTGGCTACAGCCTCCTTTCAGGTGGTTATAGGGAGTGATAAAGTCACCCCTAAGCCTCCTTTTCTCCAGGTTAAACAACTCCAGCTCCCTCAGCCACTCCTCATAGGACTCATGTGAGCTCTTGTTGACTCAGCTAGCTCTCCATGCACTAAAACTACCTGAGAATAAAGTTTTTCTTTTTTTCTTTTTTTCTTTTTTCTTTCTTTTTTCTTTTTTTTTTTTTTTTTTGCCTTTCTTCATCTTCCCCCCCCCCCCCCCCACAGTTTCTTAGCTCAAAATGCACCATAGCTAATTTACAGTAAGTTTAATCTTCTGCACAACAAAGATCATCTAACCCTGATTTGAAATGGCTGGATCATCTCTTCCAGATAGTTATCAGCCCAAGTTTAAAATTTTCCAGTGAAACAGAGCACCTTAAATATATTCTTTTCAGCCACAGAATTTTTTCAGCTTAAAAAATGAGCTTTATTTCACTTTTGAATCAGAGCAGCTTTTCAGCTCCCAGCTATTTTATATAGTTACACTTTTATCTGGTGGGCTGCAGAACCCATCTTCTGATCCTGGTGCAGATGGACAGGCAGTGAAGAAGGCATCTCTTGGCATATTTTTGATAAACTAGCTTGATCTTTGAATCTTTCATTGGAAGTCATGTTTTACATCTTGCAACCATCTTCTTGTCTCTTTGTGAATCTTATCTGATTTTTCAACTTTCCTCCTGCTTTTGAGATTTTAGCAGCTCATTTTGATATACACTGGTAATATAGCCTCACTAGTCAGCTTATTTTTTTCTGTTCCTATGCCCCAAGACCTTATGGACCTCCTTCCCTGAAGCATCATAAAGGAACTCAGATTTGGACATTCTATAAGCCTTTTTTCAGACACATAAAACCTTATCCTGTAAATAAAGCCCACTTGATTTGTTTCAAGATGCATGATCTAATAGAACTCTAAATGCTTCTTTTATTGTGATTTATTTCTACCATTAAAGCCCTAAATCTGCACTGAAGAGTGCTTGAGAAAATTCTGGAGCTGTTGAGTCAGGAGATGCAACAGGGACTGAGAGTCAGAGCACTGACATCATAAAACCATGCCCTAGTTCAGCAGCTGAAGTCATAGATAAAACAGTGCACAGTGACTTGCTTCATCTGGAACATAACAAATTTCAGTAATTTCCTTTGTTTTAGAAATTATTTCTGTTATTTATCACCCTGACAGAATCTCCCAGAAGATGTTTCTCTCTCATCCCAAATAGAACTAGCAGGATAAATGCATATTGCTCTGCCCCTCTGAAGCAAAGAGATCCCCCAGCAATTACACAGTACTTCAGTACAGTGCTGGAGCTTCAGCAACTTGGCTACACACACTGGCTCTAACAGTGATTTAGAAAAGCAGATTAGGCTCTCAGAGATTTTTCTCTTTTTTTTTTTTTTTCTAACCTCTTTCTTTTTTTCCTAACCTCTGTTTTCCTCTCATATGTGATTTCTCCTTATGGCCCTCTGTAAAGGTTTGGGCTTCTCCTGGAGCTGATGGAAACAAGTTTTGTTCTAAAAAGTCACTTGGCAGAGCAGTTGTGATTGCAGTATTGTAACTCCCTCTTGCCCTGCTGGGTCTTATTCCTGGACATTGAATTCAAGCTGCAAATTCACAGCTTCTCTGCTTATTATGAGAAGAAGCATTACCATCTGCTTTATGGAACTCTAAACCACATTTCATACCACATTTACTTGATCCACAATTGCTGCTGCGTTTATTACCCATCTTCTTGCAGAGCAGAAACCATTTTACCACCAGCTCATTGTCTGAAATACTGAAAAGTACAATTCTCATCCTGTGTCTGAATAAAAACCCAAGATGCAGGTATTTCCTGAAGATAATATTGAAAAGACCATGGTATTATTCAAATCTCAAAATACTCAATCTTCCAAGTTTTACTCAAGTTTGAAGTGACCTAGATCAATATGACTGTGTTCCTCATATTTTAGATGGTGCAGCATTTTGCAATGAAACTCTTTCTTAAAAAAGCTCAGAGAAAAGGCCTTTGGTGAAAGGCACGTCCTTCATTCTACTCTGAAAATTAAATTCTGTATCTTTAGCAATTGTACTTAGAACTTAGAAGAGATTTTCCTTTCGACAATGATTACTTAAACTATAGGAGAGGATTCAAAGTTTTCTTCCACATCAAACTGCTGGGTCCATGAAGATCCAGAAAGGAGGACACAAAATATAGGCTTGATTTTTCATCTTCTCTTCCTTCAGTTGTTTCATGTTTGAAGGCTGCATGAAAACAGAAGGAAATTAGTAGCAATTTTCTTCCACTGGAGAAGAGCAAAAATAAAAGAGCAGTTATCCTAATCTTAATCAGATTAAGTATTTCATATAATTGATGTATTCACTGTGATTTTTCCAGGTTGGATATCAGAAAAAAAAAATCTTTTTGGAAAGAATTGTCAAACATTGGAACATGCTGCCCAGGCTGTGTCCTCATTGCTGGAGATATTTAAAAGACTTGTAGATGTGGCACACAGGAACATGGTTTAGTGGTTTAGGTTCATCCAGCCTAAGTGATTCCGTGATTCTATATCCCACGTTTGATTATGTTCTTGAAGAGTAGCTCTCAGGGTCAGAAGAATTAGAAAATTTGGTCCCATCTGCTAAGGGTATGACTTACCTTTTCTTAAAATGAGTCTTAACTTCTGTGCTTCTTCACCTTTGTTTCACCATAGCTGGTAGTATGAAGTGGCTGCTGGTTTCAGTACAGCTGGAAGGGTCAAATGCTGGGTGTTTGTAACTCCTTAATTCAGTGGCAAATTCATGCAGAATTATTCAATTCTTTTTCAAAAGCTTTGAGGTCTGGAGACAGCAACACAGTTATCCAAACAACAGCTTTTGACCTTGAATATCTGCAAAACAGTTTTATCAATGTTTTGATCCTACAAATACCTTTCTATCCTTCATTCTTGTGAAGCCAATGAAAAGATCTGGGAAATAGGTTAGACTGATTTTGTAATTTTTTCCTTTCCATGAAGTTCCATACACATACATGACCTAATTGCCCTGAGAGTAGATGTTTTGGGACATTGCACTTATAAAGCACATTAGTATAAAAAACATGTGCTTGAGCATATTCTAATAAGCCAATTCCTTTTAAGCATATGCCCAAATTTCTGTATGTGCTTTACTGACTTGGTGCTACAGTGTGTTGAGCTACAAATGTGGGACAGGTGACAAAAAGGGTTTAAAATCACACCTCAGTAGGTAGAATACACAATACAAGTTATGGGGCTGACTTTTCTATGAAATAAAGAGCAAGACAAATGGTCTCCATGTTTGAAAGTTTTTTTATAAATAAAAATGCTAAACAAAAGATAAGTTTAAACTTTAAGCCCTTTAGGTCAATCTGTTTCAATCAGAAAATCATTGTCTGCATAATCTCCAGAGAAAAACAATGCAGACATTAAAATACATTTTAAAAATAGAAAACCAAAACCGGTGCTCTATTGCTGAACAAATAGTCATACACCATAAGTTCAAACCATACATCAAAGCTTGCTAAAGACAAGAGGCACAGAATTTTTATGTACAGTACTACAAAAGAACTCAAACACTGCACTTCTTTACAGGGACTTAAACTGGAGTGGTAACCATATTATGCCAGCGTGAAATGGTTTATTTCATGAATGGAAAATAAATTCAGAACCACTTGGTTTTCATATGTTCAAAGCAATTGATTTGCTGAATACAGATGAACAGTTGTACTTCCTCCTATTTTTCTTGTGTCCTCTTTCATTTTTAATAAGTCTTTTGTTAGTCAGATGTGATAAAAAGCTTTAGATCAAATCTCAGGAGGTAAAGTCCAAAACTCTGGTGAAAACTAAGAAAGATTGATTTGTTTGGTTTCTAAAAACATAACCACATTGCCAAGAGCCTCCAGCTGGCAGGATAGAAAAATGTCTCTCCCGATTGCAAATTGCCAATTCTAAAATGGCACAGCAGCAGCTTTCCACCCTGACTACCTGCAGCTGGCCTGCTTTCCACCTGCTCTCTGCCAGGCAAAATAATAGCTGCCTCTTGCCATCTCTTCCATCCACCTCCCCAAGAATGCACATCAAGTTATGAAACACAGTAAAAAATTGTGTGTTTGAGATGAGCCTGTACTGTGGCTGTCGGGATCACAAACAGGAGTGAGATGAAGCACACATCGTTCTCCAGACCAGCTGGTGTGGCTGTGGGGAGAAACAATCAGGCTTGCAGCTCATAAAGCCTTCTATGGGTCTAAAAAAATGCAATTACTGATCTTCAGACTAATTGCTCTTAGTTTAACTTCATTATGTTAATCAATGGAAAAGCTTTAGTGACAGCTATGGGCCCGAAGAAATCTTCTTGGCAAAAGGAAACAAGAGCTTTCAATCCTGGGGAATGGAGATAGTTGTGCAGAGGTAACCAAGAAGCAGGACTAGTTTTTATGGGATTTAAGTGGCCTGAATGTTGCTGGAGAGGAAAAAAATATTAAGAAAACTGCTCTGTAGATGTTAGAAAAAATTGGTGAGTCTGGAGGGGTGAGATGTGGGTGAGATAGTGTGCGAATTCTCTTAGTAACAATGAAAGTAAACACAAGCTTAAAATAAATGTGGGCTGAGATGATGCTCCAGACAACAGGAAACAGCAGGGCTGGCACCTCCCTGCTGCAGGTGAGTGCATGTTTGGGAGGCTGCAGAGCTTCAGACTTTGCATTGCTTTTCTCCCATTTTTGTGTTGTTCTGCAGCCTGGCAGAACTTCAGCACTGGCTGAATGAGGAGCCCACCTGCCCAGAGCACCCAATCCTTTGCTGTTTTTGTGTGCTCCTGGAAAGAGGGAGATTAATTGGAAGAGCAAGGAAAGAGGGGGAGCTCACTTCCTTAGCACTGAGAAGGTGTTGAGCTTGGTAATTTATGAGCAAAACAGTCCCAGTGCTTGCTGCGGGCATCCAAGAGAAACTTGGAAGAGCTCAGAATATAGTTCAGACTGTAGAAGATTTAAGCATGGGTTAGCTTAATTCCTTGGTAAAGGAGTTCATATAGGAGCATCAACTATCAAGATGGGGAAGGTCTTTGTCATGCACATGAGCAGATTTCTGGGTGCCTGAGGGAATCCCAGGTGAGAAAGGAAGGCTTCTAATAAGTTAGACTGCTCCTAAATTTAGGCAAGTCCTGAGCAGGATTTTTTTTTAATTTTTTTTTTTTGTGGAATATTTTGATATTAAGGTGTTCATCCCTGTCATTTTAGAGGTTTTGGTTGTTTGGTTTGTTTTCACTGGAGCATAGTGCTAGAGCAGCCATATAATTTTTCTTGCTGGGAGAAAAGTAGTGCAGGGCTGGGAGGGGGCTGAAGGGTGTCTGCCTGCCCTGGGCATCCAAAATCCTGTTCAGAACATGAAAAGGAACTGCAGGAGATGCAGGGAGCAATCAAACCCAAAAGAAACATCCCTGGCAAAAAATATTAAAATAATACAAAAGCCAAACTGTTTCAAGGGATGGCCATTACACTCTTCCCTGTGTATTCTCCTTTCCTTTTTCCTCCAAAAAGTCATTACAAACAGCATCTGTGTCAGGTGAGACCTGGATGGTAGGTGTCTAAACATATCCCAGCTGGATACAGGAGTGTCCCTTTGGAGCAGCCCAGTGCCTGTTTCTCTGCAGAGAAACTCTAGCTCTCATCTGTATACACCCTGGGGAAAAGGAATATGTAAGTTAAAAGACAGGGGTGCTGGCACAAAGAGCAATAATTCAGTGATAGATAAATAAGCCTGATCAGCAGTAGAAATTTTCTTATGATCTGGAGTTTTTTCCCAGGAATAGTTTTACCAGCATTAGGGGAACTAAAGAAGTTTAAGTATTTTTAAACCTGGAGCCCCATTAGAGCAGAGGTGGCTAAATACACTGCAGCGGGCCTGAGCATGAGTGGCTTCCTGCAAATCTAAATTCTTTCACATACTTAACATCACACTTTCTGGAGAGCAGTTTGCATTCTGGTGAATGCTGGTTACTTGTGAAAACTGTTGAAGGATTTTTAGGAATGACAGCCCTGGGCAAGCCTTCCACTAGCAAAGATTCCTTGCACTGACTAGAATTGCAACATAAAGGAGAGATTAACAAAGCTCCTATTAGAAATTCAGAAAGCAATAAGACTCTGCCTTTAAACCACATTAGAGGCTTGTGCTGTAACTCAGGATCCAAGAACAGCTAGGGAACAGAAGAATTCCCTATTTTTACTTTGGAGATTCCTCTTTCCAAGGGAGCTTGGTCTCCAGCACATTACATGGTGCTCTTGACCAGAGTGTCTAGTCTTTCTCTGTGGTGACTTTGTAGTCCTCATACCTGTAAACAACACATAAACAGTTAAATAAGTGTCTGAATTAGCCTTCTCATGGCAGGAGGAGAGGGAGGGAATGGTGGTGGGAGTAGGGTCTGATAAAATTTGGATTTAGCTGCTCTTGAATTCACATCCTGATTTGAGTGCTTTAAATCCATGCCTACATAATACAGGTTTTGACACATACTGATCACATCACAGGTGATTCTTTTGGAACTAGAAGGTCCTCAGAAACCCTATGGGATGTTGTGAAAGCCTGGTGCTCTCTATTCCAAGAAGCTGGGAAACCTCCTGTGGTTAAACTCCTTCAGCTTTCCTACTGACTTCAGTCATACAGTTCTGAGAATTTTTTGTTGGCTAATTTTATATAGAAATGCCTCTTCCCCTCCCACACTTCCCACATAGGTTATTGTCTTGGTATAATGTCCTCAGAGATGACTGATGAGGTGCAGATAGCACTGAGCACACTGTGCTGCCAGCAGGGACTCTGGGAAGCTGGGGCTGGCATGGTGCTCTGGTGTCCCTGCTCATCTTCTGCAGGTGTGCAAGGATGACGGTAGTGAGTGATGCTTGTTTGTCAGCATAGATCACATGAGTTCAGCTGAGATTCTAATTTTTTGGTAGAGCCTTGCCCTTTTAAACTTTTGCTATGAGTGGGAGTAGGATAAAAAGACAATCTGTTGGCATAAAGGGCAGAGATTTGCAGCTCAAAAATGGACTAACACATGGGAGTTTGGGTCATTCCCAACAGTAGACAAAATAGATGGCATTTAAAAGAAGGAAAAATAGAGCATGATTTTTACTTAAAGGCTTCACTTATGTATCTGAATTATATGTGAATGCAGAAAGACCAGGAGATGCTCTTACTGCATCCAAGTTACTTTTGCAGTGTGGGAACTGCAGCAGAGTTCTGAGGCTTTGCTCTCCTGTAGTGCCCCAATATTGCTGCAGGGCCAGAGATGAAGCTCTGAAAGAGAAATGTTTCAAAAAAAGAAGGTTTTATGTTCAGATATGAAGTGTTCAAACCAATCCAAGTTTGAGAAGGGCTTTGCTGTCTGTGCAGGCATTTTTTAAAGGGATGTAGGAACTGTTGGAGGAAAAAATCTGGAGAAAGCCGGAGGATACAAGTAAAAAATAGTAGAATGAAGGGATTAAACTTCAAAAAGTCTGTATGACAAGAAATATTACTTCCCTTCATCCAGCTTGCTTTTAAATTCCAGGGTCTTAGTGAAACCAGCCTCTGAACTCCAGTAACTCCATTGCTCACCACAGAGCCAGTGGAGACTGAGAGGAGTCTGCAGTTCCCCAGAGGGAGATCTTGTCTGGCTGTGTTAGGTAACTGGAGCTCACCAAGGGCAAATTGCAATAGGAAAGTGGGAAAAGGCTGAGCAGAAAACAAAAGCAAAACATAAGTATGCTGGCTGAGGAACAAAGCAAGAGGTTGGACAGCAATTTCTAAGAAAGGGTGAGATAAAGAAATATGGATGATGCAATCTATGAAGGAAAAGGTAAACTGCCAGGGATAAAAGACACTGTGGAGAAGGCAGCTGAAGAAGAAAAGAGAATGTAATCCCAGCTAAGCACTTTGAAGAAAACAGAGTAAACAAATAGAAAATTTCTGTTTGTCTTGAAAGATTGCTTCAGACATTGCCGCCTGTAGAGCAACACCTTTTGCTTATCACTGTTTCATTGCGAGAGAATGAGAAGCTCTAATTATTCCTGATGTCCTGTTTGTTTTGGAAGAAAATTTTCACATATTCTGTTTTCTTCATGCACTTTTAAATTACTGCCCCGATTTTAGCATAAAATCAGAAATAGGGAACTGAAACAAACATTCAATCTGCGCTTCTGAAACGGAAAGAAAAAGTGAAGCTTCAGTTACTAACAGACAGTTAACTAAAAATAGTGAAACAAACTACAGCTCAGTTCTGGGTTAGGTGGGTCTTTTTCCCAAATTTCAATTCTAGTTCAGAATGGTAATCCTGAGATCCTCTCCCACAATTTGCTGCCACATTACTTCACCAAAATAGCTTAAAAGTTCCTCAGCTAGCTTTAATTATGTCTCTGCCCACACTGTGCTCTCAAGCCAGCTTGGTGTTTTCTTCTCGTTTGGCTTAGGTTGAAACCCCTGAGCCTGAGAAATGAGCTTTTCTCTGAGGAGTTAAATAGGCTGCAAGCTCTATAATAAGAGGAGAAAAGTGGCACACAATTCATTTTAAAAGCACCTACTTCTTTGTGGCATACTGAAGCCTTCTGAGGTCCAGGTCAGATACCCAGCTTTTAGGCTGGATGAATCTCCTTCTGGGTGTTCCTGCCAAGGAGACAGGCTCAGAACAGAACTGGGGTAACTCAACAGGATTGTATTTGTGTTGCCCCCAGACAAAAGAAGGAATGATGAATCTGATTCCATGTTCTCAAAAGGCAAATCTATTATTTTATGATACTATATTTTATTAAAAAATGCTGTACTAAACAATGCTAAAGAATACATAAAAGATACAGACAGAAGGCTAAAAAGATACTAAATAAAAACTCATGACTCTCTCCAGAGTCCCTACACAGCTTGGCACTGATTAGCCATTAAGTAAAAACAATTCACATGAAACCAATGAAACAATCCCCTGCTGGTAAACAATGTCCAAACACATTCCAAAGGAGCAAAACACAGGAGAAGCAAATGAGATAATTATTGTTTTCCTTTTCCTCTGAGGTTCTCAGCTTCCCAGGAGAAAAATCCTGAGTGAAGGGATTTTTCAGAAAATATGAATGTGACACAACAGGGCCAGGAAGTGTGGGGTTTTCTGGAGATACCAGACTGCTCAGAGTGGCTTGGAGGTACCTTAGCCTGGGACTGACTAAGCCAAACAAGGTTTCCTTGAGCCAGAATTGCTCTGCTTTGAGCAGAGAGCTGGACCAGGTGGCTTGTAGAGATCCTTTCCCCTGTGTTGGAAGGGGTCACCAACACTATGAGGTCCACATGTCTCTGCAGAGCACCTTGATTCTCCTCCAGGGAGGGGAGGAGTCCTGTGGGTCAGGAAAAATATGGCTTGGGGTCCAGTCATCTTCAATTGGCCAATAAGTCTGGAGCAAGGAGGGGAAAAGTATGCTAAACCAAATCAAAATATAGTGCATGGTTCTTAAACATTTTGTTAATCATATGACAGGAGATCTCTCCTGCCTAACCTGTAGTCAAGGTGAGACGGTAGTGTCCAGGATCTAAAACAAAAAAAAAAAAGATTACCCTTGCACTTCAACCACCACAGAAATCTAGCAGTGTGAAGGTTAACAGCATCTAATATTTATGGCAGCCTTCTGGGCTGCATATCTGTAGTAGAGTCATTCCAATCCTGAGCTGAATAAGGTACCTGGAAAATGAGGCCCAAAGGTTCATTAATGCAAATTATTAGACAGCTCCTGACTCAAAAAACTCCTCCCTTTTAATTCCCTTTGTAAGGGAACAAATTTCGACCATAACAGAGACTTATTCAGAGGCCTGGGTTCAGCTTTGGAGGACCAAGAGCCTCAAAATTGACCATGAGACACCAGGGTCATTGATCAGACTGGGGCCTGGGAGGCTGACTTCCATGTTTTCCTTCCAAAACCAGAGCTCTATGAAAGAGATTTCTGTTATTTTTTTTCTCATGGAAGGTCCTTCTGTGCCAGTTGATCCAATCCTGTTCCTTTCTTCCCTCTGTGACCTTTCCATAACATTGCAATGCAATCCATAGGGTGTGTGTGTCTGAACATAAGTTCACATTTGAGTCTTGTGCTGCAGGATGGAAAAAATGCAAGAAAAAGGAAAATAAGTGACATAGAGTCTTATTAATTTTATGAGCAGAATCAGATCCTTCCTCTTCTGCAACAAGGGGAAAAAACCTATTTCTTCAGAAAGAATCTCTGATGATTAAAAGGTTGTTGGCAATAGAGCCACAGAGGCTAATTATGAATTCTCTCTTGCAGTTTTCACTGCTGTCTCAGATAGTTGGCTGGCATCATGGAAAAACTGTTTCATTCTAGATGAGGAAGTGGAAAAAAAAGATTTCAGGCTAGAATCAGACCTGCTTTATCAATTAATAACAGTAAATCCTATCATGGAAGTAGATGGAAGTGAATGAAGCTCTACCAGTTCATAATGTGTCACTGTGATACTATTTTATGTTTTTATGGGGGTAAAAGATGGGGAAGATACATACAAAATAACACAAAACAAGCATTGGTTCTTTAATAGTAAATGTCTGTGAATGCCCCACAGGGGATTCTAGATATCTGCACACTTATCCTTTTATTCCCTCCTAAAAGCCATTAAAAGTGTTTGTATATGTAAATGACATAAAGATATTCAGTTATCTTCCCTATAGACATACTGATTTTGGAGGAAGATAACTATGGCACGTTCCAGGTTATGTGTTAGCTATTCTTTGCATAAAAGACAATGGTTCCTTCTTTCCCCACAGAAAGATCAATGCTCAAAAAGGCTTTTTGCTCTATTTCAGCCATGTGTGGCAGTTATGCATTCTATTCTGAAGCTCTTTAAAAAGCTGTGCTGCTATATTGCCTCTCACTTATGAGCTCATAGCGCAGAAATAAGGGATAAGGAGACTGGATAAAGTACATATCCACAATGAGAGCATTCTGGCATAGCAACAATAGGTTTGTGAAAGAGCTGAGCTGCCTTAAAGGTCTGATCTCATGAGAATAACAACCTTCAGCCTTTGAGAAACAGTGGTCTATTCAGGGTTTCTTTTCTAAACTTTTTTCCCTCTTCATGCATGCTCCCAAACACACTGATTTTGCCTCGAAAATAAAATGCATGGAGGGCACAGGGGGTTCTTCCATTGATGGAAAAACAGCTGAACACCTCTCTCTGTGTGGATGCCAAACAAGGACAGTCATGTTTGTATTCCAGTCATATTTCCTTATTGTTTGTGCTGTCCTGCCCATTACCAGAGAACAGGAAACTGCTTAGGGGGATGTAATTCTGTTTAAAAGTCTGTCACTATGAATTACCAAGGGGGAAATGGCAAATCACAGGGTAGCATAGCAGTACTTTGGTGCCAAAAACATCCTAGACCTTTGCAGTGTCAGGAAATAATTTGCAGTGAATACCCAAGTTCCCCTTTAAAATTTTCTTGAGGCTAGAAATATGCTAAAATATTCTATTTGGAGAATACTGCATATTAAAGGCAGATTTGAGGAGAGAAGACAGCACTTCCAATTCCTACCACTGCCAAATTTTAGTCCTTACAACGTGCATGTAAATAAGTGCCTGGCATTTGACATGATCAGGTCTACCTTTTCTGTGTAAGGTTTCCTCCAGTGACACAAGAGCTCCATTTGCAGTTTGTTTGCCTCAACCTTTTTTTTCATCCTTGTTCAAAAGTTGCATAACTACGTTGTCTTCAAGAAACAGGATGTTTATAATATAAAAACAGATGAGCCTGGGGTACTTTGGGATACTGTAGGTCACATTTAAAATAGCTTTCATATAAAATTATTCAGCAGAAAGTGGTAGCCTGGAGTTAGTCTGTGGTTCAGATATGCTCTAGTGCAGCTAAGCAACCTAAAAGAATTTATTATTGGTCTTTTTAGAATTGTCATTATTCCCTGAAAGGAAACCAATTCTGCTTGTATTTTCAGAAGTTTTATTCAGGAAGCTTGTCCCCATGGGAAAGATCAGCAGAAAGTCAACGCATCAATGAAATTTTATGCTAATCCTCAGAAGAGGGTAGGAGAGAGATAGAGGTCAAGAATACAAAGTAAGAAATATACCTTATGATGGTCTATGCATAACAGCAGATTTAATTTCTACAGAAACCTCAGCAGGGGAAAAAGACCCAAACAAAAACCTCCCTCTTTCATTTACTGAATAATAATTAGAACTAAAATTCAATTCAATTCCAGCCAGTAGGCAGAATGTCCAGAAAATGCCAATGTCAACAGTCTATTCAGACAGACAAACTTGGCTAAGAACCACACGTTCTTTATGGCCATTAGGTTCCTTACATTTTTTTAAATAAGATGCAAACTCATTATAGAGAATTTTGAGGTTTTGGTTTTGTTTTTTTTTTTTTTTAGATAAGGGCAGTAATGGTGGCTGAGCCATCACCCATTTGCAAGTGTCACAATGTGACTTAAAACCAGAATCTCCCATTTCAAGCAAACAGATGAAACATCACAGGAATAAATTTTTGAAAGAGACAGTATGGACAATGATTTACTTCTTGTTTTTAAGTATAAATGTTTAATATAAAGGCATTTCTTTGCCTAGAAGTGACTGCTTGCTCTTAGTATTCAACAGGACCTAAATTGGATTGATGTTAAAAGATTAGATTTGCCAGTGAAAGGATTACCCTTGAACTGCCTACTAGGAGTCTGTCAAAAGACTCACGTTTTGTCCTTCTTATATCATTTCTGTCCAATCTGGAAAAAACCGAACTAATTAACTGTCAGATTTACAAATTAAACAGCATTTACCCAATGAATGCGGGGCCTGACTGAATAGGGCTCTGATTAGCTGGCCAGGGCTTACCATTACAGCACAGAGTAATGAAACTAGTTTAAAAAAATCCGCTTCTTACACTATTTGAATAGGAAAAGAGAAAAAAAAAGTAAAAAATTGTCTTCCTAAAAACTGTAAAAAATAAAATTTAAATCCTTGAAATTAACATTTTTAGCTGCCTTACTTAAACCTATTTAAACCATTTCAATTTTTTCCATCCAAAAAGTGATAGTTTTTTCTCCATGCTTAGTTCAGTGAAAGAAGGTGGGGATTTGGTGGGTGATGGTCTTTTTTAAATAGCTTTTTTAATTACCCTTCTTGTGATTTTCCCTGCTTTTGCATGTTTCAGATTTTAAATTTTGCATTCTTGAAGAATTATAGCATATCCTGAGCTGAAGAATCCTCAAGCATCACCAAAGTCCAGCTCCTATTCTCTTCAGAGAGTAAAGAAAGAATGAAGAAAAAAGGAAAAATTTGAAGACAAATATGTTTTAAAATTTGAGATTTTAAAAAAAGAAAGAAACTACTTTTTTTTAAAGGATCTTTTTAAAAATACCTGTGTTTCAAATGCACTTACAGGAGTCAAATTTCCTTTGGCAATCCTCCTGAATTAACATTTTCTAAACTTGACATCATCTAGGGAATGTTCTTTCACTCTTCAGGTGTTTACAGCAATCACTTGATTCCATAACTATGACTTCTCAATGTAAATTCAGTTTTCCATTTTAGTTGCTCTACTAATTTTATATAAATCAGCAACTTCACAGTTTGCAGTGAAATCAATACTATGTACAACAGCCAAACATGTCTATCAGCTCTTTGATGGGCACTTCTAATAGTGTTTTATGTTTTAATATGCCTTAATATATCCAATATCCAAAATGCTTTTGCAGGGCTGGTTCAAACTAAGACGCTTTATAAATTACTTTATCAGAATGTTGCATAAAATTGAAAAACATTAGGCACAAGAAAGGCTGAAAGAGAAAATTATTTTGATTTGTGTCTTGAAAAATAATTTCAGGCCTCTGAAAGCAGAAATTATTAAGCATCTCAGAAACAGGCTGCAGCACTTGGAGAAAAGCACAAGATTGCAGTCTAATTATAAAGTACTGTTGTACTATTTTCTGCATTTATTGCTATCAAAATCATTAAAATAATTTAGCATCAATCAAGAGAATAAGCTAGATAATTAAGTAAATTGCTCCCATACCTCAGAGATGTTGTTATGGTATTTCATGTGATGCAGAAGTCTCTGGCTGACCAGTGAGAGACTGCAGTGCTCTGGGAGGGTGCAAACTGCAGAGAGCCCTTTGCCTTCTGTAGGGCAAGGATGTGTTTCTGCTCTGTACTGCATCACACAGTCAGGAAAAGAAAGGGCCTCTGTCCAGGTGTGCAAGGAAGGTCATCCCTGTGGATCTGCTGCTGGCCATCCCTTTGGGCTTGGTTTGGTGCTCTCAGCAGAGCAGGGAGGGCACAGCACCGTGGCTGCATTCCAGTGGGGAATGTGTTACTGTACACTCTCTGTGGGCCATGAAAGCAAGCTGAAATGTCCAACAGGAACACAGGGGAAAGCATGTAGCAGGGGCTGATGGAAACTGAAGGCAATGGAATATTTCACTTCTGCACCTTTCTTCCATCTCTTAAGTACAATCCCATGGCTGCCCAAAAATATGGAAAAGTGGCTGCCTTGGTCCTCTGGGATACCTTGAAAAGTGGCTGCCTTGGTCCTCTGGGATACCTTCCACACTGGGGATATGGGAAGCTGGATAGCAGTGTGTCCTGGTCAGACACTGTCATTGCTTGGCTCCCAAGTGAGAGGCAGCCATTGCCATTGTTTTTAGCCAGCCTTCCAGAGAGTCAGCTAGATGTCAACCAGTGTCCCTTCTTCTCTCTAGACCCTTTTCCCATACCCCCAGTATTCCAAGAGACTGATGAGCAGTAGAGGTCACAAACGCACAGCTCCCCAAAAATGCCCACCTCAGTATGGCAGGGAAGCACCAATGTCCAGGAGAGAAGCCTGTCCCTTCCCTCTGCTCCTGGTGAGCAATTAGAAATCCATTTCTTCAGACTCTGTTGGAAGCTGTGATATTATCATGGGCAGGCAAGGACTTCTAGACCTCCTTCCTGGCCTAGCAGAAGAGGCATTTATTTCTTGTTTCCCTGCTGGGCACAGAAAGACTAAATCACCCTTTCTATTTACACCATTCCCCTGGTCTGATGCTCAGTTGCCTGTGCAATCATGGGCTGCCTGTTCAAACTTCCCTCAGTTGTCCACACAACCAGATACAACTGCAGTTAAGGAAGCAGCCTGGTTGCTCGGGAATTTTTACAAGACTAAATATGTCCATCGAGAGTGACTCTTAAACTATAGTCATTTTACATTTACTCATCATGTTTAAATATCTTTAAGCCACCCATGTGCACAGATTTTTCATTACATTTTCAATGGGCTAATAACCACTCTGAGCCTGTGCCCTACTTGTGCACATTTTGCCAACCTAAAATGCCAACTGGCACTGCTTGGTCATTTTCGAATGCAAAGGCAGATGTCTGCTCTTGTAGGCAACATGGCCTGGAAGGTTTTTTGTTGTTCTTGTCCTTTTTTTTTTTTTAATTTTTTTTTCCTGCCAGGGTTTGTAGGCATAATCATCCTTTTCACTGATACAGGAGCATTTTTCTGAAATGAAGTTCAGCTTCCTGGCTCTCATGAGCTCTCTTTCATAAGAGAGCAAAGGAGGATTCCTCATTAAAGAAACAAGCCTGTGCAGCTATAGAAGAAAGATGCTGGTATTTAATTTTCACTTTTTCATTTGGCTTGCCAGAAAAAAAAAAATGTTAATTTTTCAGTCAAAGGAGATTGTACTGAGTGCTCTGTGTGTGATCATTATTATATTATTTAATTGACATTTTATTGATAGATATAGAATATATTTATTCTCTCTGTCTGAAAGAGCCTCGAACAATTTCTCCAAGAGATCCTTTTCTGTAAAGCACCTTGGCACAGTTGAGCTCAGCATCACGAGTTTGTTGCACTGCCAACATTAGATGGCTCTGGGCTCTTGGGGAGCATGAGGAATGTGAGACCATTCCCCACAACAGCACGGAGGGGACCATCACTGGGGAATTCAGGTCAGCTGGCACAGCCCACAGATCTTCCTCCAGCCAAATTCCATGGCAGAATGAGGCTTCCCTGTCCTGTGACACCAGCTCCTGGGATGCATTCCTGTTCCCACCTCCCCCCTTCCCATCAACTCTGTGCTTTTTTTCCACTGGATTTTTATTGCCACTCTTCCATGGCTTCTCCCCTGTGACTGGGAGTCCCCTGCCCACAAACAGAGGGTGCATCTTCTCACAGCCTTAGTCAGGCCATAACTAGGATTTCATGCTATGCATACTTCATACAACATACAAACACAGAGGGATGCTTTTCATATTACCTTGACATAGGCAAAATAAACCAAAGGGCCCACAGGGACCTTTTTCTGTAGTCATTATTCTTTCATTTTACTTATCCCTCTCCCATCCATTAAATGCAAACATGAATTATACATTCTTTGGGACAGAGTGTTTAATTTCATTTGCCTATAGGCAACAACAATCATCTGCATGAGCAACAAAGAAATAATAATTGCATTTTTTAATATAAGAGCGAGCAATGGAGGGGTTTCATTTTTATTCAGAATACAAAAATCAGGTAAAAATCTCCATCCTTTGCTTACTGTAATGGCTCTGGAGAACTCCTTCAGGGTTAATTTCAATTTGTGGGAATGTCTATTAGAAGGTGTTTTTCTTTACCACTTCAAGGTAAAAGATTATTGTCATAAAAGGATCACTCCTCTGCAATTAAAAAAACATTTTAAAGAATAGACATCTATTTTTTTAAAATTGTGTTGTTAGTGGAATTGAAGATAAGTTAATCATCTTGTATTTTCTGTCTTTCCTGCTCTGTTCTAAGAACTTCATCTCCCTCTAGATTACTAACAAGACAAGAGTTAGACATGAGATAATTTACCACATCATTTACTTATACATTTTAATGAGGGGAAGATCATAGAAGCATAACAGGCCTGAAGTCTGCTGTCAGTTGGGTTGGGAAATGTATATAAATTCCAGGAACAACTTAGTCAGTACTGACACTATTTTAATTTTAAATGGAAATTATGCATCTGACAAGTCATATCCTGTGTTCTTGCTGCTGTTGATCTGCAAAGCAAGAATCCTAGAGGGCATAATGGAGATCTCACAAAAAGTACTTCTCAGACCTCAAATCTCATGTATTATTCTCATTCAGTTTTAACTGCACTGCTGCACTAGTGCAAAAAAATTAAACCCAGGTATTTTAACATGCCTTTGATATTTAATTTTCTTATTTTGGAATCAATTAGCACGGACCATTATCTTGACTCATATCAGAGCATTGGAAGTGTCATCAATAGATTGATTTAAGCCTAGTGACAACTAAACATCATGCAGGTCCTCCCTTACACCCACATTCTGCCATGTCTCCATGGTGGGGTGGAAAGAAGAATTGGAGAAAAAGGTAAACCCATGGATCCAGATAAGGACAGTTCAATCATTGAGTTGAAATGAAAATGTTACTTCTACTATTATTATAACTGTAACAAAACAAGCAACAAAAAGAGGGAGGAATGGAACCTGAGAAAATCAAGTGCTGGCTACCTGCTGACCAACGCCCAGCCTGTCTGAGCAGAGATTGGCAGCTCCCAGCCAGCTCCCCCCAGTTCATATTCTGAGCATGACATTCTATGGTGTGGAATATCCCTTTGGCTAGTTCGGGTCAGCAGACGTGGCCTTGTACACCTGGGCAATGAAAAACCTACAGATGGGAGCCGGTGAGAAAGCTTTAGAGAGCTTATAGCTAACTTTGATTGGTGCTTCTGCTCTCCTGTGCACAGTGCTAAAAAAAAGATGTGTTTAATGAGAGCAGTTTTGAAGTCCCTGGTGCAAAGTAGCTCCATTTAGGCTTTTGTCACATTCTTTTGATTCCCTCAGGGACCTTCTGTGACAAGTTACTGTTCATGGGGAGATAAGACGTAAATTAAACCTTAGCTTTATTCTATACTTACAAATCAGAAGACAGGCAATTCTGTCTGTTCTGTTTCCCCTATAAGAGGACAAGGATCAATTAACCTTCTTTTAAATTTTCTCTGCTAGAATTTCTATTTTCTTATTAGCAGCCAAATAAAAATGTCAGCATTTTATAGTTATTCACTTGGCAAAGGGAGATAGAAAGATAAGGAAAACGTGTTATCAAGTTAAATTCTATGAAATCATCAGAAATATTGAGGCTTGCTCTTTCATTTCTGCTGTGGTAAAGTTCAAATTTAAAAAGAACAAGTGTAGATTTTCCATGATACTTGTAATTTATCATTTCATATATGCCCTGAAGTTATCTGTTTGAATTGTCACAACCTTGCCAATAAATCCTTTCCATGATCTAGGTTTACTTTTCCATATTCTTCATTTCATGACATTATTTCTTTGTTAAACCTCCAGAAAATTCTCATCCTTCCTTTGCCCCATTTATTGCAGCAACATTTGGAGCACATATCATGGGGAGGTCTGAAATCTCCATTATCTAGCCTATCAAATATTTTTCCAAAACTGAGGCCATAATACTCAAAATTATACCTTGGCAAATATGTGAAAGGGGTTTTTTTCCCTATGCTTCTTCCTTTGCATGGTAGAAAACTGCTAAGTGGCTTCACTGACCATATGCAAGTTTCCTCTCAAAACTTACCTCAGTTGAAATGCCAAAAGTCTAACAGTCAGACAGCTGGCATGTTGTAAGTGTTGTTTTTTATTACCAACCAAACTGAATCATGTAACAGAATTATGTAATGGTGCAAGTTGGAAGGGTCCTTAAAGCTCATCTAGTTCCAAGCCCCCTGCCATGGTCAGGGACACCTTTCCCTAGCCTAGGTTTCTCAAAGCCACATCCAGCCCGGTTTTGGGCACTTCCAAGGATGCAGCATCTGCAGTTCCTTTGAGCAACGTGTGGCTGTGGCCTCACTGCCATCATGCTAAAGAATTTCTTCCTAATATTTAATCTAAACCAATGAAAGGATGTTCTAAATTATCCCCAAAGCCTTCTCTTACTCTGTTGCAGTTACGATGGCCACAGTACACAAAGTATCACCATACAATTTTAGAAGGCTTTGAGCGTTTGCCCACATAGAGTAACACCACACCACATCAGAAGGCTTCAAGGACCTCTCCGCACAGAGTAACATCACACATCAGAAGGCCACAGGCATTGCCCCTCTTGTTCTTCAGCCCAACCTTTTATACCCTCATGTTCATTCATTGCCCTCTGTTCCCCTTGGTGGTTGGTCAGTGTCCCTGGGCACTCATGGCTCATTGCTGTCAATGCTGCTCACCAGCTGCTCACAGCTGTACCCATTGGGGATGAGGCTCAGTACATCTCAGCCCTCCATGGCTCATTGCTGTCAATGCTGCTCACCAGCTGCTCACAGCTGTACCCATTGGGGATGAGGTTTGGCCCAGCCCCACTCCCAATTACCACAGCCTGTGTGCCTGAATTACCAGTGCTCTCAACCTGACTTCATATGAGAGCTGCTCCAGCCCTCTTTTCATTTTTGTGACCTCTGGACTCACATACAGGTCCGTGTTTATGTTGGGAGCCCCAAAGCTGAATGCAGCACTTCAGGCAGTATTTCATGACGAAAGAGTAAAAGGGGAGAACACCCTCCCTTGCCCTGCTGGCCATGTTGCTTTTGATGCAGCCCAGGACATGATTAACCCAGTAGTATCTTATCCTGGTAAAAATATCTGACTCCAAATTAAACTGCAACAGGGTAGGAGAAGTCCCTGGAGCCTTTGAAACAAGTATATTGCTTATTTTGTGAAGTTATTTACCCCTGTTGAAGCAGGTGACATTGAACCCTCTATCAAAGCATTCAATCTCTAAAATGCTGGTATTAATAAATCTGGCACCAACATCTGAAAGACATTATACATTACTAAAATATTCTAATGTTTTGATTATTGCAAATACTGTAGTTTCCATTTAATAGTCTACAACTTCCTCATGAGGGCAAGAGGAGGGACAGGCACTGATCTCTTCTCTGTGGTGACCAGTGACAGCACCCAAGGGAATGACCTGAAGTTGTGTCAGGGGAGGTTTAGGTTACATTTTAGGAAAATGTTCTTCACCCAGAGGATGGTTGGCCACTGGAACAGCTTCCCAGTGAAGTGCTCATGGCGCCAGCGTGACAGAGCTCAGGAAGCACGTGGACAATACCCTCAGGCACACAATGGGACTCTTGGGGATGGTGATGTGCAGGGCCAGCCAGGAGTTGGACTCAATGATCCTTGTGGGTCTCTTTCAGCTTGGCATATTCTGTGATTCTGTGCTTATTTCTTCTGCAAGCATCAGATATTTCATTAGTCAAGTATCATTTGACAAATGTTTCCCTTATTGGTCTTGCGAGCAGATCATGATTAATGCAGAGGTAAAATTCTGTGGTTACAGACAAAAGCAATGCACAGTTTTTATGGGGTTTTGTAGATTATTAAGATGTGACAGTTTTAAAGTCTGAGAAATGAATTAAGCAGATGGAAGTACAGCCTGAAAGCACAGCTATAGCCAGAGGCCTTTCATAAGGGTAGCTATCTCAAGTGTACATGGCTTTGAAAAGCAGGTACCATTAATGGTCAGAAATGAGGTTAAAGAATCAATTAGTATTTTTTATTTCAGTTAATATAAGCATAATATTAGATCATTCAGGACAAATCCAATAAACAATACAAAACATGTTCATCTGCTTTCTGTAGAAATTAAACAACAAATTTGGGTAAAGAAGTAATTGTAGTAGGAGTTGGTGAACAAAATAATCTCACCATTTGAAGTTAGGGCTCTGAGCAGAAGCAGAAATTCCTTCATAGCAAATAAGCATTCCTGTGCATCTTGTTCCCAGACCTTCATCTGTCACTGTCCTCAGCATTCTCTAAGGCTGGCTCTGTGATTTTTTCCAGCTCTGTCCTCACAACAGCTTGTCAGGCAGCTCTCCTCGAGCTGCCAGCTGAAACTCTGCTGTTTCAGTAATTTGCTAGAAAAAAATTTTGCTACCTTTTTGCCTTAGTTCAACTTTTCTAAAGAAACAACAAATGTGGGTGACATAGCCTTGGGCAAAAAGGCACAGTCAGTTCCTGGGCACATGCCCTCTGTTACTTTGCTTTTACAGGCGGCCTCCCCCACCTCTGCCCAAGCCCAGAACCTGCCTACCAGCCTTGCTCTGAGTAGGAAGGACTCACAGCAGCTTTGGCCAGAGTAATCAAACCTGCAATCAGTTTTGAGGCAAAGCTTTAATTGCAGAAGAGCAATGCACTCCTTTAGTTGTCTCTACAGCCCCCTCTGATAGATTTGGCAATTAGAGCTGGGTGATAAAGCTTTGATGTCAAGCAAAGGAAATGCTGACTTCTTCAAGCTTCTGATGGGAACATATGGTTGCAATTAAATGTTTTCAGAAGGATTCCTCGGGACAGAATGGACTTCTGGTAACTGTGACAAATGGTGAGGGCACTTACTTGAGGTAAGGAAACTGGTGGGCGCAAGGTGCTGATGGCACCACATGGAGAGCAGTGGAATCACATTCTGTCCAGGACTCCCAGAACTTTTAAGGGCACAGTAATTTGTCAGTGATTTCTATCAATGCCTTTCTAATGCATGAACTTGTTTCTAGAGCTCTATCTTTCTGTGTCAGTTTGCCAAAGTTTTTTATAAAGAGTTATTTTGTTTTTGATCCTTCCTTATTTTTCAGAAGAGACTGTTTAAGCATGCCCCTTTCAGCTTCCACCACTCATACATTGTGAAGAGTAGCTTTTATTTCAGCAGCTCAGAAATGTTCTTCTCTGCATAATCACTCCTATGCTAAATAATCCCCACAAAACCAAGAGGCAGAGAATTATGTGGAATAACTGTTCCTAAGCAGCTTCTTCCCCACTGCAGTGCCAGCCACCACATCCAAATTAAAACAAATGCTGCAAATATTCACAGCAAAGGGAGACAATAACAGGCAGAGAGGGGTAGAAAGCAATGTCTGTCATTAAACAGGCACAAAATCCAACTCCAAAATCACCATCTCTTTACCAGTCAAGATCAATGAACAGAAATTAATGAGTGACATGGCCATGACCCCTTGCCCGTTTCACTTGCATCTTTAATCCCTGATGTATGTGCAAACTTGATTGTCCTGAGCCTAACCATCAGCACAGGCAAGCTGAGCACAACAGGTAGCACAACAATAGCCTCAAGAATTGTGCAACAGCTTTTTTCTGCACTGTAATATCAGTATTCATGTTTGACAGGTGGTACCTTACTTCTGAGCTGTCTACCCCTAGCAGAGCCAGAACATAGAATTAATCAGAAAAGGGGGCTAATTCTGCAAATTCTAGAAAGCATTTCAAGAGGTTATGAATTGATTGATGCTGCTGGATGTTTGAGACTTTCATTTACAATCATCACTTCACCACATACTCTTTTTGCCTGTTGATCCAGGACTTTTGAGGTCACAAAGTAACAGAGTCTTACTTTATAACTCTATTTTACTTGTCTCAGTATCAGTGTTTTCATAGTCCTGCTCTGTCACGGTCCTTTGATGTGTAATGCCCCATTGAAGTGTATATTCCATAGCTATGCCTTGAGCTATTGTGTTTCATAGGCTTTCTGCTGGCTTTTTAAAAACATTAAACATATATAAGGTTTAAGAAGATTCAAAGGCCAGAAAGACAGTATGCACATCCATCCCCTACAAGGCTGAGCATGAGAGGATGAAACAAATTCAAAGCTTCCAAACACAGAATTCGAAAGGCTCAAAAAGCTTTTGGCCAAAAACAAACTTGTGATCAAGCACTCTTCCTGAATTTTCCAATGTAGGGTGACATCCACAATTGTAGTTATTGTCATATTTCTCTGTCCTATTTCTCTGGAATTTGCTTGTGGTTTTTTTTTTATCCGTGACTGCACGTACATTACTGCTTTGCACCTAAAAGCTAAATCACATTTAAACAAATTATGAATTTAACGCACAGTTATGGCATCTGAATTATGCCAAAGGTGGATGCTGCTGCTCCAGAATGGCTGAGTTGCTCCTGCTCAGCTGGAAGCTGGACCAAGCCCAGATTAGTGTAAGTCACTCTGGAAGACATGAATACTTTCATAGGAGCCACAATTCCCATTATTTTGCATAGAAATACACTTGAATGTGTACTGCCAGGCAAAGAGAAGTTGTACTCTTTTCTATTAGAGAAACCAACAGAACAGTGACAGCTCTTATTTTCTCTTTAAGATGGGCTATGAAAAATCAGTGAATGGGAGAGAATTCTGCCCCATTGTTTAGGTCTCTAACTGAGGTCCCTTACCAATCACAGTCACACAATTAATGAGGTGTGGAAGACACATTTGCATTTCTCCAGAGACGGCTCAAGTCCGTGTCACTTAGTGTTCCTCTACTGCACAGAGAACTCAGTCACCTCTAGAGATTGTTCTGGTCTATTGGACTTGAGTGATGTCCTCAGAGAGTTTCTAAGAAACTAGAAAATATGAAAATATTGACTGCATCTGTATACCAGCGTTTGTTCTGCCATGGGCTGAGACAGAGGGGAAAAAGTAATGTGACACAAGAATAAGAGTGAGAGCATATGTGTGTGTGTGTGTGTGATGGTTTTTCTTGCTTCTTTTCTTCTTTGCTTGTGGAGCTTTTCTTGAACAATCCATGGGTGCCACAGCACGTCTCCTGAGGTGATGCTGAACTGCACTGCTGTGACATTGGTGTGTTGGGTGCTCGGCTCCTTCTCCTGAGAGCTGCTAGAAGTCAATCCTCTATGGTCAAATACATGCACCTTCAAATGTATTTGGTCTGGAAGCACATCCTGTATCCAGCCTTAACCACTCAGCAAGGATCTCTAGTTCATTTGTTTGTTTTTCCTCTGGTACTCCAAAAATGCTTTATGAAGGTGAAACCCCATGTTCATGGTGGATTGGTTTCTGCTGGTTTGAGCAGTTCCTAGCATAAAAAGGGAAGTATTAATTGAATTAAATTTTTCTATCATTTAGTAATCCTGAAAAAGCTGAGTTTTTTGAAACTCACACAGGAACACAGATATATAAGTTCTACAAAGGCACTATGGAGCTTGACAGGATCCTACTGGAGTTGCTACAATATATAATCAGAGATTACCTGTCAAAAATCAAGAAGTTAAGGGAAGGTTATATTTTCTCCATAAGATTTCTGTAAAAAATATAATTTATTGATATTTTCCTAATTTCTTCTTATGACAGGTGATACTTGACCAAAATATATATTTCTGTGATTTTCAAGTTTTACATGTCACAACTACATCTTGCAGGTATCCCAGCTGGAAAAAGAATAACACTGCAGAGAGTGGGGAACAGGAGTTTGGATGAAAATCACACAAAAATTTGGGTTTTAATTATTTCATCCTTCAAATATTTTTGGGCTGATTGATTCCATGGTGGTTTTCTATTTGGTTTGTTTCAGAGTTATGTTGTTTGGTTAGTTTATTGACAATAAGGGCCAAAAATCTGGGAGATGCAAAGTCCAACTAAATAGTGTTTGCAAATTTATGGGAATGAAAATAATATGCCATCAAGAGGAACACATTTGTAACTGGTGGCTGAGCATTTCAATTTACATTTCTGTGCTTTCCTCAAATTATTTCCACTGAGTAATCAAGACCATTTCAGTGTTATTGATCTCTAACTTAAAAAAAACCCCATAGACTCTTATGCCACTCTTCTGTTTTCTTTCCTTTCTGCTTCTCTTTCCATCCAATTTCTCATCAGCCATTCTGCATTCTAATGCTGCTGAGTTTAAACACTGAAGTACCTGAGTCTCTTGACAAAACATTGTCTCACAGAAACCCAAGTATTTATAAAATGGGCTGATGTGTCAAAACTGGTAGAAGCAGAACAAATTGTTGGTTTGATGTGTTTTGAGTAGAGCAGAGGTACAATTTGATGGACAGGCTTTGTTTCTCAAAATGCAGAGCACTGGGGAGGCCAAGATTTTGTTGTGATATTGGGGAAGCCTTGCTTACAGGTCACAGCCAGTTGGCAGCAGCTGGAGCTTGCAAGCTTTCCAAAGCTTCCATCTGCTGAAAGTCATGGAATGTTTTTTCCTCTTTTTAAATTAGGGAAGTTTTTTTTTTTTTTCCAGAGTACGGGTGCAACACTTAAATCATCCCCATTTCAGACACTATGATCTCCTTTTCTTCCACCACCATTCACATATGGATGTTGCTGTGCTAAAACTGATACCCACTTTACTGAGTAAGCTGGAAAAAAGTTGAGCAAATGATGATTGCTACTAGAATTTCCCATGTTTAGAAATCATCTTTGAACATGAAGACAATATCTCTTAGATGCTTGTAAAAGAAACAAAAGGAAAAAAGAAAACAATACAATTTTATTCTCATCTTCCCTAAAACTATCAAACTAAATTGCAACAGTGATTACCAACATTTTAAAAAATCTGTTGAGCATTAAATTTGGATTAAAAGGAGATTCAGTTGTCTTGAATAGAAAGTCTACTCCTCTCCTAACACGCACTGGAAAAAGATTAAACAAAAAAACCAAAAACATTGAGAAAACTTAAGACCATCTCTTTTAGGTGTTTTCTTCCTTCTTTTTGATAAGATAATGTTAAGTCACTTTTTTTAATCTTTATTCCAAAGCACTGCTTACTCCTAGGAAATAATTGTTTCTGACTTTTTGTCTTAATATGATAACCCTGATTTGTTCCCATCTCTTGAATGCATTATTACTGCTGAAGTAATTAAATAAAAGGGGAAGTAATATCCAAAATAAGGGATTTTTATAAAATTATTACTTTATGACTTGACAGGATATTTTATGTATTCATAAATAATGCATTGTTCCTTATTCTAGTCCCAGTATTTGTGCTGCTATGCCTTGAGAAGTAATAAAACATTCATTTTTCCAAACTGGCTTAGAAAAAAACTGCAAAGTAATGTCTAGCCTCCATAACCCTAAGAAATAATGCTCTTATTAGGAAGAAAATACTGGCAGTGTATAGTTTTGGGGGTTTTTTAATAATTGTCTGCTGTGAAGAACAAAACAACCAAGCACATCCTCTGATTTCAAGTGTCCACAGGAATCTGGGTTGCACACTGCTCTCCTTTTGGGTAGACCTTCCACATCTTTTAGAATCATAGAATATCCTGAGTTGCAAGGGAGCCATAAAGTTCATTGAATCCAGCTCCTGGCCCTGCCTAGGACAGCCCCAGGAATCACACAGTGTGCCCAAGAGCATTGTCCAAATGCTTCTTGAGCTCTGTCAGGCTGGTGCTGTGACCACTGCCCTGGGGAGCTGTTCCAGTGCCCAGCTGAGGGAAGAAACATTTTCTAATATCCAACCTAAACCTCCCCTGGCACAACTTCAGTAGAAATGCACCTACCCACCCTGGACACAGCTGAGTCACCACAGTGGTAGAAACCATCCTCAGTTTAGAGAGCACCACCCAGATCCCTCCAGTGACTGCAAGCCCTTTCAGACTCCTTTCTGACCACCTGGGCCTTTCCCTGCCCCAGTAACAAAAATATTTTGCTAATCTGTGCGATAAGGGGGACAGAGAGGGGGTAAAGCCCTCACTCCAATCCCTTCCTGCAGTCAGACAGAACCTGTTGGTGGCAAGAGCAGAGGTGCCCTGCTGTGCTGCTCTCTCCTCCACGGGCAGAAGCAGGAAGAGAACTGCCCTCAGCCACTAAAAAATAAAAGCTGCCCACAGAAACAACCAAGCGTCAGGTTCACTCAGCATCATCTGATAACCCTGTGGAACAGGTGATCAATATTCATCAGTATCACAGTTCTCCTGCTAGTGATAGTTAATGGGCTGATAATGCCATCCTCCTTGTAGCCAAATCCCATCAGGGACTAGACAGCTGGAGCTAAAGCAGAAAACTTATCAGATCTGGCAGGAGACAGTTTAGGAGGCTAAAATTAACCTTGAACCATTCACAGAAAGAACTAATTGTTTGTGACTGCTAGATTCCTGCCAGTGGCAAAGGTTTATAGCTGCACAGATTTGAACCTGATACTAGCTTTTCTGCAGCATTAAAGGAAAAAGAAAAAAGGAAAAGAAAGCCATGGAAATATATATATCAGTGCTCTTTTTAACCCCTCTCCCATAAAGAAATATAAATTCCTTACACATTTTAGAAATTAAAGCTGAAGACTTATGAATTAGTGCTATAATCATTCAAAGTGTTTCAAGACCCCAGCACATAATGTGAGGTCATGAGCTTGACAAAGCTTTTGTCATGAATAAAAGTCTCTCAGCAAAGACCAAGTCTGCTGAATTACTTTATTAAAACCTTTGGTAATATAATTTCCTCCCCTTTTACTGCTAGCAGTACACAAGTACTCATATTGGTTTTGGCTGTAGAGTTATCATCTGGAACTTAGTAAAATGAAGAGAAATAAGTGGCATAACCAAAAGTGGTGACAGACTTCAGGATTGAGGATGACCAAGAGAGGAAAGATGTATTACTTGGCAATATGCCTGAGCTATAGATCCCTTGAATTTTGGGCATATTTATGTTAAGCAAATGTGCTGCATAGCAGAACTACAGGGCAAACTCCAGAACAAGAAAGAGAATCTGAAAACACAGGAAAAGAGAGAACTCAGAGCTGGAGAAGAGGTCTGTTCCACAGAAGAAAAAAGGTGGGAACACAAGATTAATTGGAAAATGAGAATGTGCACACCTAATGTACCAAAGAAAGTGGAATGGAGAGCCAAGGAGTCCTTGGTAACTGGTGTAGAGAAAACCATAACTTGTACCAGGAAAAAGCCCAAATGATGAGAAGTAAAATTAAAATCCTATGATAGAAGCTGATGTAAAGAAAACAAGAACTGAAAAGCAGGATTGGGTTCTTGAAAATATCAGGAAAGTCTCTACTGAGTGTTTTTGGCATCAGGAGAAGAACTTAGACTGGAGCGGGTCAAGACTTTCTACACTTGGGTAAAATGTGCAAAGAAGAGAAGGTTTAAGTTGTATCTCTGGAATCCATCCATTCCCAGGTGAGGAATCTAAGTGCATAACAACAAGAACTAAAAACAAACAACATGAGTAGGTATGATGAAAAAAATCTGCCTTCCAGTAACAGGTATGCAATCAGGTAAAAAGAGTTTATCTTGAAGGACTGACACCATGCAGGTGTCAGGGATACTGGGCTGTGATGTGGATGACTTAAAAATGAGAAATAGAAGAGAGGAAAAGTGAAGTGACACTTCTGAATCACTGCAGTATTAAAACCTGGCTGAAGAGGACTCAGATGAATGAGGGTTCAGCAGCAAATTAGAAGTTGGAGAGTATGTAGGAAAGGATGTTAAAATATTTCTTCTGAGACAATTTGATGAATCGCTGAAAAACCCTGAGGGTTAAACATATACATGGATCAAGGATCTCTATATTATGATATGATACGTCTAAATACTGAAATTTATGCCCTCAATGACAGATTTAATTACTAGATGTTTATCACCTGAGATTGAAGAAGGTGAGAACTGCCAGAAATCAGCTCAATTGCACATCTGAAAGATATTCACAAAAGTGAATGAGTTCTTTACCCATAAGAAGGAAGGAAGATGATGGAAATTAGTGTCATTTGTTTCAACCTACCAGAGTGGTTAAAGAGAACAAGGAAACTGTTAAATGTCTTTATTCTGGTCTTGTTCAGGAAGTCATGTATGGTACCTGATTTCTTTGATTTTTTACTCAGAAACATCAGTTAGCAGTAAAAAGATTAAATTGATTACAAAGTCAGTCAGCAATACAACTTTCAGTGTTAAGCTAAAGCACTAGTAAGAACAGTGTTGCCCACCCATCAAAAGCAGTTTGGGCAGGCATACAACAAATCAAGATTTCAAAAAATGTCTGTGTTTCAATGCAACAGGCTGTGTAAGGCAGGTGGACATCTATTTGATCTGAATCTCTCACATGGAAAGCACACTGAAAATAAGCAGAAGAGCTCAACCTCTGGATTCTGGCTCTTGGGATAAGCATGTATTTGAGGTTACTTCATTTGAGTTTCTTCCAGCTGAGATGTTTGTGCATGGCAGAGGAACAATTTCTTCTATGTCCCAGTCAGCACCACCAAGATTACCCAATAAAGAAAGGTAATAATGAATTTATTTTCCTTGGCATACATCAAAGAACCAAGCATTTTGGCCCTTTCCTGCACTGTTACTACTTCTTTCCACTACAAGCCAAGATCATACTAGAAAGTGTTGCAGTAATAACAATAATCCTCTGCCCAGAAAGAAATATGGCTGTCATTAATATTATATAATGATGGTAGTAGATGTGTTAGATAATAATTAGGGAAACTTGAATAGCATAATAGCTATATTATGGAAATACTTCAAGCTAACTCTTTCACTCTGGTGTGCAAAACAAAGAGACAGCAAAAGTAAGATGTGAAGTTAATTAATGTATTGATAACTCAGAAGCAGAGATAATATATAACTACCACCTTATATGCAGGCAATGGGTATGAAATACTTTATTTATGGACAATAAGAAATGGTGCTTTTTTTAGTGAAACAGAAGAGAGACCAAGCCATACAGAAATACCTTCTTCAGTATTGGCATGCAAATGAGATGCAGAGAATTAAAAAGGTCCAAAGTACCACAGACAAACATAGAGAAGGCAGAGGGAAAACACAGCAAAAAGGCATGGACATCAGTCAGACTTTGATGACAAACATGAATAGACACAAAAGTAAATTGAAGGCCCCCTACCAACCCTCCAAGCTAGTAGAACCAATATTTTCACCTGAAGAAATGGCAATCAATTAACCACTCCTCCCCAAAAGCACATCATGCAATTAAAGCAAAGTTAATTGGAAATCTTTTTTGTCTTAAACTGTCTAATTAAAATTATTTCAAATCCATATGATTCTGATGAAAAAGATTAATTCTGATTAATTAATAATTTAGAATGTTTATGAGGAAAAAGCTCCAAGACAATATGACAAAGTCCAGTGTTAATAAAACCAACCACACACCCATATCCCCAAGCCTACATTTAAAAGTGGTGCAATAAAGGGGTGAATCCTGTCTAGTGCTGTGCCTGTGATCATGAAACATTTCATTTATATATAACACTTTAAAATATATGCCCTGGTTTTTTTTCCCATGCTCAAGAACTTGCAGAAAACCAAACAAATCAAATTTTCATTGATTCTGGTAAACAGCAATAGATGACAGACATCTGGATTTAAAAGAAATATGCTGTTTCTTCTAACAGTTAGCTCTGCTTCTTTCTTGGTGGGAGTAAAATTAATTCCTTCCCTGTTAAGAATATTTGGCATTTACTGTGGCTATGACCACAATGGGTTTTTGGTTGGTGCTCAAAAAGAATTTCTAAATATTTTTCCCAAATTAAGCTCATACAATTTTGTCAATAAAGTTACCAAATCAAAACAGTGTGGATAGGCAAAATATTTAGCTGAGAACCCTTCTAAAAACCAAAAAAGCTAGTTTTATAATACATCCATCATTGAATACCCTCATTACTGAGAGATATATGAGATATATGAGATTCTGCGTTGTTTTTTTCATTCTCTTCTGCTGCAGCTTTAAAATTTCTCATTAAACATTTAATAGTAAAGAAAGCATGAACTGAAATTAAAACCTCCCGCTTCTCATTGAAGAATTCTAACATTTTAGATGACTTTTCAGTTCCATCTTTGACAAATCAATATTTATTATTTCTTCTTCCATTTTGCCTCCAGGTTTATTGAAATAGCATTGAAATTTTTTTGAGATACTTCTTTCAGAACATATCAGGATGGTGTCTCTCAAAGTTTCTTGTATATCATTTTATTTGTTCAAAGCTATCTTGAGAATCTGACTAGAATTTTAAAATAACTTTGAATCAACCTAAACATTATTTTTGTATCAAACTTTAAAATCACTAGGTTCTGCTCGTGACAACTCACTTTTGTTAGTTATGTTATTTTCCATACTGCATCCAAAAATATCAGCTGTTCCTGAAGGGGAACAGAACAAAAATAACCCTGACAAGTTCATTTTGAAGTGCTCCTCCCACAAGTCTATCAGCTTAAATAGTCAAAACAGACAATTTAGCTAAATAACATTATCAGGGAAAAAAAAATTTGCTAAACCAGTGTAGAACATTTTCAAAGTATGTAATGGCTTGCATATTGAAACAACTTTGCTCACTTTTACTGCAGATTTCTGCTGGCTGTGCTGTACCTGTGCTAAATGTCAGAACTAATAGCAAGCAACTTCTGACATTCAAAGGCCAAAGTGCTAACAACAGGTTGCCTTCATGTTCTTTATCATTCATTATTCAAGTGGCTGCTTGTAATGTTTAACCTCATCCAAATCATAACATTCACTGCAGAAGCTCATTAGTGCTCATTATCTTATGACCACTAACCTGCCAGGCAGGGCAAGTGGCAGGGGCAGCGCACCAAGGAGAAAGGGTTAAGTGACAGAGACAGCTAAAAAGAGGAAGAAGCTTTTTACCACTCAGAGAAAATTGCTCCTTTCATTCTGCCAACAGCTTCACAATTGCCTGCAGGTCTTTTGCTACTAGAATCATCTAGGGCTCCTTCTAGGAAATAAATAAATAAATAAATATATTTAAATAATTTTGGAATTTCCCTGGTTTTAGAATCCTGAGCTGAAAAAAGTAGGCATTGGCCAGCAGTAGTAATGTCCAGGTGTGTGCTCATATTTATACTGCACACACCTGGACAGGGTATGTGCAGTATAAATATGGGATGTTAATTTTGTGATATTATATTGTGATTTCACATTCAACTCCAGTTCTTCTTAATCGTAGAATACAAATAGAAAGCATTCCAGAAATAACTAAACAAAATATCTCAGAGGCATTTGTTTTTCTTTTATGGTGCATTCACTCACATTTCTACTGTGAGGGACCATGAAGCTGCTGAGCATTATTGGCAATTCAGACCTACACTAGTGCAGCCAAACACTTTATGAGATTTTGGTCACACAACAACTTTTTCCTTTTCTTCCCCCAGCTCCCCCAGCTTTTTTGAAAAAGCACAGAGTGGCAGCTGACAGCCATGGATGGGCACAGGGCTCATCACAGCCACCAGGTGCCACCTGACTCCTGGCCTTTAGCCTCTAATTGCAGTTTGGCACCAGAACTTGCAAATATTGACTGGTGAAACATTTTATTATAATCACGTTCAAACGTTTAGCTGATCACTCCTTAACAATATCACTGGAAACATTCTATAATTCATTTGGCAACCCCTTATCTTGGCACTTAGAGGTTTCGCCTTCTTCCAAAGAAGGCCATGCTCCACAGAGGATTTCACACCTGGGCTGACAGATGCCAGCCATTTACACAAATGTCTGCTGCTCTGCATAGAGCTTGTTTATTGCAGCAAACAGGATGATTTAAGAATGCGGAGAGATAACTGTGCTTAAACACATATATACATATAACTAGGCTCATAACTAGGCATAAGAAATGGAATGAGGATTATGAATTTAAAGGGGAGGAAATGACAGCAAAATATAAAACTGAAAAATAAGGATATTATAATTTTTTACACTCTCACTTAAATCATACATGCTTTTCTAATTTTTTTATGAGTAAAGGTGACTGTATTTAAAAGTGTTCATCATACTGAAAACACTAACATTCTTTAGTACAATTATCATTGTTACCTCTACAAAAGTCTCATGCATGCTATTTTGAAATTGTTTTAGGGTATTTGGAATCCCACAACATGCTGCAGAATTGACAGTATTTCTTTGAGATTTAAACTCTGGTAACAGCAAGGGAATACAAGGAGAAAGGTTCTATTGTGCTGGGAGCCCTTAGCAACAGCATCCCATTCTCAAAAAGGTTAATCCCCTGTTTCAATACATCCTGATGCTTTGCTGATAGTTCCCACTGAAACTGTTCAGGTGTAGCCTTCTGCAAATTCCTAAAGACAGAATGTGTCTGGTTTCACTGACAGGGAATGTTTCCTTATTTCAAATGACAAAAATTGAAATTAATTTTTTCAGTAAGAAGTCAAAAGAATTCTACAGGGCAAATCTCCTTTTGTTCTGTGTGTGAAATGGGTTTCAGAAGAACAATGCACAGAGCCATACAGCAAGCTGATGAAGACAACTGGAAAAAGTCTTGAAGCTCTTCACATGGAATTATCTAAGCAAAGACTAGGGAATACTGTATTTAAATGATATATTCAAGAAGTAGATAAGCTTTGAAACAGATGCTTTATTTCCAATCTTTTAATATATGTCTTCATTTTCTCTGTTCTATATTATATTGCCAATAAAAAAGAGCAGGTTGTTCTTTAATTGCTCATAAGCTGCAGAGCATCAGGAAAATATGCCTTGTGTTCCACATGACTCAAACATGATATATGAGTTTTCTTTGCAATTTTGCTTTAATGCTAAGCACTTGGAGAAAATTCCTTGAATGTTAAGAGCCAGGGTCACAGATGGAAAATGGCTGCAAAGAACTGAGTGGATCTTCACTGAACAGGGATGGAAGCCATTTAGGTGTTTCTGCTTGATATTTTTGTAGGTAGAAAGCATACTTAGCTCTCTATTTTAGGCATCTAAACCACCCTCCTTTCTTAGCTACAGAGAGCAGTTGTATGGAGATTCAGGCCATCCAACTATAATGGCTGAGGGAAGGTTTTGAAGAAGCCTCTTTTTCTCGCTGTCTAGCAAGGAAAACCTCACCTAACCCTGGATGTTTGCAATATGATGTGTGAGCTCTTGGCATTGTGCACTACATCAAATCAGTCTAGATTCTAGAGGTTCTGCATGCAAAGTCTCAAGGACTGTATCTAAGGGGTACATTTTCATATAGGTGATGTTGCATACTACCAAAACTACAGAGAAATTCAGGAGAGGAGTCAGTGATGCACATCCATTTCCCTAACATGTGAGCTTCAAAACCTTGTCCTCAGAGTCCTGCTCTGCTGCTGCTCCAAATAGGAGTTCTGCCAATGAAGCCTGGCAGCCCATGCCTTTTGTGTCCTTACCCTTAATTCACTGTTGAATGACAAAACAGGCAGCTCAGAAAAGTCACCACACACACACGTTTCCTTGGTGCAGTGGAAAGCAGAGGATTTTTTTTTTCTGTGGGTTCTGCCTGTAAAATCAGCAAACAATGGGCTCTGGCAGCTGCTGCTATCCCTGGGCTGTCTTGGATGAGAAGAAAGGCAAAGAATGCCAGGGTAGGCTGCAGGTTTTTACCTGAGCTAATTTACCCCCTTGAGTTTCACAACAATTTCAGCATAATTGACACAGAAAACTGTAGAACTTCTTACTAATGTATGCTTTGATTGGCCTTTCAGCTTTACAAATCTTTAACAGCCCTCATAAGGTTAGCTATAGACAGCAAACATTCAGTAGAGTATATATACAAATTGCTACTTGCATGTCCAAATATCCAAAGGAATTTTGTGTCAACATTTAGATGACTTTTCAGATTCTTTTCTGCATAGCATGGAGAAAAAGAGCCTGATTTGTAGAGCAGGACCATAATGGAGTTGGTTTTTTTGTCATAATTTGTGCCAACAGTACCCTTTGAATACCCAGTAAATTAGAGCTGGGTTTTCTTCCAAGCAAATCTGCTGTCTTAAGAAAAACAAAGTTCTGTGAAACTTGCAATATATAGAACTATTTCCTTCACTGTCTATAAATCAAAATATGTTTTAAAATTTAGATATGAGTCATGCCAGAATTGAAGATGATGCTGTTAGTTCCAAAAGAAGCTGACAAGAAACAAAACAGATTTGAAAGATACCTTCATTAGAATATATCTTGCAGCAAGAAATGCAAAAAAAAATTCTCCATCACCTGCAGGGGAAAAAAATAAGAAAAGAACAAAAAAGAACAAGAGGTTCTTAATTTATTACTATTTTATTTTACATTTAACACTAACATTTCTGTGGTTTTGTTTCAGGTATCTGAAGTCCAGTTCTCCCTCAGAAACATCTAAAATTCTGTGTACAGCCTGGCCCAAGATCCCTGCAAGGCAAGACTCAGGTCAGGGGAGCAATTTTTTTTTCTTATGTCACTGATGTATTGTGGTGGGCCTGGGAAAATCTGGGTCTTCAATGTGATTTGTTGTGTCGCAGACTAATGTTAATGTGAATGTGACACACAGAGAAGACATCTAGCCTATTGCATGCAGTCCAAATTAACCTGTGGACTCCCTGGTAATTCTACTGGATGTGTCTAGGGATATGTACCAGCTCTGGGGATGCCTGCCATGTCCACTGATCACAAGAGGAGCCTGATCAACTCTTCCAGAGGAGATGTCCAACAATATCATGTTGTTTCAGCAACATAGGCTAGTGGAAATTAAAATTTGTATTAGCAGTGGAATTTGATGGGCACCCCTTAGAACAAAATATGCCATGAACATGTGGGTTTCCTGCGCCACTGATGGCAGCTCTTGTATGTATTCTCTGGATCAAAAGTCTTACAGTGAACTCAATAAAATGAAATTATTTTCATAACAAGCGAATGCAGTGCCTGTTCTCTTTGGGAGAATTCTCAGAAATAGTGAAAAAAAAAATGGAAAGTTAATTGGGTTCTCTGGTTATTTGATATTGGATTTCAGAACAGGATCTATTGTAAGCACACTCTTTTATCTGTTGAACCACATCTTTATATATCCTACCATTCCTGTTCTGCTTGATTTCAAGATTTTGGAGCTATCCATTGAGTACAACAACTTGAAAGTGTCTTCTTAGATCCTCTATGCTCCTGGATTTTTCCTAGATAAAACTCCAAAGACCTTGATTATCTACACACCTCAGATAATAATTTTTCCAGTCATATAGAACTTATTTCTGTTTCATCCAGCCACAATTTCAGCCTCCCATGCAGAAGAACTGTGACAGGGCATCAACTATAATGGCTTTTTTATTCTCTACACTACAAAAAAACTACTACACTTAAATATTTTGAGTTGTAAAGCTACTTGAGTTAGTTTGATACAGATTACATAAATACTTTCTTTGGGATCTTGACATGTCCTATAGTCTGTCCTCAGCCTCTTGGTGTCTTGGCCTCACTGTTGTCAAGACCCAAGTTGGCAAGTTTAAGATTCTCTGTGAGCTGCAATTTATCTTCTAAGTTCTGTCATAGACATAACCTAAAAAATAAGAGGCTGGCTGTGCCTCTTTCAGAGGAGGCTCAGCTTCTAACTGCTGCAGTTGTGACCTCTGCAATGTGCCTGATAACTGGAATGGCAGAGAGAACGTGAGAGGTAATCTGTTATTAGAAAAACACATACAACACCACGTGGTGGAAGAGAAAGTCAAGCCTAGGTAAATAACAGGCAGCATAGGAGCTTACATGATCAATAAAAGTGGAAGCAATCAAACACACTAAAACCACCACTGCACTCTGACTTTATATTGTTTTGAATGCTTCAACCTGTGAAAGGGAAACAGTGGCTGAAAACCTACAGAAATATGGGTATGACTCAGGTATTAATTTAGGCAAGTGGCTGGAATGGAGATAATTTTCTTCTTGGTAGCTCCTGTAGTGCTCTTCCGAATTTGGGACCAAGACAGTGCTGATGGCACAGGGATGTTTTAGCTGTTTCTGATCAATGCTTGCTCACAGTCTCTAGGCTCTCTCTGTTTCTCCCTCTGACCTGCCAGCGATCCCTGCCTGGGCTTTGGCAGGGATCTGGAGTGGGGCACAGCCAGGACACCTGACCCAAACCGACTAAGGGGACCTTCCCTGCCATGTGGGATGTGTAAAAACTGGGTTAAACTCAGTAGAAACTGGGGAGGGGGACTAGATTTTCCAAGGTAGCTGCTGCTCAGAGCCTGGCTGGGCATCAGTCTGGTACTAGGAGGCAGTGAGTAATGGTCCTTTCATCATTTGGGTTTTTTCTCAACTGTTTGCTTCACTACAACTGTCTTTATCTCAGGCTTTAAGAGTTTTTTTCATTTGCTTTTCTAATTGTGTCTCCAGTCCCTCTAGGGGAGAGTGAGTGAGTTGCTGATTGGTGTTTAGCTGGCCAGGGTTAACATTAAATTTCTAAACCTGCCAGTTCTTTTTTTTTTTTTAGAGAACTATAAAATAGGAGACAACAGCCTAATTAGACATCCAGTCTTTTCTCATAGTTGTTGTTGTGGAATCATGTCACCCTAATTGCTGAATGTAAAAGTAAAATATATTTAAGAATAAAGGGTTTTCAGCCTTCTCCTAAACAAAAATTGTGGAACTGTACCACTATAGTGGCAACTGGTATTATATAAAAAAAGGTCATTTTATCAGAGGATAAAGTATGTGAAGACCATGTGTGCGCATAAAATTTATTCACAGCTTCAGTTTATGTTCCATATAGCATATTACTGAAATAATGAATCCTGTGCACTCAATTTAACACCTTTGACACTTTCTACTTCCTTGGCATTTTTCAAATTGGAAATCTTTTTATAGGGAGCCCTTCCCTTTAACTGCAGAAAGCTGACAATCCCATGTCAAAGAAACCAAGATTTTCTGCCAAAGGCAGAGACCAAGGACAGCAGCAAGCCCTGTTTCACAGTACATCTCCTCCCATTATTTCAGGGATGGGCGCAGTTTTCCAAAGGAGTGAAAAAACCCCATCAAATACAGGAATGTGTCTTCAAAATTCTTCCTGTTTTCAGATTTCCCTCCCTTTACTTCAGCTTCTTCTCTTCCCACAGCTTTCACAATATAAAAGGCAAACCACAGAATAATCTGATAAGTACTTCTATATTTGTAGATGCATTCTTATACAGGTGAGGACTTCCCACAGCATGAAGGTCTAAAAATACTCTTCCCATAGAATCATACAGGCTGAAGAAAATTCACAGAACTAAAATTATCAATCTAAATCAAAGACATTTTATCCTTAAATTTCTGAATTAGGCAATCTGAAATATAATGAAAATTTTTGCATATTTTTATTTTATCCAAGCAGTTGGGCACCCCTAATTTATATGACAGTGGCTGAAATTGATGGGGAAAGGACAGCTGGGTTGATTACTTTGCTTCATTCATAATGCAATACTCTCCTCCTCCCAACATGTGAAACATCTCAGTGATTTTATGTTCTCCCTCCCTTTCTCAAAAAGTACCATGAAAATATCTTCCCCCTGACTGAGCAGATAGTTAATTTTAAATTAAACAGCTGTGTCCAGGCACAATGAGCATATATCTCTGCTGCATAGTGAATGAATTGTAACTGGAATTACCAATGTTTGGGGGTTTGACCTCCAAACAGTGAATTAACATTTGTCTTAAGTGAGTAGTATGAGGCTGATCCTATCAGTGATAATGCAAAAAGGTTTTGCAGTTGGAACCCAGTTCTCAGCGTGCTAGAATGGCAATACTGGTATCTGTGTAAATGAGCTGAGAACCTGATGGAGGTTACAGCAGAGACATCTTGGGAGATATGGAGTACAAGTCCTTTGCTTTCACACTGGATAAAAAGACTTTTGGAAGGTGGGAGTCGTTGCTTTACTGGAAGAGTAATTGCACAAAAATTTCAAAAAATTAAAGTTTAAAAGTATTTTGTAGGACAGAACAAGACTTTGAATACGTGATCCACTCCACGATGATAAAGCATCAATAAAACATGATGCTGCTTAGGTACATAGTAGGGGCAGAAATTTTGAGCTGAGATGGAAGGAACCCCCCGAAATGCTTCAGTTCCTTTGGCACAAAGTGGGAATAAGCATCTCTGAAGGTCTCAGCTTCTCCGTAGAGGCACCTAGGACAGCCCAGTTATCCCTCTGGAAGCCTCCAGTTGCCTTTTTTCACATGCAGATAAGAAAGGACTGGAAGAGAGTACAACACTGGGCTGGAAAATGCTAGGTGCAAGTTAGATACTTGAGGTGGGCAGCCTGGTTCCTTGCCCATTTTTCTTCCTGCAAGCCTGTTGTATTTATTTGTGTAGTTATTTTCTGTAAATTGTTTAAGAAGTCAGTTGATCAAGTGTGACATCAACATTTCTTCTTGTCATGTGTGAGTTAAGCTCACCTTCAATTCACCTGTGTATAATATAAAGTAGTTTCACAATGACTGGCCACTAAACAGTGTTTAATTCAGCCGTACAGAACTGCAAATCACAAAACAATGAATCATTGTTTATGTAAACCAGAAAATCTAGCTCTGTGCTAAGAATAATTCAATCAGTCTATAAAAAGGGCTGTCCAAAAATAGCTTATACTCTCTAAAATGCTTCACATTTGTTGGAGTTTTCCAAGGACTGGTTCTTTCCTTTCATCTTCTGAAAGTTCTGTTATGAGAGAAAAGTTGAAACTGCTACTAGCAGACTAATTGAGAAAAGCTTGTGGCTCCCCTGACCCCTCCATTTGTACATGCTCCCTTTTTTTAAAAAAAACGTATTTTTCTGAAAAGAATTATAGGAACATTCTTAAGCATTTGGTTAGTCTCTGATCTCATTTCTATGTTTTCAAAGTCTAAAGTTACTTTAAATCAACTTTAGGTTCAGTCAAGCACTTGAAACCAAGCAGTGCATTTCCTCTCTGTGTGGCATGTCTCTGGGCCTCCATACATGTGCTAATTCCTTTAACACCATTGTGGCTCTTCATTCTACTCACTCCAGAATGTCCACATCTCCCCACTACAGCTGCACTGAGCTGCCCACAACTGGACCTTGCAGATGTATCTCCAGGGTGGTGAGAGCTGTTGGCAGCCCTGTTCCTAGTGCAGAGCAGAAAGCTGCTGACCGTGTCTGCCCTGAGGGGACATTACTGGCACAGCCTGACTTGCTGTCCACCAGAATCCTCAGCACATGTTCTGCAAAGCCACTTTTCTGCTGCTGGGTCCCCAGCCTGGTACACGAGGCTATTCCTCTCTATTTGAAGGGCTTTGCTTTTCTCTTTGTTGGACATCATGAGATTCTGCTAGACCCATTTCTTCCCCATCACAAGGTCAGTATCAACTTGAACCCAGCTCTATAATTTGCTTTTCCTGTAATGTATAGTGAAGCCAGTTCATGAACTCAGATTAAAAACCCAATCCACATCCACCACGAGGACCAAAACTTAAATTTTGTTTGAACTAGAGCTTCTCTTTTAGGGAAGTCTTCAAATGTAATTGCCACTTCCCAGTAATGAGTGAAAACTGACAAGCAGAAAGCTGTCCCCTCCCCAGACTATGACCCTTGACACCTTTGTGAAAAATCCCATTTCGTTTTTTGCTAAGAATGCATCTGTCTTTGAGTGGCAGTTAGCAGAATTTCATCTTTTACATTGGAAACCTGTGTATTCTCAGGCTTAATTTTCCCATATAGAAACTCTAGGCTATGGTCAGTTGTATTCTTCTTTAAGTCTCAAAATATTTGCTGAGTTTCTTGTAGCGTGTAGTTTCTTGTAGCCTGTAGTGTCTTGTAGCCATCACAACAATATATTGAAAGAAGAGCACAGTACCATGTCCTGGTGGCAGTTACACTGATACTTAAATTCAGTAATAACAGAGGTAGGGTTTGTTTGCCTAATTGTATGTTGTAAATATTTTCAATTGTAAATTGAAAATTTAGATGGTCTCTTGCTTAACTGCTATTTGCTAATCCAGATGGGTATTCTTCTCTGGTAGGTCCTTTGTCATATTTTTCAACCCTGGTCTTGGGTTTTGGATACTGAACAGCCCCTCATACAGCACTAGACACCTATTTAGGCAGCTGAGTTCTGCTCACAGTGTCCCTACACAGTTAATCAGTTGATGCATACATGCACCTTATCATGTTAATCTCTTGATCATAAAATTCCATGAGAAATTATGGTAATCTAAATATTTTCCTCTGGGTTTTTTTCAGAGCAATTTTTTTTTTCTCCCAGGCTGGCAGCTGTTATTTTGCTTGTCCTACAGTCTCATTCTTTTTCTTGGCTTTGGTAGTACACTTCAGTTGGTGCTGAAATTTCCACTTTGCTGAGCAAATTAGAATAGCCCCTAACCAGGTTCTCTTTATGGTTCCAATTTTCTCAGTCTTTGAATATCAGAAAGCTGTATAATAATATAAGAAAATTATTTTAAAGTTGTATTCCAGAGGCTAGAAGAATCTAATTTTTTTAAATGTCCCTTTAAAGTGATTTACTCCTTATGATTATAGGTAGAGACATACCAATCATCCTTTGAATGAAAAGCATACTTCTTTTATATCATTCATTCTTCTAAATGATTTAGTGCAGTAACATTTTAGGTGCCTCACAGAAGTCTAAATATGTCAACACCTTGTATAATCTCACTCTGTCTCATTTTCTTTTCTTCAGTTAAGAGAATTACAGAGTTCCCTGTTTACTGGACATTTTGTCCCTTGGCTTTGGTTTGGTACGTACTCAAAGGAAGGTACATCAACATTAGGACTGTCAGACTGATGGAGTCATACAGATGCAAGAGATTTATTTAAATGAAAGGAAAAGTGGATTTTAGTCTTGCTGATGCTAATGGGACAGTACACTTTCATGAATCATAAAAGAACAAAGTGCCCTCATCTACACAAATATTTAGCTAAAGTCTCAAAGGATGGCACCCTGAGGGTGCCTTAAGGACAAGGAGAGCATAGAAGCTGAAGAAGAAAGACCAGCAAAATGCAATTTGAGCTGCACCATCCTACTGCTTATTGTCCCAGGCTAGGAACTTGAAGAGGATTCTAAAATCATATAGAATATGATAAAGATAAGATATCCATGTTTGAGATCAATATCAAAGATTCCTGCTAGGAGGAGGTGGGGGAGAACTCTCTCTCTCTGCTCAGTGGCAATGACTTTTGGATTCTGTGGGCTCAGCAAAAGATGCAGAATGGTTCTGAGCTGAGGGAATATTTATCCATCTGTCCCTAGTATACTCTTTGTGTTTCAGTGGGAACATGTCAAGGAAGGAAACTTGGGAATATTGTCAAATGGGACTTTGTGCTTCACTCATATGGAAGATGACTCATTACTGTTTGATTCATCCATCTCTCAACTTTTTCTTTTCTAGCAAAAGTTAAATGTTAAATTTCTAAATTTGTTTTAGAATTAGTATTGCTATGTCATCGCTGATAGTCCTCAAAGGTGTTTCCTTGTTCATGAAATTCTTGAACTGTAAGAAAAACCAAAACCAACCAACCAGAAAAAAACCAACAAAATGAAACAAACCAACCAAAAAGCTCCAAATCAAACAAAACCACAAAACACAAACCCCCCCACAAAAATAAACAAAAAAACACCCCAACCCCCCCAAAACAAAACAAACAAACAAACAAACAAACAACCACCATGAAAAGCAAACTCCAAAACCAATATGAGCATATGCAATATGTGTTGTATGTAAAATATTTACATTAGGCTTCATTTTCAAAAACATTGTCATGTTTGGTTACCTTTGCATAACTAAAAAGCCCACCTAGATGCCCCATAACAGGCACTTAGAACTGAAGAGAAACAGAAATATTTCTGTTAGAATTAGTTATCACTTAAATGCTTATAGCTCTATTTTAAATTTTATAGGAAAATTTGATGGTAAAATAAAATGGGACAGTAATTCCACACAAAATATATATATTCATTTTTTACATTTATACATTCAAATCAATCTATTTCTATGTACTTTAAATGGAGTAACTATATTTCTCCCATTCATTTGAATCGTGCAGAAATGGAATGATAGTGCTATTTTACCCCACTGTCTAGGTTCAAATATCTGTTTGGAGTGTGGATAAGATAGAGATTACTTAAGCTACAGTACTGTTGGATGGTGGAAGCATGAACAGGACAGATGTTCAGCCCCTCCAAGAGTACCCAGCTGTTCTTTTCCTCTCAGTGCTAAAATTGTGGCTGTTCTTCTAGCCTTTATTTCTAGCCTCCTCTTCTAGCCTCTTCCTACTTTAAAAATGTTTCCAGAATATCTTATTCAGCTAAGCTGGTGTTTTTCTTTAGTCCTACTGTACAATCAACCTGCATGAGTAACTGTCTAAGAATGTTTACAGGGCATTTAATCAGCAGGAGATACTTACATTTATGAAGGTAATAGGAAATCCCCTGTGGATTTGTATCTAATTCAGTCATCTTTAAAGCTCAGTGTATTTACTGTTGCAGCTGGGGATTAGTACTGTCAAAAGATTCTCAGCAGAGAAAGAAAATTCAGCACCTCATCTGTCTAAAGCAAAATTTCCCAGGCTTCAGGAAAGTCTAATTCATCCACTAGATCAGAGAATTATAGTCATTGTGCCCTGAAAAATTTGAAGATGATTTTTCTTTATGAATAGAGAATAATGAAAAGGTAGGTCTTTAATACTTGGTATTGAAAATGGAACCTACTTTCTCAGTACAGAGAGAAAGAAATTGCCCCAAAATTTAAGAAATAAGCATCAGCACTGTAAAAAGACTGAAAAGGCCTCCTTGCCATATCCTTCAAATCATAACAGATTTGAGCTGGTATGGCTAGCTGCCAGCCATTACTACCACAGACTAAGTTTGGTCCCTGTATCTTTTATGCTCAAACTCTGCTTATTTCACCCTTACAGAGATGAGAATCATGTATCTGAAAACATTAACAAATTGGAAAAAAAAAAAAAAAAGCTCTCTGGGATTAGCCAGAACGTTGTGCCTACTCGTTTTTTTCCAGTTCATGTTGGAAAATGGGAGCTAAAATGTTGTTCTAACCTTTTGATTAAAATGTGAAAAATCATATAAGGATTTGTGCTGAATTAAGTTAGGAAAGATGCTGTAGCATTACATAATACCACAGGTACTGATACAGCATTCTAAAGCACAATATAAACTTATAGATCTTGCCTTATTGTTCTTTTAATTTTTGCAATTCTAATCCCAGATGCTTCGGACTGAACCTTTCCCTTGATGCTCTGGGGGAGCACTGTAGCTTTCATTGCTATTTTTGCTTGCAGGCAGATTCCATCTCTGGTATCACACCACATTTTGTTTGACAGAATGAGGAATAGACCAGATTGCTTTGTAAAACTAAGAAATGGAGAAAATGTGGTTTGTAGTACCTATTTTACCAATTTTTAAACAATCAGCTAGGTACTTAAGCACATGCTCAAGGACTACTGATGTCATTAATACTTCTGAGGAACTTAATTGAAAATGCTTAATTCTCTGTCAAGTAAAACCTGCTATATCATCAGTAGTAGTATCAGTGGGGAAAGGGAGGCAATAACAGTGCAGCTGTTTACAACCTAAAGTACAAATTGCAGATTGATCTGGGGGAGTGAAGAATGGTCATGGAGCATTTTTTGTATTGAAAATCAGATTGCATCCCTGAAAGCAGGGATAGATCTGTACAGTTCTCTTGCCTTGATTTTATATATAAGAAAAGAAATATTTGTGACTGAGACTGATCTTCAATAAATATCAACATAGGGCTCAGTTCCTGAATGTAATGCAACTAAATTTCAGTTAATCACACAAAATAACCCAACAAATGGGAAGCAGAAACTTTGAAAAAGTCAGCCAAAGCAGAAACTTATCAGAAAACCAGCTCTGACATATGATGCCTCCGTTTCCAAAAACAACTAGAAAGTTATCCAGTATAAATTATCTCTCTCACAGATGTCTCAAAGGGAAAAGCTATAATGATCATGATGCTTAAAAATAACAAATTATATTTCAAGCTCCTGGTTTCTGGATGCAAGCCTCCCTTCCCATTCCCTGGCCCTCAGGCTAACTTTAAAACAAGTTCCGGCCAAAATTTGGAGCATCTTAATAGATGTTTTAAAAGATGCCAGTGCAGAGGGCAGGAATGTTTGCCATAACTTTGCATCTACAGTGTAAATAACTTGTCTGTAAGTTAGTTAAGCTCTCTGCACTGAAATCCAAATGTCTTATCCACCCCTAACCAGCTGCTGTGTTGCACATACCTGGTGTTTTCCATGAACACTTGCCCTTGGCAGTGGATGTCCTAGGCTGCAGACAGGTATGTCAAAAAGCTGCTCCAAGTGGGCACAGCTCATGTTCCCTTCCTTGTGACCTGCACAGCATTGTCAGGACCACACTGTCCTGGTTACTCTCCAGCTGCAGGGCTTCCTAATGTAGCATCCACTTGGGCAGGAGATGCTCAAGTCTGCTGCAAAACACCCTCTGCATTCTCTCTCCCTGACTCTAAACAGGCTGCCTAAGCTGAGCCATGGTGCAAACTGCAGCAGAGAGCCAAGGATATTCCTTACCTACACAGGGGAAGCAGTAAAGGGTGAAATTGTTACTTCTCCTTTAAGCAGCTGAACAGCATTCCTAATAGAGCAAATACAGCCCTGTTTCCTGTGAAGCACGGAAAGAGTGGAGCGGAGCAGAGCACAGGGAGGGAGCACTAAAAGTCACCCTAGAGCCAGCTTTGCATTACGCAATGCTGCAGTGCCTGCGCTGTGAGGGTGACTGAGCAATCTTCTAGATGAAAATCAGCTGTGAAGAATAAAATGCCAGCACAATTTTCTGATGGTTGGTTTTCACTTCTTCCTCTGTTCTTATTCTCGCCTTTATAAATATTTTATGCTTAATTGGTTTATTACTGGGCTTATTGTTAGAGTGAACATGAGGCCAGAGAGGCAGGGAAGAATTAACTGCTGTCCAGCTACTGGACTTGGTTGCAGGTTTCCTAACCAAGAGTTTTCTTGCATTGATTTAACTGATGTGATAAGACACACCTGTCAAACCTTTGAAAGGTGACTGGTGACTTTGTGTACTGCCTGAAAAGGCAGCAATTAAGAGCAATGAGGACTGAACAAAATTCTTTCAAGGTCTCCCACTGTGCATGCAAAAGTACCAAGGAATGCATTTGAATTTCTTTGAAAAGAAACATACATAATATTAGAGCTATGATTTAATCATGGCATGACTGATTTCTAGGTGCTGCACAGATTTGCTTACCTCTGAACCACTGTTTTTCTCTTTCCAGTATGTGCCTCTGTGTAATAAATGTTGTCTGACTTCCTTTACCTTGGTCTGTACTATATTATCCTGCCTGAATGCACTGGGAACCAGAATGTGCACTCTTGGGATAAAAAATAGCATCAGAGGCAAGATCCCAGGACAAATATCCTTCAAAGAGCTGATGCATCTATCACTGAAACCAAGTGGATTCCTCTTACCTGGAATTATGAAGTTTGGGATAGATAAGTGACTTTTTCTAAGGTTGAAATTAGGATGGAGAAAGACAAGGCCAAGGCAGCTTCTCAATGGGATTTTTTGGGTATGGTCCTCTGAATAGCTTGGCAGTGTCACTGGGGGCGGTAGTGGATGCATACAACTGGATGCCTGCTCATATTAAAGTTGCTTCAATCAAATTTTTTGCGGGCAATTTCCTGGAAAAAAAGCCAAGTCTAGATGTTCAGAGTCAAAAAGACATTGGATTTTCCTCCCTCATAATATCAAAAAATAGAGTTATATTTCTAGTTCAACATCCCTGAATTTGTTGGAATGATCATTGGGCAAGGGCCCAGCAGTTTTTAGAGGATCTTTGATCCAGAATCCCTTTCCAGTGCTGTGGAAGCACACAATCTTTCCCTGCTTCCCCCTCACCCATTATGCATCCAGATGTGCCATGGGCATAAGCCATTAAAGATCCCACAGTTTTCCCAGAAAAGGTTTCAGGAGCAGAATGCGGCCCTTCCCATCTTCCAGCATGAGATAACAAGGAAAGTCTATTTTGTAATTTTCAGAGACTGTGGCTTATTTGGTTATTTAATGGGGCTTTGGTTCTGTAGTGCACTGTTGTGGTTTCAGCTTTGTTCCTTTTTATTTAAGACTAAATTATAAAAATCTGATGTGCCTTGATGAAATGTTAACTCTGGTAAAACATTCGGTATAAAAGAATCACCTCTTGAAAGATTTTAAGTTAAAATAACATGATTATTAAATATTTGCCAGCTGTAAAGAATGGAGCAGTGCAGGCAGCGCGTTTGCCTTATGTTAAGGTGTGCCTGGCACTAGATATGATTCCTGCCTTCTTGGTCTCTTGGAGGGAACACTGGCACTCCACAGCTGGCCATGGAGCCCTTGGTGACTGCCAGCCAAGGGGAGCAGAGCACAGGCACATGCTGGGACTAGAGTTTCAAACCAAACACTGAGGTCTCTGGATGCTTTACTAGTGGGGTGATAGCTGGTGCAGAGAGTGAACGGATCCTAGTGTTGCTGAGACAGAGAAGGGAGAAACTCCGCCAGCTTAGATGTGTGTACATATTTTGTTTCCTGTATTTGAAGCTGCGAAGACTCTTAAAGCTTTGTTTTTAAGGGTTGTTGTAGACTAGAGCAGTGTCCTGGTTGCACAAGGCATCAGGCTGTACTGCAGCTGCTCTGAGACCTACAGGAGCCTGCAGTAGGAGTCTCATTTAGGAGAGAAATCAGGGTTAAGCAACAAAGATACACACCCTGGAAAAAGCCAGAGGTGATCTTTCTCTCTGGACCTGGTGAGAAACCAAAACCTTTTGTTTTCACTTCTCAAAATGATGTGTTGTTTACCAGCTCAGAAATAACTGTAGAATTTACAGACTTTCTGGAAGCTTTTATTTTTTTTTTTCCATTCTGGAGTGGAAGAAATTTTGAAACAATGATAATGAATCAGTTCCACCCTGTCCTTCATCAGCAAAAGTTTCATTCTGCAGAGGCACCTTGGGTGACCATCTTTCACCTTGTGAAAGAGTGGCTCATAATAACAGGCTTGATATGATCTGTTAAACACTGTTGCCTGGTTCCATTCTTGTGCCATCTTAGAGCCAAACAGTGAAATGTCAGAAGGTTAAGAATCAATTTTAAGCAGTAAAATACATCAAAATGTGTAATCTGCTAAAATGTTCTGATACAGGTGAATGCTTTTGTAAAGCAGATATCCAGTGCACAGCATGAAGGATAAATCTTCTTAAATCTTCTCATTTTCTGTGTTTTGATGAACATGTCTGCAAGACTAACTTCTGCTATTACATTTTTGTACTTGCATGATATTTTGCAGACAGGACACAGGAATGTTTTGAACAAAAAATCATAATTCAAAATACACTATAATAGAGGAAAGGTAGGGACACACTAAAACTAAAAAGTATTTCTTTTCCTTGTTTGTTTTCAAAAGTGAAATAAGCGGGATAAGGAATCTTGTGTTTATACTACAGAGTTTACCTACTCTTAAGACCAGACCTTGAAGAGCTTCACTTAACTTTTCATTTTTTCTTGTTAAGAAAATTCTATCTAAGCAGAATTGTTTAGGTGTTGCCTGGAAGATAATGGCCATGCAATGACAGTAAAAAGAAAAAGTGAAGATGGGTGTTTGCTGAGTAACATTACTAAAGACAGAGAAAGGAAGAAAAAAATGCAGGAAATCATAGGTGCTCTCTTCCATTTAAGCATGCATCCACCTCTGACTGCTGTCAGTAGTGCATGGCTGTAAACACAGCCAGAGGGATTTTACATCCACCTGCACCTTTCTATGCCTGTCACCAAATCAAAGTTAGTTTCTAGGCTCCCTCTACAGTTGATGGAGAAAAATCATTACCTCTGGATGGCAGGTTCCCCTATTTCTTTGGACATGTCTTTTTCAGCCCTCAAGGTGACTTGGCACAGAATGAAATAAATTGTCTGGAAAGCTGAGCACCTTAACTGTAAAGGTTGGAGTGTGGAAATGGCCATCTCAGCTTCTACCTTTCATTCATCACTTAACTATTAGACATATTCATTCAACAGAAAAAAGATGCTTCAGTATTTCACAATATCGTCAAAGATGCCTTCTATCCTCTTTGACCCATGTGTAATAGGTAATATTTCTTATATTAATAAAATAAATATTTTATAAATATAAAATAATAAAATATATAATTAAAACTCATATATAGTTTTTGAGTTATTTCACTGAATGTCATTAAGTGAAGCTAAGTTCTTCCTCATCCACAGCCTCAACAGGAGACTTGTCCTTTGAGGATTTGTTTTTATTAGATGACATTAATATGGGAAAGCCTTTATGGTGCCATTTTCTACACTGCACTAGCTATCATATTTGGAAAATACACCAGGATTCCAGGAGTTTTATTCATCATAACCCTCTGCAGATTTAGCAAGGCTTGTTCAGTCTCTTTCTTAAGCTATTCCTGGCTGTGACCTCATATCTGTTGAATGATAAGGATTTGTTCTGTTGTTCTTTTTTTAACCTTTTTTGGGGGGGGTGTAATTATTTTTTTAAGGAACACTACTGAAATCATTATTTTCTCTTGTTAAGGACTATGTTGTAGAAGGAGATCTTCAAGGAGATCTGAGTGCTATATTCATACAACAGACAAGAACAAGTTGTTCCAGTGACAAATACAAAAGATGAAAGTTAGGATAACCTTTGTGATAAAGACTCTATGTGAATTTAAATAAGAACTAAAATAAAAGCAGGGTCAGACTAAAGGCAATGAGATAAATTTTCTCATGTCAAAACATGCAAAATTGATTCTCCTTTGGAGATCTAAATTAATATGAATTTTGCAAATGTGGTAGCCAGCTGCAAAAAGAGGGAGAAAAAGGCTGTTTCTGCCCTCTAAAATGGACCTTGTCAAAGTCAAGGTGCAAACAGCTGAAAGTAGCTCCTGAATTAGTATTCACTGCTCCCAACTCCAAGTGCTAAGCTCTGGCAGCAAACACTATAAACAGTGACAGAAAGTGGACCTTATTAACACTTACAGACAGCCTCAAAATCAAGTTAATAAATTACAGCACTCCAGAATTATTTTTTGTAAATAGGAGAGAACAACTACTCTTGCAACATACTAGTTCTTAGCACTACATACTGAATAAAAGTCAATAAGCAGTTGTGAAACACAGCTTTGTTTTCACAGGGTGCATTATTGGTTCTCTGTTGCAATGTCCCACCACAGCCACTGTGGTTTATGTAAAAATGTCATGCTACAATGATACTGAAAACATACAGGTTTAAGCTGCTCTGGTTTGCCCCATACTTTGTCCTTAAATTAAACAAACAAACAAACCCTCCTCCATAATCAGGCTGTAAGGATTGTCATATTTCTGAACTTGGCTTTGAAAAGGCAATTTTTCTTAACATTGTGTACATTAGAATCCAGTTTCATTGTTGGTGCCAAATGTTCTAACAGAGCAGAGGCAGGAGTGGAGCTCGTACATCAACAGCACTGGTAAGATCTCCAAACTGTGACATAAAGAAGAAAGCAGTAGTTGCTTTTTTTACCCCCCTCCCATTTTTGTTTTTACCTTGTAGAAGACAAATGCTGAAATACAAAGTTCCTCAAATATCATAGAGAGTAAAGACTAATTTTTTTTTAAATGCCTCACAAAATAGGATTAACAATCCCAGGAATAAATTTGGGATCACACTGAAGTTCTTATAGAAAATGCATTGTATTCATAAATAAAGACAGACTATGAAGTGGTACAGTACCGTTAAAAAAATCATAGGAGCACTTGGAATTGTGGAAACCAAACTGATGCTTCAAGTGCCTGTGTGAAAACTCTCACAACTACTATGCAGGCATGTCCTAAAAGTGTAAGAAAATGAGTGTTGAGCTCTGCAGTTGCCTTCCACATCTGGAGAGACAGGCTTGCTCTGCTCAGGTTTGTTCTGCCCTGGAGTCAGTACAAAGACCTACTGGAGGAAACCTAAAATGAGGCCACAACAGTCCTCAAATCCAACCCTAGACAGCCTCTTCAGTCCTCTGGCATAACCTGGGAGCCTCAAGCTGCTTTTATGACTAAGCACACTATTTTCTGGGAAGGTGACTGGTGTTAGTGCTGTTTGCAATGTAGCTTTATCAGGGCACATACAAGTGTAATACAGCACAGAAAACCTGTCTATAATGCTGTAAACATAGCAAGCTCTTTATGACAGAACTGTACAAAGATATCAACATATATATAGATATTAATCTACCCTTTCCCAAAGCTATCAGGTATGCTTTGGGTGCTTTGCTCTGCTACTGAATAATTTTCCACACTCTTTTCCATTATATTGCTAAGGTGCAAAAGCTTTTTATTACCAAAGTGAGAAAGCTCTTTGTCCCTGTGCCCTCTCCACTCCAGCAGTGGAATAAATAGTGATGCTCCCTGCCTGGCTGATGAACAGCACAGCACTGCAGACAGAGATCAAACTGTATATTTATTGTGGTCTCCCATAACAGTTCAGATTTCTAATAAATTAAGGGTGCATACACTTTACTTATGCAGATTCCCTCAGATCCCTTTACACACACTAGAGAAAAGGCTAGTACAGGCTATTTGGCTTCTGTTCCTCAGAAGTAGCTATATTTTATTCCCCTCTGCCTTCCAAGGCCCCTATTTCCATAGACGGCCTGGCACAGCTCAGATGGGTTTCAGCCCCACTGCCTTGTCCATGCCCTGGGTTGAGCAGGATGTCCTTGCTCAGGATGAGCTCCATCACACAGCCAGTGTGTTCCTCAGGCTGGAGTCCTTCAGCCTGGTAGCTGCAGCATGAGCCTGTCCTAGGGGGCTCCCCCAAGGCTGCTCTTGTGCAGCTGGGATGAGAAACTTCAAATTTGACCTGGTTTACACACAGGAAGGTGCCCAGGCATCACTGGACTGATCCTCAAAAACTCGCCACTGTTGTCATCTTATTGCAAAGCTCCCATACCTTCTTGGTGATGTCTCATAGGCACCTCCTTGCAGCACTAACTCCTTCTTCTTCACAGCACAGCCAACAAACTCCAAATCTCTCCTCACTCAGCTAACCCACTCTTTTATAGCACTCATCCTCATTGGACACAGATGTGGCCTGTTAAGGACTGGCCTGTTCCTAATCTTTGGTGATTAGCAGAGCTGCAACTCCTCAGGGATGAGATTGCCTTCTGCACTGTCTTTATTTTCTTACATTCTATCCCCCCACACCTCACTAAGCTGTGACTTGTTCATGGGGCTGTCCAGAGAAGGACTGAACAGTGAGGGGTGAGAGGGGTCAGGGGAAGAGCTCCTTGATCCAGCCCTGCTGCTGAGGCGTGCCATGAGATTGTGGTCCCACTGGTGAGGAGGCTGTTCAGGTATTCCAGGTGGGACAGCTTCAGATCTTCTCATTCAGAAGTGGCCACACTCCCATTTGCAAATGCCTGTTGGCTTTCTGCCCATGTGCCTATGGAAGCACCCAAACTGTTTGTGTGCAGACAGGCTGAATGCAAATGCACACATACTAATTCTCCAAATTCCAATCCTACTTCACGGGAATAGTTTTAGCTTTATAAAAAAAGGGATTCATTTAGATTGCCTATCTGCTTTTAACATTATTATTTTCACTATAAATCTTTGGTAAGGTTACCAGGTGCCCCAGTTTCATAAGTGCCCCATTTTCATAATGACAATCATGGAGAAATTAAGACGCTCTAGTTTTTAAAACTGTTGGAAAATCTTCTGCTAGGTTGGATGGATAATTATTAGTCCTTTTTGAAGGAGAAAAAGGATTGTCACAGGAAACAGAGACATTTTAAGGTGACAGCAAAGTAAAATAATAGTTTTGGTTTCCTGTTGAAAGTGCATCACACTCTCCCTGATCATTTACTCTTGTGTTTTCCTGCTATGCCAGGTTGCTCATAGTCATATACATTTCAACCAAAATTCAGATTTAAATTAACAGTAATTTTATTCACTGTCAAGACAGATAGTTATGACTGTCAAGAAAGCTATCAGGTTTTATTCCCCAAAGGTACTGTAGAAACTGAAACCGGAGCAGTGATCCAATGCATCTTTTGACTTGCAATGAAAATCCTTTTGCTATTTTTTTTTTTTCAAATTAGTACTTAATTTATATCACACTTACACACTGAGCCAAACTCTTGCTCATTCTTTCCTGGTTTCATCTGACAGATGAGTAAACCTGAAGCAGAGACTGAATGGTGCCAAGTGTTTGATGGTGTCAGCCCCATTTTCCATAGCTAGTTCTGGGTCTGGCTGCTGAAAGTCCCACCCCCCACCTTCTTGCCCATGGTCAGATTCATAAACATTAAAGCCAAAGGCATGTGAAGAAGAAAAAAATAGGAGTATGAAAGCCTGAAAAAGGCTGTCTGTCTTGGAAACAGCAACAAGTTCTACTTGGTTGTGGATGGATTTACATACCTTTTTAGAACACTGCCATGCTTCTGTTTAGATGTCTTCATCAGAAGCAAAGCATCTGAGCCAAGCAAAGAGCCTAACATCTGGCATTCGAAAAATACAAGTATCCTTGAAACTATATACAACAGCAAACATCATTCCTCTCTTTGCCCTTTTTAAAATTTTGTATTTGTTTAATACTTTCCCTAACAGTCAATGAAAATAATCATTACTTTTGTGAATTTGTTGTTGAATCCCTTAAGTCAGTTCTTTCAAGTTGGTATGCTCTCCACATCTTCAATTATATCAAGGTAATAAAGCAAAATTCAGTTCCATTCTGACAAACCCATGCTTTCATATCACTCTTGATCAAGTCGAAGCCCAATGGCAAAAGCGAAATGGACCAAAATCTGCCATTCCTTTTTTTATTTTTTTTATTAGAGAACACATCAGTGATAATCTGTTAAATAGCAATGATGATGTTGAAATGCATAATAAACTATAATGCCATGATTAAATGAAATAACATGGCTCCAGTATGTTTAATTTGTGAACCTTATTTCTTAATTTCAGCTCTCAACTGGTCCTGCATGTCTGTCCTTCAGAACTTTAAATGTTTTCTAAAGGGAATTTGATTAGATCTTCACATTGCAAGACAGTACTTTGCAAATGTCTAGGAGTCCTGCAAGCAGATTATAAACTCTATAAATGTGTTTCCTCAACTGAAATAGAAAAATCCCAAACAACCAGATTGCCTTATAGCTCCTGCTCTGAAAGGGAGCAGCAGCATGCTGCTAGCTGCCAGTGCTCCCTGCACAGACTGATTCATTAAAACCTTTCACCCTCCTAAAGGGGGTGGGGAAAACTTACCCTAAGAGATAAAAAGCCCACAATAACTGCACACAATTTACCTCCCTAATGGGGTTTAATATGATTAAAATAATAAGCATCACACTGTGCTCAACAGTACTTCAACTAGTATAACTATGGTATAGAACATGAAACATATCTCCAATGCAAAATATTTAAATTTAAAACTGCAACAGCAAGTCTGGGACAGCATTGCTGGATAGGTTAGACTGCTTTCAGTCTAAGTGTGCTGGTGAAGATGGGGACATGGCCAAAGTCTGTCCAAAAATACAGTTCATGCCTTCCTCCAAAGAAAACCATATGATGGAAAGCTCAGTCCCACCACTGAACATGAGTCTGCAACCAGGTTCTAAATGCTGAGCTTTTCATGGTGAAAATCCTGGGATCCTTGCCCAGATAGCAACATGGCCATAGGCTCTGGCTCCTCTAAGGCAGCAGCTGTCCCCCAGGAAACAGGTCTGGGGCTGCTGGGAGAGCTCCCAACAACCAGGTCAGCAGGGAGCAGTTTTCAGAAGGTGCACCAAGTACTGGGGAGTATGATGGAAAGAGAAGCAGCAAAACAGCAGCAGTCTCGTGGCTCGGTACAAATACGCTCTATAGGGTGCTTGCATCTTGAACGCTAAATAGAAATCTTGGGTCTCCATCCAGTACAACAGAAATGGGAAAGATCCACTGAGGGCAATGACAAGGGCCAAAGGAGGGAAATGGTGTTACAAATAAAGAATCACTCGATGTAAGAGCTCACCAGGCAGTAAATGGGGAGGAACAGAACACAGGTAATATGCTGGCTGAAATCATTGTCAACAGGGAATGGATTTTCCCTGTCTTTTTCAGCGCCAGGGGGATCTAGTGAAAGCAGTATATTTCTCATGTGAAAGATACAAGGGCAGATTTTTGTGGTGTTGATGTCGTTTAAAGTACAGCCCACCATGGCTCTTGTGAAACTGATTTTCCATGGTCTCAGTCATCTTGGGGGCAGCAAAAATATACAACTCTTCTGCAGCCAGTAAGTGCTGTACATAATTTTCCCTGGATGATTGGCTCTCTGGAACAGCCACAATTGCTTTTGACAATTCACTGGTCTCTCTGGGAACAGAAACAATTTCTGACATACTAAGCTGTGTCTAATAAAAGGGCTCCCATGATTTTCTATCATATGTCAATTCTGACTTCTCTGACAAACAGAGAATCTTTTGATTAACAGCAAAACCATCCATAATACATGGAATGCACTGTGGTACATACCATGAAATACTTGCTCCATAAAGTCATCATTAATAGTACTATTTCATCAGATGGTCTCTCTGGTTACAGAAAAATAATATATGTCATGTTAAAAAAGCAAATGTGCTTTTTTTTCGTATTATAAAGAGAGTAGGGTTTGCAGCCCACACACCAGACCTGTACTGACGACTGAATTCCAGCTATCTTTTGTTTGTCATTTTGAGAATGGAGATTTTAAATATCTGAGTTTTACTTGAAGTTAAGCAGAAATCTATTTTCTGTATCAGAATTTATTCTCCTGATTTATGGCATTGATTCAGGCCTCTGAGCCTTTCAAAACACCGGAATTACTCTACGTTGCACTTCCAATTATATAACTACATTGCCTGTAGCTGCAAGCTTGAGGTTGATTTTTATAAATTTTCTTGCTTTCTATAATAGGAACAGGAATGTTAATGGCATCTGAAACAGTTCAAGCTACTGCATTTCTGAACTGAAGTAATCTATACCTGGCCACAATATGGTCTTTACACAGTCAATAACTTTTATGACAGCAGCTGTCTGTTGAATCTGGAAGAAGGGAGCTGAGTATACTTGCCTGTAATTATCATTGAGCATAATAGAATAGAATTTCTGGTTCCTATTGTTCCACCCTCGTTCAGGATCCTCTGAGTCTCCATTTTTATGTGAAAACATTTCTGGAGAAATGATATGCACCAAACACTGTATCCTTGATGTGATGTGAATTGATTTTCTTCCATTTACCAAAAATGAAGTCTAATATAGAAAAGTGAACTAAACCAATTTCATCCATTGATAAACATTTTAGGGTGTTTTTTAATTTGAAAAATTGTGCTCATTTCTACAGAAATGAAGTGATATGCAGAAAGCAACTAATAGTCCAAAAAAAAAAGCATGTGTTTTTTTTCAGAGACAAGTTCTGTATATTTGTTAGTGGATTTTTTTTACTACTCTTATAAGTAAAACCTTCTGGAGAAGCAGTAAGTAATTTATTTGTGCCCAGGTTAAAGAAAACACTAGTGTGAAAAAATAAATAGAACTTACAACTCCTTGAGTTGCAAAGAGCATTTTGTTTTTGCTGATCATACTTCAGGAAGACATATTTTCACTGGCTGTAGTAAACTCCCTCATTTCTAAAGTACCTTTTATTTTAATCATTAACTGTACTGATATCAGAAATAAAGAGGAGAAGAGGAAGGGATATTATGATATTACTTTTACAGTAATTTTTCAGATTAGAGGTATTTGAGCTGCTGACTTCTGAAATATTGTGTGCACTTTCAAAAGATAATTTTTCGCTCTGTAAAAATATACTTGAGTACCGCTGTCTAGAACAAAGATTGCCTGAACTTCTGCTGAAGCATAAACAAAATAGCCGTCTTGAAAAATTAAATCAACTTTTGCTTCGGTGAATTGGAATTCATTGTTAATCTCGGTGGGATCTGGACTGCAAACATAACCTTTGTGAATCTGATATTGTACTTCTTGAAGACAGGGATGTTTGGCATACTTGGTAATTTTTCTGACATGCACCTATTTGTCTGTTTTTATTTATCTTGCTCCTGATGTCCGTTCCCATTCTTCTTGCTCATGACTTTTTGGTACATGGTGGGACCTGTACTTGATAACTCCTAGCAAATTATAATGTCTCACATTTTAATGAAGTACAAAATTTATAGAAAGGGATGGACAGAGCCACAGGGAAGAAGAAGGCTGTGTGGAGAGCAGACTGACTGTTGTGACTCTGCAACTGTCATAATCCAATCAAGGCACACAGGAGCAGACAACCTTTGGAGCTCGGATGATGACTGGAATTGTGCCGGATGCAGACCTGGGCAGTGAGGGGACAAGGAGTGACATTCAGCAAGTCATCAGTCACCAGAGAGCAGAGGCTGTGTGGCAAGTCTGTATGATCCAGGATCTGCCATTGCTAAGAAAGAAATAAGGATCTTTCATGGTCTTGTTCTAAACTGTCATCAAAATGTGATGTTTTCCCCCTGGTACTCCTCTGAAAAGTTGAGGTGTCTGCCCTGGCCCCCACAGTAGGTGTTTGCTTCTTCAAACAGAATCCTTGGGAGTGTCTCCCTTCTGCAGCAGAATTACAGCATTCATACTACAGTGGTGATAAGCAGAAGATTTTCACACCAAGGCCGTGCTTTAAAACCCCAGAGAGAAACACTGCTTGGGGTCTGAATACAAAATGCTTAAAATTCATGACCCTAAAAAGTGAGTCTCAGAGTGAAGGAAGAGCTATTTTAGTGCTTCAAAAACACCATATATATTCTAAAGGTATTTTAAACCCCTCAAAATGCTAGCTTTTTCCAAGAAAAGGTCCATGTTTGGCTGGAAGTTTGGCTGGAAGAAACTTGAAGAGCTTTCAGGACATGCTATTTCTATGTTATTCACCATGGCTTCAGATGGATTGCACCTGGCAGGTGTCCTAGGACAGGTCTTGGGTCTAAAGTGAATGACCCTGCAAGAGATTCCCAAGTTTTTCATACTGTAAGAAAAGCATAACCTGAATTTTAACCTTAATATTGAATTTTATGTAGGTAAATTTTGAATTAAAACAGTTCTTCATAGGACTCATTCTTTAAAGAAAATTACACTAAATTAAACAGAGATGTGAAGAAATAAATATTAAAATAAATTCTCATTTAAATTTGTATTTATCTAGAGGGAGAAAGAAAGATGGCTTTCACATATGTGCATAACAAACTTGTACAATCTTTACCTGTGAATATGCACATGAGCACATACATATAGATATACATAAGTATGTCTATATATCTGAAACAACTTATTTCTAGTTCTTTTCAAGCAGAAGGGTTAACTTAAGTACATTGTCCTAGTATCAGCTAAGACAAGTTGACAGCAGCTTCCACTTTGCTGGAAGTTGAGAGATGCCTGATGAACCTTTGTGTCCCCTGATAGGACGAGGCATAAGCATCTCTTTGTGTTGCCAGCTTTCCTCTCATGGTTGAAAGTGGTTCTGGTTCTTAGCAAACAAGTTCTGTGCAGCAGCTATGACAGGGATGCAATGAGGAAGTCTTGTTTGTCATTGCACAGACTGTTGTAGACAGAAGGCTGAGCTCCTGCTGAAAAAGGAGTTCCTCCTCATCATCTGGCCATATCAGTGGTAAAGACACCTGGATTACTGAGGAATACTGCAGGTACACAATAAAGTTTGTTTTACAATTAAATTAAGTTTTGGTGAATTATTTGAGTTACAACCCACTTCACTGAGACTTTATAGACGTGCTATCTGTTTTGGTTGGAAGTATGTAAAGGGAGTAAGTATGCAGCTGTTGGAATTTAGACATAATAGATTGATTTCTGCCTTCTTTAATGTTGATATCCTGTAGAGACCTCTAACTAGCTATCATGCATTTGCCTATTTGCCCAGTGGATTCTGAAAAAAACTCTAAAGGCTTCTTAATTATGCACTTGTGTACCTATTTATCATATTTCCAAAGCCTCTGTCATTCCCATGAGGTATGGCTAATACTGAAGAACAAGAGAATTTAAAATAAGTGGGTGGCAAGGCTGTCTTCCTGACATGTTTCACTGCTAGCAAGAAGAATGCACTGTCCTAGGGAAAACAGTACTATGATGCTATGGTCAATAGAGATACCTGGAAAGCAATAACATATCAGTGTCCATTCATTTTAGATGTGTTTCATCACAGACATTGCTAGTTATTGCTTTCAACAGCAAAACCACAGACATTTTGTCACAGAGTATACTTTTAACGCTGCATGTTGCAGATAACTGTTGTTTGTCATTTTGAGAATGAAGCCTGCAATCTGCTAATTGAGTTTATATCCCTGATGTTGTAGCTCAGTGAGAACATAACTAGTTGCTATTCTTTTACACTGAATTTCTTTCTCTGCTTTTTTTACTATAGTAGCAAAACAAATGCAACAGCTGGAAGAATGACTATACCTCAAATAGAATAGTGCATTTAATAAAGGCAAAGAGGAGAAATTAGCTTCTGGAGAAGACATATTTAAATCATGGCAATAGCAAGAACTGAAGGATTTTCCATTTCTGTCTCTGACAATTTCAGATATGAATCAGGTGCTGAACTGAAATACTGAGCTGAAAACATCTGTGGCATTCACATTCTCTGAAAAAATACCTTCTCCCAGGATTTTCCTCCTGGGAAGCTGAGAAGTCTCAGAGAAAAGGAAAACAATTCTTATCTCATGTTCTTCTCCTGTGTTGTGCTCATCTGGAATTTGTTTGGAGATTGCTTACCCAAAGGTGATTGTTTTATTGGATTCTGGTGTAAGTTGTTTTGACTCTGACAAGTTATGGCCAAGCTCTGTCAGGACTCTGGAAAGAATCACGAGTTTTCATTATTATTTTTTTAGCATTCAGTAAGCATTCTTTCTGGATTCTTTAGTATAGAATAGTATAGTATTCTTTAATATAATATATTATTATGAAGTAATAAATTAGCCTTCTGAGAACATGGAGTCAGATACATCATTCCTGCCTTCATCAGGGCATTTCCCTGCAAATACAATAACCACTATCCCAGTTAAATGGAGTAAAGCAAAACGCTTAGGACTCAACTACACTGGACACCTCCTGAGGCCCCTTCCAGCCTGAATTATCCCACAGGGAGATGAAGGCTGTGTCAGTGCCTTGCTGGCATGCAAACAAACATGGGTTATGCACATGTGCAGCGAGGACAGGGGTGACAGTCATGGAGCACAGCTCTGTATTGCAGTGTGAATAGGAACTACTTAGGCTTAAGAAGAAAAAAAACATAATTATAAAATGTCCATTAGATAGCTGTTACCTTTGTTTTAAAATCATATTACAATGCCACTTTCTATTGTAATTATGATTACTTTGACATTCTCTAGACACAAATCTCTGTATTTTGAAACTAAAACCGTTTCCCAAATAATGCTTGCAAATATCATTCCTACAGGAGTTTTTGAAGCATCTGTTACTTGGTTTCTGAATGAAAAAAACCCATAAAAATAGAAATTCTAAGAGTCTATCTTTAGTGTCTTGGCAAAGTTCCTTTAAATACCTCTACACCCTCAATAAAAATGGAAATGGCACTGTTGGTATTAAAGCTGCTTCTTTATCTCAGAGTAGTGTGGGGAAAGAGAGACCAATAAGCCTTGAAAAGACTTTTGCAATTGTTTGTAACAAATGCAGGGAATGTGAGGGGAATGGAAGTTGTTCTGCTTTGTGCCTTAATAGCAAAGTCCTCTTTATCCATAACCTTTTCCTTGCAGTTAGTAATTAGCAGTTTATTATGCTGAGAACGAATTTCTTCTTTCTGACTTTTAACCAGCCTAATTAAACACAGTCATTAATGTAAAGACTCTGTATGAAAGAGACACTTCACACCTGAACAAACAATTATTTTGGAAGGTGCTGATCCTCTTATAACTATTCAGTGTATTTTTTGGTTGAGTGGAGATGTGGCAATGGCAGAGCATATTAACAAAATAATGGAGATGAATGGCTATGAAATTTAAAATGATATTTCTGCTCTGTTGCTTCAATGAAAACTATGTAAAAACTGTCTTGCAGTTGATGACAGGAAATATTTGTAAAATTAGCATGCAATTTTCATTGCTTGCAATGAAGGTCTTAAGTTTTCAATGGAAAAAGTGTTCTTTTGAAATTTCACAGTGCATCAGTAAGCATTGCAATGTGTGTTACCACTGTATACACTATATCACTCATGATTGTTGTACTCATTTTTCTGAAAAGATTAAAATTAATAGTCTCTTTTGTTTTCTGCCTGTCCCTATGTGGCAGGACATCTCCCTCACTCCCTCTCTACCACAGATTGTTAGCGCATAAAGAGATAACCCAGGCTGAAAGGCCCAGCAAGGGGTCATCTCTGCTGCCAAAAGGGCTCAGGCCTCAGCTAAGAATCAGCATCTTAGTCTGGAGAGTAGATATGGGAAGAGATAAAGGAAATATTCTTGACTAAGAGACACCATTTTGCAAACTATTAAAGACACCCAAGTTATCACAGAGGCAGAAGCCTTCTACATGCACACCCTGAAAGTGCGGGAGACCTCTCCCTGGAGCCTGGCCCCAGTTCTGTGGTTACTTCCCAGGGGATTTAGGGAAAGGATATCGATGTGTACCGCACCAACAATTGGATGGCAAGATACTTTGAATCCTAAGTTATATTATGTCTTCACTAGCTGTAACATTAATAGGTACCTTTAACCTTGTGCTGTATATATCTATTAGTAGTCTCTTTTTGTCCTAATTCCTGTGTAGTACGTCTTATGTCTGTTAGTTTTATGTCTATTGAATAAATAATTCATTCTATAACAGACCAAATCAGAATTAAAGGACTTGTGAATGAGAGTTTTTGGGGTGCTGGGTGCCTCAGTAAAGCTCTGGCTGCTGCCTCAGGCCTGGGCAAAATTCAAGGACTTATCTAAGCCCCCCACATCCATTCATGACACCCTATGGACAGATTTAACCAGATTGTTTATTGTGGTATTTACTATGCATCCAAATGGGTTTGCTGCCAGGAGAGAGGACTGGGCAGTGAGGAGATTCTCCATGTCAGTGAGGCTGCCAGAGATGGGAGCCCAGGAGGGCTACAGCAGGCTGAGAGTGGGCAAGAATTAACATTGATCTTTGTCTGGGCCTTGACATTGGTTAGGTCACATGGTTCTGACTGAATTGGAAAGACTTAACATCTGGTTAAATTAGATTTAAATAAAATTGTCCAAAGAGATGATACTGGCCATGGTCTGTGTATAGGAAAGGATTGCCACTTCTTTCAGAGCTTCTACCCAAACAGGAGTGGCTGCAAGCCTCACCCTCCATACAGCCCCAGGGACTTCTCCAGACATACTATCCAGAAAGGGAGGAAAATAGGAGGAAAAAGGCAGGATTTATATATTCAGAGAGAAGTGTCCTATGAACACTGAAGTCTGAAGTACCTTAATACCTGAAGGTATTATTCTTAGTATATCCCTGCAACAAATTGCCATTTTTTATGTCTCCCAGCTTCCAGAAATGAAGGGCTACGCCAGTTGCATACATCCTGCCTTTAGAAAAAGGTTCTGGTAGCTAAAGTATTGCCATACGCTTTTATATGTAAGTATTTTGGTCTTTCAAACTACTTAAAAAACTCACACAAGCAAAGAGAATGATACATAGCTTGAGACCCTGTGTGTATCTTTGATAGGGAAAAAAAGCTGCATCCTCAAGCATATTGAAAACCAAACCAAAGACTGAAAGAAGGAGGTTGTCTTTATGCTTCAGGCATTGACAAATAACAAACAGTAGGAGTTGGGAAAGTATTTTCCCTCTGAGCAAATAAAACATCAATTTTGTGGACTTCATTATTAGCCTGTCACATTATACATCTGTTACTGATCACTGTCACACCTGGTGATACCAGATGCAAAGGGTTAGATCCTGAATGGTTACACCTGGTTTCATATTTTCTGATAAAACAACTGCATTGCATGAAATAATGTAAGAAAAATAATCCCTTGACTTTATTTTTTGACAAATTATTGGTTATTTTTATTCCGTAAAGTAACAGGAAGCAAAGTTGTGAGGATTTTTTTCAGCTTTCTGCCCATTGCTCATATCAAGGATAACACAACAGCTGTACATCTGTGTTATCTCCAGGTTCTGGATCCAGTCTAGAATAAACCTTTGTAGTGTGGGAAAGAATCACAATAAGTATTGCTTAGGGAGGGCATATGAAACACACAAAAGATGAGCATTTACTAAAAGTAAAGATAACAAATCTGCGTTTTGTTTGAAGCATCCCTAGCACCACAAAAAGCGAGGGAAGGGTGACTGGAAGAGCATAAAGAGCAGGCTGTAACCTTCTCAGCATTCCTGAAGATGCAGGACTTAAAAGTGGGCATCCACTTCTTATATGAGCAGTCCAGATCTGCATGTGTCACATCCCACTACACAGGTTTCACGTTCATGCCAACTCAGGGACCATTTGCTACTTTGTGATTAGATCTGCTCCTCTGCAAAGGTTTCTGTTCAGCACATGAATTTTTTTTTTTTTTTGGTAGGGGAGGAGGAAAACAACATGATATTTATAAATAAAAACAGAAAAATTTATAAAATCATAGAATTGTTAAGGTTGGAAAATACCTCTAATATCATTGCTTTTGACCCTTAACCCAGTTACCACTGTGTTCTCCACTAAACTGTGTCCCCAAATGCCACATCCACCTGGTTTTTGTACATTTCCAAGGATGGTGACTCCATGACTTCCCTGGAAAGTGTTTTCCGATGCCTGACCACTGTTCCAGAGAATAAATTTTTCCTATATCAAATCTAAATCTCTCCTGGCACAGCTTAAGGTCATTTCTTCTTACCCTGTCACTTATTACCTTGGAAAAAGGACCTTCCACACCTCATTTCAGCCTTCTTTCAGGTATTTGTAGACAGCAATAGTCCCCCCCCAAACCTTCTTTTCTTCAGGCTAACCAGCTCCAGCTCCCTCAATCCCTTCTCATAAGACTTGTTCTCTCATTCTCACTTCCATTCTATTGTATTCTTCACAAAACTTTCAGTTTTGATAGCGTTTTCATAGAAGTTATTTTGACAGAATGAATGATCTATTAGAAAACTCCATACATGAATGGGTATTTATGCCACAAATCATGAAAATTTAAGTGGAAAAGTAGATGAAATTCTGTTGAAGATCCATGCTAAAACAATTCATGCATGGCCAAGGATATCACTGTGTATGGTTTATGGGGGGTGTTGCCAGATACTACATTGTTTACAGATCAAACATTCCTAGAAAAGTGCACCTAATCAAGTAAATGTTAAGTTTCTGCTCATTTAAATAGTAAATGTTCCCAATGAAACATCTTAATAAGCATTTTGCCTTCTTGTTGCCCCAGTCCATTCTACTTGCAACCCAACAACAGCTGATAGTTCCCAACAAGATTGTTATGAAACAAGCAGTGAAAAATGAGATTTTGATTGAAAATTAGCACTTTTGCAGTCTTATATCCATCAGCTATACCCAGGTGTGTTTCTACACTTTAAGATAAGAATGTACATTCTTTGTAGAATGAGCACCTTCACCCTGCCTGAGGTTCATGTGAATAAAGGGTATTATTTAAACAATTTGTAATGCTATTCCCATTTCTCAGGATCTCCAGTGCCTTACTTTATCATTTTTACCATAATCTTCTCTGCCTCTTGATTATGCTTTCCATTACCTGTGGATGAGATCAGAACCCCTGCTGGAGCTGTTGCTTGCTGGCTTTTATCAGCAGCAGACTTCTGCTTTCAGGACTCGTGGGTGTAGTAGGTACTTATGTCCCTGATGAAGGACAGGAATGATGAGGAGGACTCCATTTTATCAGAAGGCTAATTAATTACTTTATTATACTGTATTTTATTATACTTTATTATACTGTATTACTTTATTTTTCTATACTATATTACATCTAAATTGAATCTGCCAAGCACTCAACTGCCCAACTGCACAGAATCTCATGACTGTCATCCAACAGCCCCAACACACACGTGGATTCAATTGGTCAGTGAATTAAAACACCCTCACCAGAACCCAATTATCAACTCCCTTCAGGTAAACAATCTTCCACAATGCATTCCACTTGTGAACCACAAAGGAGCAGTAAATGAGATAAGAATTGTTTTTCTTTCTCTGAAGTTCAGAGAATGTGAAACCCAGAAATATTCTTGGGAAGAATTGTGCCTTGCTTTTCTCTGTGAAGAGAAATGTGGCAACATGTAGGCGTGCACTGCTGGAAGTTATCCACTGGTCACACCTTCACTTAGGTTTCTGAAACTTCTGCATGTGAACTAGCCACTGCAGCCTCTGTCTAGGAAGCTCATCATCTTCTCACACAGATGTCTACAGCAGTGGGGAGCAGTTGCTCTCTAGAGCAACTGAAGAGAACCCTTCTAATCTGACTTCTATATCTGCATTTTCAGTGGTCACAGACAAGGGAGATGAACTTTTCCCCAAAGACTCTTTGGTTTGAAATACACTTTTTGGCTCCACTGATCATGTCACACCTTTATGTTCATAATTAAATACACCTCATAGGCTTGGATTTCTAGAGTAAATACCCTTAGTTAAAATATGGTAGTGAATTTCTTCCATATTTTGCTATTTATTTTCAACCTGCTTTCCTGGGTTTTGGAATATTCATATACAAAACATGAAAGTAGAGTAAGATGGTCAAAGCTAATTAATTTGAAAATTAAGAGCCGAATTTCCTGGATCATCCAGAAAATATTATTTTCTCATCTCTAGTCACACTTCCTGTTAGATAATACTGTCTAGAGACAATCAAGTGCATAGATATTAAGAGGAAACAGCTGCATGAGGTACTTCTAGCAGTGCAGATCCTATTTGAAGTCCACTGCTTGTGTCATAAGGCTGAAGTAGAAACTAAGAATGTGTCCCAGAAGACATCCTCTGCTAAATGAAACCAGGGAAAAGTAATTAGAAAGTGAAGCTTCTTGTTAGCTCAATTAAAAGACTACTTTGAATTTGCAAGCCTATCTCCCTGACCAGCACAGCTGATGGAGAGAAACAGGTTCATCCAGGGGGAAATTCAGAGCATGAAAATCTAGATTTTCAGTAAGCAGAGGTTTCTCAGGCTAAAAGATGGCCAGTAATTTTTAGTAACAAAAATTATCTAGAACACCTGTCCTCATAACAAAAAAAAAGTTTCAGCAGTTGTTACTGCTGTACCTGCTAAACTGAGCGGAACTTACTCCAAAGAGTAAGGTCTCAGGAGTATGCAGTGTCACAGTGGTTAAAAGCTGCAGAGTTGAATACAAACATTCACATCCTTCATCACCCTTAATCACTTTCTCATTTCCAGCTCTGCTGAGTATCACAGTGAACATTTCCAACTTCATGTTTCTGCTGGAGCTTTCCAGTCTCCAGCAGATCAGCTAACATTGTTTGGATTCTGGGATTTATAAAACTAATTGGGGATATTTCCATTAATTATGTAATTTTAAATTTTTTTAGGCTTAGATTTTGGAACATTAGTCTGCTGATGCAGATAGCATGTTTTATACCTCTTTGCAATGAGAGAAACACCACCAACAACTTAGTCTTCAAATATGCTGAAAATATAGTAGGCATTTTCATCTATTCATATACAAATACATTTATACATGACAACAGCATTTTTTTTTACATAGGATAATTACAGCAACATTTATGTGTCCCTTCTGGCAGACTTCTTAGCCTCCGTTATTACAAGAAAGATCACCTTCAAAGACCATGCTTTCTAATTTGCTGAAGGGTTGTTAGATGAAGATTTTACCATGGGGAGATTAAGAAACAGTTGTTTTGCAGGGTAGGCCAAATGACAGGATATTATGCATCTTTGCATCTGCATATCTGATTGAACGCCCCAAATGCTGTTCCTTCTACTCATGATCTGAAAATTTGTGTGGCTTCAGTCCAGGCATAAAAACTTTTTTTTTCCTGTTCTAATAATTCAGTCCCTACTAATTTGGTTGCCTAAGAATAATCCATAAAGAGAGCAAAATAGCAGTGTTTGTAGGTGGATATGATCCTGATAGAAATAGATTACACACACAACCTTTACTTCAAAAAAAAAGGATTAGATGCAGATGACTTATTTTTATTGATAATTTTAAAATAAACTGTGAATTTATGTAAGAAGGAGGTATAAATAAGCATGCCATAATGAAATAATTTTCAGCATTCTCAAACCAATTTGATCAATATTGCAAAATATTAGAACAAAATAAATCTGTGGTGTAAAGCTGTGCAATAAAATTCATTCTACATGCACATTCTTTATTAAGGAACAAAAGAGCTTTATGACGGATGTTTCTGTGAGTAAATTTTACTGAGATATACACCATTAGTAGATATTTCTCAAAGGCATTTTCTTAAGCCTTGAACTTGGCTGCATATAATGTATTTGAAAATGTGTACTGAATTTGGAGAAGAAAGTTTGCAAAATGTACACTCTCTTTTAAATTGAATATTCATTATTTCCTTTCCACAACATCCTTGGGTTTTACTGTCACTTTTCAGACAAATGCAGGGAGACATTTCCCTGCTCAAAGCACTAACAGAAAGCCTATGGCCATGATCCTGCCACTGATAGCACACAAGAGGAAATTTCCCTCTAAATGGAGTGTCCTTGAAGACAAAGGGTAGTTTGAGGATGAATCAATCAGTTCATGAGCTATCATTTGAAGTGCTCTAAGCCTTAGACCTTAGCTTTGCTCCTCTTGATCTCTTACAGTTACCTTCAAAGGCTGCAGGATGAACCTACAGCCATAGTGGGTACAGATAAAGAAATAGACGTGAGATATAGATAAAACACAGAGGAAGGATTCTGCACACTCTGTAAGCCCTCACCAGAGCCAGCCATAATAAAGCATTATTGGTAGGGAAGTGAAGAGTGAATAATTATGGCCTAGAGACAGACTGAGAAGGCAATTTTGTTTTCATGGGAAATCTGTTCAGAATTGTGCTTCCTTTTGAAATTTAAACAAAAGTTAAAATTCCAAGTTTTTCACGGACCAACAGGAAATGCCATAAGATCTCAGTTCAGAAAACTGAAATTTCCTTCTCTCAATAGGATAAAAATCATTATGTAGAACAAAAAACTGTATGTATCTGACTTTTAAGATACATTAATATGTATTATGATAATCTAAATAAGATTGACTAAGCTTAACGCAATTCTTATTTTCATTTTTATCAAGGAAACATTGTAAATCAGGATATTGATCCTGATAGATTTGTGTTTCAATGAACAGCTGTTTTTTCTCATCTGCAGAGTTACAATATTTCTAGGTCCTGAATCAGTCATGGGGCAATCTTCTGAGTGCATCTTCTATATTTGAGCTCATCTCCATATTTGAGCATAAGATCTGAATCCTCACAGACTGGCTAAAGGTGGGCTTCACTGTGCTGGGGACCAGCCCAACCTGGACACCTGCCCAGCCTGGAAATCTCTGGGATGCAGTGCAGAGGTGCCTCCTGTGAGCACAAGAGATACTGGGATGTGCAGTGCTCTTCCATGCAGCACATGGCTTTGGAAAATTCTTCATTAGCAGCTGTGATAATGCAACCAAAACTGATCCAGAAAAACAGCCAAATGCTGATTTATTTTTAACTCTGCTGTTACTCCTGTGTGTGTCTTAATGTCAGTTCTGTGCTCTCCCTGCAGTCACTATCCCTATAGAGGAGGCACCACTGCTGGTACAGCCAGAATTAATCCTCAAGAGCACTTCCAGCTTACTCAATTTATTGTAGAAGGAGTTTGGGGAGCCCTGCTGTTAGCTTTAGAGTACAATGCTTACTGGGTGCACCTGCATTAGTGTTTCCATTCAGGCTGGAATGGAGGCTTGGAAGCCAATCTTATAGCTTCCCTGCCTATTGCACCTTGGTTCTTGTCCAGAAACTATTCATAGTACTTAGGCTCTCATTCTCAGCTGAAACTAAAACAAAGAAGGACCCCAAAGCACTTTTCAGTCAGTGTTCAGACACCGGGACAAAACTGGTCCTAATTAGAGTTAATCCAAAGTAAAGAGCTCCTGAAATGCAGATAGTTTGGATGTCAGGTCTCCAGCAGCAATTAATGCTCTGGAAATTGGTTCCTATTATACCACAATACTTTCTGCTGGATGCAAGGCCCCCCAAGCAGATCTAGCTTGGCAGGGGATAACACTTACTCCCATTACAAATCTACCACAAGGTTTGTGATGGAAATACACACCAAATAATTTGCGTAATTTTTAATATGTGTCAGAATTAAGGTTCAAGCAAGATCATATGCCAAAGTCAATAATACGGATTTTATTTAACAATGAATGTGAGGTAGAGCCATAGAAAGAAATAGACAAGATAAAAAAATTGACAAGCAATAGACAAGAGAGGAAAGACAGAGAGAGGGAACAAGAAGAAGAAGATGGTCACCACACCTGGATCCAGAGGCATCCCCTTTCTCCTGCTTTGTGCTGGGCTTCTCAGTTGTGGGGGACTGCATTGTTGTTCCAACTTTTCACTATTTATACATCTTAGCAAATATAGGAATTAAGACTTATTGGATACACAGCTCTCTTACACTATTGGTTAAATGATTGCCTCACATCTAATGCTCATTATTCTGCGTATTCAGTCTTTTTCTTCTTTTGAGTCTGTGGGTTTCTTGGGGTGATAGGCTGTGAGTCCATCATTACGATCTCCTCCTGCCAGAATTAAATTTTTTCCACTGGAGCTGATTTCAGCACAGTTTCAGAGTTGGCTTTCCTTGTGGTCCATAAATTCTGCATTCTTTCTGTCCATTATCAGTGATAGATTCTTCTCCCCAAGCTTTGTTGGCCTCTCCCAAGGTCTGAGACAGCACCTGGAAAATAGTACCACCTATTCTTATCTCCAGTTCCCACAGTGGTGACTTCTCTTACAGTCCAAGTTCCATGTATCCATGGAGACATATTCAGGGGGGCTTTAGTGGCCATTGGTGGTCACAGATGCCATCTGTCCCTTAACTTGAGGGACATGATCTTTGTTTGACTAGTGATATGCATAAAAGTAGTTGCTTACCACTGTTTGCCCCAGTGGGAATTTTAGTCTGGATGCATTAACCAGGATGAGCTAACCAGATCTTGCCTCCACCAGACCTTGGGTTAGCATCACCCTGTTACTCCATCCTGTGCTTATCTCATGGCAAAGTCCTTCTGTGGCCTTAAGAGTGTTTGAGACAGGCAGCTGTGCTCCTTAAATCCTTACAGTAATTGAAATTGCTGTGCCAGTTAGCTAACAGTGATTCTCCTCATCATTGTTCTCTGCACAACAATTCTGAAACCAGGACCCTTGGGAAACAGGGCACAAGAACAGACTCCGTGAGAGCACTGTGGTTCTTTGGAATGACAATTACAAACGTATTATGAGAAATTTTCAGATGTGTTATATTGTTTCTTTTTTTCTCAATGTCTGGCTCTTTTTTCCTAGTGGATAAAAGCTTTTCTAAATGCCTTTTTTTGTGCTAAAATTAGGTTTTAAGTTAATATCTTTGGCGCTGACTCTATCCTAATTGTAAGATTTATGCCATTTCTTGGTACTAATAGAGTATTCAACTGTTCAGCCTGGGAGGTTTAGTAATGGGTATGTCCTTCAGAGAAATCAAGTCAGTATAGTTCTTTCATAAGAAATCTGAGAAAAAAAAATCTTATTTTTATATTTCTTACAGGGAAAAAAATATTTAATGTTATATATATATGGAAATAATGTCTAAATACTTGTGTTTAAAAGTAGACTTGAAAGCAAAACTATAAGTCTTGGAAATTATATTTTCTCCTTCTCTAGGTTTTATCTTCTGAATTGATATGCTCTATTCTGACTAATGTGCTTGTCATTTCAAGCATACTCTGTAAATTAAAACAGATCTTATTACACCTGTGTAACTGTTATCTTGCCATTGTTTCTAAGGATTCTATTTGTAATCCCATTTTCTGTCTAAGAACTTTCAGAGGTGCTGGCGCATGAACTGGAAAAAACATAGCAGAGCTGTTGAAATCTGGGATAAGTTTGAGGGGAGAGATGATAAAATCCTTTTTTTATTTGTGCACACAGAAAGTAGGATATGGAAACTGCTAACACCTTGAAGATGGAAAGCCACTATCTCATTTAACAGAGCCCAATTTTACGGTAGAAATGCAATTCCATTGCTACAATTGTGGAAGCAAATGTGTCCTTGATAACGATTCCAGTGTAATCGCCAGGATATATAATCCTAGATAATTTTATCTGTATGACCTTGAAATTACAAGCAGTGCCATAGAGATGTGAAGTGAGGTTCCTGAGACACTCACCTACAGTCAACTGCACTCAAGGTTGGAATGGAGGCACTTACAGAAGATAACATGCAGGTAGATGTGCGCAGCAGATAAGTAAAGTGCTCTCTAGAAATACTTATAGGTGACCAAATAGCTCATATGTGTTTGCACAGGCTGCAAATGTCAGCAGATAACGAGACAAGTGCCATCTCTACAACCATGATCCTGGCTTGAATTGTGTTGCCCAACAATTCTGCTTGTGTGAGAAGAGGCAGTAGAATTGACTATTTAACTTTTGACCTTAACATAATGTTAGGGAAGGGTGTTGTGTAGGTCTATGTTAAATTTTTTTAAAACAAAGATGGTTTCTTCACGTTTGTTTTGTTTTTGGTTTGTTATTAAATGTTTTTTAAAGGATCTTTTATTGATTTGTGATTATACGTTTCATATGTAACTCAAAACTTCAATTTGAAATAAATCACTACTGGACCTGGGGGGAAAAAAAAAAAAAAAGCATGATGCATGAAGAAGCTCCAGAATGGGAAAACAGGATGGTCACTTTAAATTACTTTTGTTCTGGTCCTGAGACAGGTTTGTGTCCTGAGAGAAACCAGCTTTACCAGGTCATCTGGTACAGGCATGACCTGAGACACTAAGGAAGCAAATACTTCTCTCTCCCAAAAAATAAGGTGTATTTGAAAGAAAAGCAGTCCTTTTCAGGTGAAATAGAACTGATCAATGAATTTCTGCATCTGAAAAAGCAAGCTAGCAACAAGAGGGGCAAAGGGTGAAACACTTCTAAGCCACAGATAAATACTGAGAAAGCTCAGAACAAGATGATCGGGAAAATGAGTGATCTAACTCCAAAGAATATTTAGTTATGAATAAGGAGAGACCAAGTTCAATTTACAGATTATGATGATGACCATGATGTTCCCTGTTTGCACAACACATTTTGTATTTAAAATCTCTGTCTAGTGCTTACATCAATTTATATCCCCTGCTGTGTCTCCCAGAAGAAGCAACCTCCAAACCAGCCTAGACTGAGACACAGAAAGGAGTATTGCCAAGCCACTGGACTGTTTGAGAGGTGTGGGTGTATGACTTTGGGAAAAGCCAAAGCCTTACCAGAAGACTTTGCAAGCACAGCAAGCCAAAATTAAAGTTTTGATGTATGCATCATCTGTATGGAGCTTAAAGACCCATATGGAGCTCAAAAGGCCCATAGGGCTACAACGAGGGTTCATTCAGCTTTGTGATGCCCACAGAGATTTCAACAACAAATAAAGAAGTGTGGGTGAAGGAGACAGAAAACACACCTGATAAATATCATCTTACATAACGACTTTCTGCAGATATCCACAGGTATAGAAAGGAATGAACATACAGAGAATAGAATAAAATATGTCAACAGTTGATGGTTCACTTTAACAGAGACCTGCATACAATCATCAAAAATAAATATATATAATGACAAGTCGTACTCTGAAGATCATATATTACTCCAGGAAATTACTGTAACCCGCTGCAAGTATTTTTTACTTAGTCAGTGCTCTGTACTGGTCTTTGCAGAGAGTGAAGGCACCAGCGGAATGAGGGCTGTGGTGGAGCCCTTTGCTGATGCAAAAGAATAGCTCTCTGTGGGCCACCCTTCCAGTTTCAGACCGAAAAGTGCACAGCAAAGCACAAAAGGAAGAAGCAGTAAACAGAAAAACAAAACTCCAACACTCTTCTCTTTTCCATAAAACCCTCTGCTAGGGTACTCTCCCGAAACATGCATGCACTGCTTTATTTAGTACTATATTACTCATGCAAAAGCTCAATTTCTTCATCGTGTCAATACCCAACTGCTTTGTGCCTGGCAATGCAAGTCATTTATTAATTAGAGCTGCCCTGCAGTCTGTCACTCCTGTTCCAGTACACTTTGTTTGTGCCATTCTCCAGCTGGTATAGCCATGATGTCTTCTTCTTTCAAAGACAATTTTAAAATGTGGGGAAAAAATGTGAAAAACAACAGAGTTAACCACGTTTTAAGCAAATTTCTGTAGCATTTCCCTGTTTTACATCTCCTGCAAGAAAGAGACAGCTCTGTACATGTCTCTTGGGAGAGATTTTTCTTTTTAAAAGTTGCAAACACTCTAAATTTCATTGTTTAAAATGTTGCAATACATTTGTTTGTCAAATCGTATTGTAATAATATGGTCCACATTTGGCTTTAATCTGCTGGTCTGAAAACACTTTGCAAAGAAGTCTGCACCACAACCTTCATTTCTATTTTTCTGTTTCCCCTCGATCCCCCCTTTTTCCCAAGATGCTCAGTGGAAGGTGTGTGGATAGGAGCAGTAGCATTGTGCAATTCTCTGCCTCAGTGATTGTTTCAGCTCTTGTATTTGGTCACTCAAGGGAAGCAACCCAGTGCCTGCAGCACACCACACAGCCCCATCTGCCTTCACTGGCAGGGAATCAGATGTGTGAGGTCGTCCTGTGGCACTGTCATCTTTCAGCAGGACTGCTCTGTGCAGTCTGCTTTCTGAAGAGTTTTCATTTCACTATCTCCCAAGCTACTGATAGCATCTTGTGACTGAAATCTGTCATTTTTATGTGAATGGTATATCTCACTGAAGCCTCGTCTTACCAGAACTCTGATACAGTCTGTAATACAAGTGAAAGGAGCATTTTCAAGACATCCCAAAACTGAGATCACAATGAGAAGGCTAATGCCATTGATGGTCCTGGATTTTACTTTTTACTAAAAATAAGTTAAAAGGATATATTTTTGCTCTTTTGCCATTTCTGTTGTCACTATCTCTGTAGCGTAGTGCTGAAGAGACTACAGGCCCTTTCCTGTATTCATGTCAGCTTTTTCCCAACCCTGCATTCTTAGACTCACACTAAAAATAAAGGGTCAATACTGTTGTCCTGTATATAGAGACATAGATCTTCCTCTTTCATAGACTTCCATAGATTTGCCTTCCTCTTTCATAGCTTTCTTCTTGGGCAGAAATGTGCATATGAGTGCATAGGAAATGGTGATCTATGGTCACTACCTAAGGTTAAAAGTACAGACTTAAAATGTCAGGCAATTTTCTGATACTTGCACCCATATTTCATCCCACAGAAGAGATCTAGAGAGCCTCTGCTATATGGGCCAGGCCTGTGCTGGCCAACCAGCAGGAGACAGCAGACATGCCTACAGTAAGAAGGCTGAAAGGCTCCAATGTCTCTGTCAAAACAGGACCCAAAGGAAATCCTTCTTTAAATCTATTTTCTCTCTATTTGGCAAATCAATGGCAGACAACCTGGATTGGGTTTGTATTGCAGAGACAGGTGATCCCCCAGCTAGGGAATAATTCCATGATTCAGAAGGCTGAACAATTTCTTTCTTTAGCTGTACTATATTACACTGATACTGTATTAAATTACATACCAAAGAGATACTATCCTATACTGTACTACAGAAAAACCCGAGACTGTCTGAGACCATCAGGACACAGCTTTGAGTGCTTGGCTAATTGCTCAAAACAACTTTCACCAGTGTTCAATAACCAAATCACTTTGGGTAAACAATCTCCACAACACATTCCACATGTGCAAAAACGGGAGCAGTGAATAGAGATAAGAACTGTTTTCTCTTCTTCTCTCTGTACTTCTCACTGCCTTCCCAGGAAAAATCCTTGGAGAACTTGTGCCTGCTGCTCTCTGTAAAGAGAGCTGGGGCCACAGATTTGCATGGTCTGGTTTGGTAGTGAGTGGGATACACGATGGCTTCTGTGAGAAGTTGCCAGAAGCTCCCCCCACACTCAGCAGAGCCAATGCCAGCTGGCTCCATGATGGACCTGCTTCTGGCCAATGCCTATCCCATCAGGAATGCCTCTGTGATAAGGAAGGAAAAAAAGTTATTGCTAAGATATCAGTCTTATCCATAAGATATCTCAGAGAAGAGAGGCGTGATCTCTCAGAGAACTCTCAGACAAGAGAGAAGTGAGAACGGATGAGAGGAACAGCTCTGCAGACACCCAGGTCAGTGGAGAAAGAAGGGCAGGAGGTGCTCCAGGCACCAGAGGTGAGATTCCCCTTCAGCCGCTGGCACAGCCCATGGTGGAGCAGCTGTGCCTCTGCAGCCCATGTAGGAGCACAGGGATGCAGAGATCCACTTGCAGGTCATGGAGGAGACCCACACCAGAGCAGGTGGTTTCTGAAAGAAGGCTGTGAGCCCATGGGAAACCTGTGCTGGAGAAGACTGCTGGCAGTGATCTGTGGACTCGTGGAGAGAGGAGCCCAAGCAGAGGCAAGTTTCCTGGTAGGAGCTGTGACCCTGTGAGGTAACCACTGTGGAGCAGGCTGTTCCTGAGGGACAGCACCCCTTGAAGAAGTGACCTGTGTTGCAGCAGTTCATGGAGGACTGCTGCCCACAGGGTGGACTCATGTTACAGAAGTCCATGGAGGCCAATCTACCATGGGAAGGATGTACTGGTGGAGCATGGGAAGGACACCTTTCAGTGTCTGGAAATATCCCTTGCACTATTTAAACTGCTTTCTCTGTGTATCCTTTCTGTTGCATTGCTTTTAAACCTGCATGTTATATTGCACAACAATTCATAGCATTTGTGTGAAAACTTTATTTCTCTGAGGAGGAACACTCCCAACTCTGTGAAGGGACTGGCACTACTCAGAACTTGGAAATTTACTCTTTTCTAAAAACTAACCTATATGACATTTAAATTGTAGCAGACTGTGTACCATCAGATTTAAAAGAGATGAAGTGAAAGAGAAACCCAGGTGGAAACTTGAGGTGATCAGCTGTCACAGGTAGAGCCTAGCTGCATATAGCTCCAGTCTGATTTTTGTAAGTGGTTCTGGAAATAGAGAGTGGGTGACACTGATCAGGAAAACCACTGTCCTGTTATGTCAAGATTTTGAGAGTTTAGTGAGAGCTGCAGTGGTAAGAAGCACCTCTATTCTTACTCAGTGCTCCTGTCAAGATGATCACTGCACCTAAAAAATGGGGCTTGGTGGTTTTTTTTGTTTGGTTGGTTGGGGGGTTTTTTGGTTTGTTTTGGGGCCTTGTGGTTTGTTCTTTATTTTTTTTTTGTTTGTGTGTTTTTGATTTTGCTTCATGAAATAAGATGGAATCAGAATTATTTGCAAGGATTTACTTCCCAGGGAACAGCACAGGGGAGAAAAACGTGACATTATTCCTTAAGAAATGAAGAGGAAAAAATTGTAACCATCTTTCCTCAATGTACTTCCTGAAGAAGCAATTTTTCATCAGAGGTAACATTTCTCTCCGGACGCTTACAAGCCTAAACTGTGTCAGGTGCAGATATTTTTTGAGGGAGCAAAACAGAGGCTGTGCTTAAAAAAATTTAGAGTGCTTTCTCTTTAAGTTTGCTGAACGAAGATATGATTTCAGCGAGCTCTGCCATCAGTTATTACAGTGTAAAATCAGATATGAGAGGTCATTCCCTGGCACTAACAGCTCTGGGCACACTTGCTCAATGACCTCTGTTTTCCTGATGGGCAAATTCATTATGTGATTGTCTCTGCTTCAAATTAACAGAGCTCTACCATTCTCCACATGAAGAGATCAAACAGTCCCAATGTGACTTGCAAATTAGTCCTCTAAATGAAGGTCCCCACACAAACAATTAGGTTGCTTTATTGTGAGATAGTAACATTATCTATTTTCACTACAAATATCTGGAAAGTTCTCTCCATTCCTCTTTTTTAAACTGGTCTTTCATTAAGCTTAATGCCACAAAGTATTTCTGACACTACAAGCTTGTCAAAATTATTGTATTTGCGGGGTGCCCTGTGGCAGGAAGGAATGATGAATCTGACTCCATGTTCTCAGGAGGCTAATTTATTATTTTATGATACTATATTATATTAAAGAATACTATACTAGACTAACTAAAGAATACAGAAAGGATACAGACAGAAGGCTAAAAAGATAATAATTAAAACTTGTGACTCTCTCCAGAGCCCCCAAGACACAACTTGACCCTGATTGGCCAATAAGTTAAAACAATTCACATGAAACCAATGAAATAACCACCTGTTGGATAAACAATCTCCAAACACATTCCACATGTGAGCACAACACAGGAGAAGCAAATCAGATAAGAATTTGTTTTCCTTTTTCTCTGAGGTTTCTCAGCTTCCCAGGAGAAAAGTCCTGGGCAGAGGGATTTTTCAGAAAATATGACTGTGATACAAAACAACTTAATGAAGAAGTAGAAGCTGTAGTTTCAGTGTCAACTGTAAATATTAAAAATCCAGTCGTTTGAATGCTGTTTGTGAGATTCCCATACCCTAAGTGTGTATGCAGGTGTCTGTGTGGATGCAATCTCCAGCCTGGAGTGACCAGCAGGACCAGAGCCTCTATCTTGATGACCCCAGGAACAGCTCATGCTTTAACAAGACTAATCCTGCCTGGCTCATTCCCTGAATTTGGAGGGATAAAATCAGGAGGAGCATTGCTTTAGCTTGTCCCTCTGAAAGGGAGAAAGGAATCCACCAAGGAATGAGGCTAATGGGAAACACAAAGCTCAAGCAGAAAGGACAGCCCAAGGCAGAGGCAGTCTGAAGGCTGGTTATATAAAACTCAAATATATGGACAGAAATCAATCAAAACAATAACATTATATTATAACTTCTGTTGTTGTTACCTCTTTTTCAATTGTTTTGCTTCTTTGTTTATCTAGTTCCCATTCTGTGTGTTAAATTAGTAGTATGACATAACATCTTATGTAAAACCTGTGGTTTTTACTAGATACATGCATTTCTGGTCTCAGTTATAAAGAATCTGACCCAGATAAGTGATCATTCGATAACTTTCATGGGTTACATTTTGGGGAAGAAATATTACTCAAACATTAATAGAATAGGTGATAGTAAAATAAGAATTGTTTAAATTGATCAGATTGTTCCCTCCCACAAGATTGTGAGAAATGGAAAAAAAAAATCTGAGATTGTCTGCAGATTTGTGCATTCTTTTAGTTATAGTCTTCAACCCATAGAGCCATGTGAATCCCAGGATGCCTCAAAAAGCTATGGCACTCTCTGCAACCTCACTCATCTCTAACTATTTCCACCACACCTTTTTTTCTTCCTTTTACTTCTATAAAAGAGACTGCAGAAAAAGCAAAAGCAGAAAAAGTAAGGGAGAAGTAGGCCAAACAGGCAAACCTCCTTCAGATTTTAACCGCAAGTATAAGGTATTAAAAGAAAACTCAGATGATCACTCTCTGCAGTTAGAATAATGAAGCAGAATCTTTTCAGGTCAAAATTATCATAAACCCGTCGAAACCTCTGTGATTATGACAGCAAATAAATCTGAACTTCTGTTTCAGTTAATGTGAATTATTTAGTCATTGTTCCCTTGCACAAAATGCAATGCGTTCACACTTCTATTTTCTGAATGACAGGTACAACACTCACTTTTGCAGTACCTATTTTGTTCTAAATAGCATAGTCCAGAACATTTGTAAAGGAAATCTAGTGAAGACTAACCCTCCTAATGATATTCTGCAAATCAATAGATTTTTTTTTTTATTTAATAACTACATTACAGGAAATCACAGTTTTTTGTTCTTGCAACCTGAAATTATCTTCTGATTTAGTCTTTCAGACCTTGAAATGTCTAACAGTAACTGAATACTGGGCCACTTAATGTTCATTTATTTGCAGGAATGCACATTACTGTGTAGATCTGAAGACGAAATATGGGAGAGAATGTTGTATTTCCTGCTCGCACAAAAAAAAATTAGTATTATGCAGATAAAGAGCCCAAACTCTAGGCCTTTACAATAACAGTCACTGAAATGGTGCAAATACCCTTTCAGTAATAAATTTGAGTGGTATAACATTTTGGTTTTTATGAAAATCAGTCAGTTTTGAAGCCTGTTAAGCAAAATGGAAGAAATGCAATGAATTTTCCACCTATTCTTTTGGATTTAGTAAGGAGATGGAAGTGTCTGCTTAGAGAATAAATACAGACATACAATGCTTCTCCCCTAAGTGGAGTAGATTTCCACTTTATAATTGTGTAGATCCATGGAGTGAGCTTGTCCCCAAAAATGGAAAGTAATTTATCACACTAAAGAAAAGTTTGCACAAGTTCCAAAGACTTAGCATAACTTTTCTCTAAGCTGACAAGGCACGCTGACCCTGTGAGCATCCCAGTGGCTGCCCCGGTGCCAGTATATGACTGCCTGCAGGACCACCAGTGGAGCCAGACAGTGGCACTGGGAGAGGGACCACGCTTGGGGTGACAGACCCTCAGACAGAGAACCAGCTGTGCCTGGATTTTGTCCTAGGAACACTGCTGGCACTGCTGCCTAGAAAGGGAAGATGAGAAGGCAGGGAAAAGCATGATGTTATTGTTTCCAGGATCCTGAATGAGATTTTTACATGCAGACAAAGTTCTGAAGCCAGTGGCAGCCAATCTGAAAAACAGCAGGAAGCCCTAATGCTGTGTTGTACTCCTTTTTGGGACTCTCTGAATGGAGTAGTGCACACAACTGAACCAAACAGAGACAGTAACAGGCAGAAGGCTCTAAATGTTTATAAAAAACACAACTGAGTAAGATTTTCAATCACATCTGGCTCACTCTAAACCATGTTAAACTTGAGGAAGTGTCTGTGGGGAATCAGTGTGCTATCATACAATGGACCCTTTGTCTACCCAGCTGTTTTAACCAAAAAAACTGCAACAATAAATAATCTTAAATAATCCACATCTTGTGCAGGCAAGACCTGACAGTCAAATTAAGGAAATGGCAGAGTTCACTGCTATTGAATGCCTGTGTCATGGCATTGCTCCACAACATGGTGCTCTGACCCAGGCAAGAGGCTGCCTGGAGAGCAGCTACATGGACATCTCTGAGAGCTCCTGCTCTGAGGTAGCAAAGGCAACTTTAATCTCAACATCTTCACCCTCCTGCAAACACCTTGGTTTGCTTTACTATACTTTGGGCACTATTTTCTTTAGTCAGTACAATTGTGACACTATATTTAACAGTATTGAAGGATACTGTGATGAACTCACCTGCTCAGGAAATGCAGCAGGAGAACAAGATTTGTCGTGTGCCCTTGTAGCTGCACTGAGTTACAAGTGTGGTAATTTGTTCATGGACTGTGCAAGGGACCAGGCTCATTTTTAAATAGGAATATCATTTTTGTACAATTTTGCCTGAGAAAAATTTCCTTCCCCTCTCAGTGGACCCAGGTATGTTGGTTTAGCTGCCTATAACAAGAAAAACTACCTTGACTAAAACAGAGGCACAATGGAAAATGGAGAGGATTGTCAGCAATCCAGGGTAAATGCCAAAACAAATTTGTAAATATGTCAATACTTCAATACATTAGCAGTTAGAAAGACTGTCTCCTTGTCCCAACTCTGGTAATTATTGCTTATC